>NW_026947514.1:1158200-1690700 GCF_034190915.1 Cavia porcellus | reverse complement strand
GCTAAGATACAGGTGTAGGCCACTGCACCCAGCATGAAGAAAAGAGGTAAAGCGTACATGCTCACAGGAGCAGCGTCTTGGAAGCTGGTTTCTGTTCTGAGCAATTTCGGGCCATGTTGCTGTTGGTGTGTTCTGCGTCCATTTGTCTGTCTCCGTCAGGACTGGGGAGTGGGCCGCTAAGCTGGTTCCTGCCGATTCCCGGCCAGGTGCACTGCACACCCTGAGTCAGCCGCGCTGCCCTTTGTCCTAAAGGAGGCTCTGAGTCTGCCGCTCCCCGGGGAGGCATTGAGGTGGGACTGGGGATGACTCAGAGGGCTGCCCCAACAGCTCATCTCTGAGGTCATTCGTGATAGAATCGTGTTCTGACAGCCTCCTCGGCTCCCAGCCACCCCAGGAGGTCAGGGTGCTGTGCTCGGGCTGGCCTGGCCCTGGGCCTGGCATCATGCTGACCACCAGGAAAAGGCTCAGCGTCACTCTGCTCAGAGGATGAGGAAACAGGAGGGGCTTGGACGGTGACCCAGGGCCAGTTGGTGCCCAAGCTGGGGGGACCTCATCTCCGATGTGGGTTCCCATCAGCATCTTGCACAGCCCCCAGTGAGGCAGGAAATGGGTCAGGCTGTGTCACATGCACTGAGTTGGAGGTTGCAGCAAATCTATGTCAAGGGTGCAGCTCGTGGTAGAGCACTCGCCCAACTCATCCAAGACCTGTGTTCCATTCCTCCCACCTCCCAAACAAGACAGCATGTTAAACGTACCACCAGCAAGTGAAGTGCGGCTTGCCTTTGGTTTCTTTTGTTTTCTATTTTTTAGTTTTTTGGCTCTGGGGATCGAACTCATGACCTCGCACTTGCCAGGCAGGCACTTATGTTACTGAGCTACAGCTCCAGCCCCTGTTTTACATTTTTGAGACAGGGTCTCTCTATGAAGTCCAGGCTATTGCTGAACTCACTACGTAGTCCAGACTAGCCTCAAATTTGTGGTGATCCTCCTGCCTCAGCCTCTTGAGTGCTTGGATTACAGGTGTGCACGCCCTCCGCTCTTCTCTAGCATGACAGTGTCCATCCGAACTCCTGCGAAGTCCAGTCACCTGGTTCACGTGGTCAGTTTAGGCTGGCGGGCGTGGCAGGGTAGGCAGCCCCTTGCGTGTTACACGCAAGATAATGAATCACAACCCTGGGGGTTTCAGATCTGACCCTGCAGCTGTGAGTATTCTATGCAGAGAGCTGGCAGATGTGATTGTTGATGATCTTAGGAGATTGGGACATGCAGGTTCCGCAGGCTGTCAAGTTCTCCTTGTTAGAGAAAGGCAGCTGGAGATCAGACAGATACAGGACAGGAAATGATGGTCCACACCAAGCAGGGCCAGCAGCTACCGAGCAGAGCATCGAGGGGCAAAGGTTCCGTTCTCTCCTGCCCCAGAGGAGTGTGGCCTGCACACATTCCTGTTGCTCTGAGTCTAGAGCTGTGGTTGGTATCACAAGCCCAGGCCTGCAGGTGCCGTCTGTACTGCTTCACCCAGGCATGGCTGGGCCTCTGCCTTCTCCGCTTTGTTTGCCCAGCTTTGGAGCTGAGCCACACCCCTGTAGGCTCAGACATTTTGAGGTCAGTCAGTCAGTCAACACTCATCTGCACTGTGATACCCTGAAGTGCCTGTCCCCAGAGTCCTGCTGGATCCCAGGGAGTGGACTCAGGGTCCCCAGCCCTTTGCAGACCTGGGCAGCCTCTGCCTGGCTCAGCAAGCTGCCTTGTCTGTGCAGCAGGGGCTCCCTCTTTCAGGAAGACAGGAGGCCAGGCGGGCTGGCCCACATCAGATCTTCGGACAATCGGGAGACTGGCTGGGATGCCTGGCACTGCGCGCTGTCTGGGAGTCTGAGCCTGAGCTCAGCAGAGGAGGAAGAGTGACTAAAGCAGTGGCAGGAGATGTAGGCTGAAGAGACCGCAGTCTGCAGGGGAGGAAGAGGCCTGGGGGTGGGAGCAGCTGAGGCTCCGGGAGGATTCTGGGAATCAGGAAGGGCAGAGGCCAGGCACCCCTGCAGTGCACCTCCCTTGAGGGCCAGGAAGGATGGGCACACCTCATAGTGGGTACCTGGGCACTGCCCAGTGTGCCCGTGTCCCGCTCTGTCCTCTGGGCAGAAGGGGCTCAAATGCAGGACATACCCTGCCACCACCCCATGGGGCTCTGGCCCAGAAGGGAAGCAATCCAGCCAGGTGCCCTGTCTGCCGGCACCCATGCCACCGGCGAGGCTTGGCACAGTGGGCCTTGCCCTGGATGGGACTCTCAATAACTGGTCGTGCAGAATTCAGGTGTCCACCTCAAGGGAGCCCAAGACACTGTGCCCCCAGAGCCCATAATGTGTCACGAGGCCACTGTGACGGGAGCAGCAAGGAACTAGTGCGGCACTGGACTGGCTCTGGGGGGGTGGCAATGCTGGGAAACTGGGGCCACGTGCAGGAAATGAAAGCAGACCCTCACTGCCCCTCTGTAGCAATCAGTTCAGAAGCTGCTTGAAGTGGGCTTAAACACAGCTCCGACACTGCGGGGCCACCAGTGTCACATAGGCACAGAGCTCCAGATGCCAGTCTGTGCGGTGAGCTCTTGGATACGACCCTGAAAACAGAGCAACAGAAGCACAGACAGACACAGGAGACGGCATCAAAGTGAAGAGCACAGCATAACAAAGGAAAGACAGTGAAGGGGACCCTCGGATCAGGAGAAATGCTTGTAAATCAAACACAGATATGGGGCTGATATCCAAACTACATAGGGAACTCAGACAACTCAACAGCAACAAAACGACGATTTAAAAACAGGCAACTTGGTACTCCAAAAAAGGAAAAAACCAGTGGTGCATGACTGTAGTCCCAGCAGTTGGAGGCTGAGGCAGGAGGATTGCTGCAAGTTTGAGGCCAGCCTGGGCTATGCAGTGAGCTCAAGGCTAGCGTGAACTACGTAGTGAGACCCTGTCTCAAAAAATAAAATAAAATAAAACAAAAACAGGCAAAAGAGGGCTGGACTTGGTAGTACATGCCTGTAATCCCAGCACTCAGGAGGCTGAGGCAGGAGAAAACTGTGAGTTCAAGGCCAGCCTGGGCTACACAGTGAGCTCAAGGCCACAAAAAAGCTAAAATTTGGGCTGAGGTTAGAGTTTAGAGATAGTGTGCTTTCCTAGCAGGTACAGGGCTTTGGGTTCCATCCCCCAGTACTGAAAAAAATACTCAAAATAGAGTCATCAGTTGAAGGGTAGAGATGTTGCACAGATGTATCTTTCAGCTTTCACACTATTAAGACATGATGTTTACACATGTGAGTCTGATTTATTTCACTAATGAGCATGGTTTCAAGTTGCCTTCATTTACCTATAAAAGTCTCCAGTTTATTCTTATGGCCAAGTAGTGCTCATTGTATAAAAATATCACATCTTTTTTATCTGTTCCTCAGTTGGTAGGCATTTGGGTTGTTTCCGAGATCTGGGTATTACAAATTGTGCTGCTATACACATGGGTGCACATATATAGCTGTGGTATGATTTTTTTTTTTTTTGGTACCAGGGATCGAACTCACAACCTTGCACATACTAGGCAAGTGCCTGAACTGCTGAGCTAAATCCCCAACCCCAGTATGACTTTTTAATTGTTTGGGTGCCAAGAGTAGGAATAGCTGGGTTGAAAGAGACCTGTAGTCCTAGTTTTTTGAGGACTCTCCACCCTGATTTCCACAGTGGCTGCACCAGTCTTCACCCCACCCACAGTGGAGCCTTAAGGGTTCCTTTTTCCCCACAGCCCCTCCAGCATTTGTTCTTGATCTCTTTCTGGTAGTGATTCTTTCTGGGGTGAGGGGGAATCTCAGTGTTGTTTTAATTTGCATGTCTCAAAGGACCAGTGATGTTGAACATTCTTCACATATTTCTTTGCTGTTTGTGTTTCTTCATCTGAGAAGTGTGTATTCATCTCAGATGCCCACTTTTGGGTTAGGTCTTTACATCTGGGAGGACTGATTTGTTTGAGTTCTTTATATGTTCTCGATGGTAATCCTTTGTCTGAGGAACAGCTGGCAAACCTTTTCTCCCATGTTCTGAGTTGTCTCTTCACTCTGTTGGTGGTTTCTCTTGCTGTGCAAAACCTTTCTGGTAGGGTGAGATCCCAGTTGTCAATACCTGTGACATTTCCTGTGCAGTTGGGGTTTTGTTCACAGAGTCTTTGCCTACACCAATGTCTTCAGGAGGGTTACTACTCCATCTTCCGGGCGATTTAACATTTGGGTTCAATATGAGGATCTTTGATCCATTCTGAATTTAGCTTAGCGTGGCATGGATGTAGAGTACATGTTTAACGTGCACAAGATCCTGGATTCAATTCTCAGTACTACAAAGAAACAAATAAAAATAAATAAAGTTATTTTAGGTGGATGTGGTGCCAACTCATGCAATTTAGCAAGAGGCTGTTTCAGGGTGAAAAGGGCCTCTGCCATAACTCAAATAGGGAGCACTTGCCTAGCATGTGTGAGGCCCTGGCTTCAACTCCAACTCTGGAAAAAACAAACAGGCTGTTGAATGTTAGGGGAATTTTATTTTTTAAGTTTTTGTTTGCTCTTATTTCTTGATATTCTGCTTTGACATGAGATCTTGCAAGTTGTTCGGGCTGCGTCAAACTCCTGGAGCCAAGAGATGCTCCCGCCTCAGCCTTCTAAGCAGTGGGAATACAGGAGTATGCCACATGCCTGTCCATTAGCTGACTGTGATTTTAGTAAAGCAGCTTTTTGTTGTTTTTTTTTTTCCCTTTTTTCTTTTTATCGGTACCAGGGATCGAACTCACGACCGCCTGCTTGCAAATCAGGTACTTATGCCGCCGAGCTAAATCCCCAGCCCTTTATTTTGGTTTTTAAGACAGGGTCTCACTATGTAGTTCAGGCTAGCCTGGAACTCAAAGTGATCCTCCTGCCTCAGCCCCCCTGTGCTAGGATTACAGACTGTGCCACCACGCCCACCTCAAGTTTGATAAAAACATGATACCTGAAATATGTCAGGAATGCTGGGACACGCATTTGCGCACATCTACTTCCTATGTTTGCTTTCTTCCTCTTCTCTCCTCGGAGGTTCCTGCTGCCCCACTATACTGTATTTATCGTCTGCTCAAGGTGTGTTTGTGCATGCGCGCGCGTGCACGCGGTGGGGACTAAACCCAAGGCCTTCACATGAGCTAGATCCCTTCTCATTTTGAGTTTTAAATTTTAAGACAAGGTCCCACTAAATTACCTACTTGCCTCAGCTGGGATCAGATCCTCTCGCCTGAGATCCTTCAGCCTCAGCTTCCCAGAGTGCTAGAATTACAGGCATACGCCACCATGCACCATGTGCAGCTTGTGTGTGGTTTTGGCTTGATTTGGATTTTTGAGACAAGGCTGGCCTCGAACTTGCATTCATCCTCTTGTCTCCTCCCGAGTGCCAAGGTTATGGCCCTGCACCATGGCGCCTGGCTTTTTTTTTTTTTTTCCTTCAATAGCTTGACCCCATGCTTTGCTCCATGTGGAATCATGTTGTGCCTCTGCCATGAGTTGCTTTATCTCTTATCTCTCTACCAAGAGATTATTTTCCGAAATCGCTTGGGAAGCTCAAGTGCAGTTACTTCACCACTGCCGTTTCTTGGTGCGCATGCGCCTTATTCTCTGCTCCGCAGACAGACACTTGGGCATTTCCAGAGTGATTCCAAAGAAGCTGCAGTGCTCTGGATATTCCTACACGTGTTCGGGGCAGTGTTCCTGGTTTTGGCCAGGGGTGCAGGGTGATTGTGAGCTTGGGGAGGTGAAGAGGTCACAAGTGCTGGGGGACCCCAGAGAGGGCTGCCCTCTTCCTCCCCCCAGAGGAAGACCCTGCAGAGCTGGAGCTAGGAAGTTGCCTAAGAGCTAGAAGCCTACTCTCCGACCCGATCCGAAGCTGGTGCTGGATCTTGGCCTGGCCACCAGGCAGGCTTCCCGCTTCCAGTTGTCAAGAGAAAGCCCAATTTGTTCTTATCTTTTGTCTATGGTTCCACTAGGTTGTTGATCTTGGCAAATTGCGGATATTCTTAAGTTGTTAATTTTTTTGGTACTGGGGTTGAATTCATGACCTCCTGCTTGCCAGGCAGGTGCTTATGCTGCTGAGCTAAATCCTCGGCCCAAATTGTGGATATTCTTTATGTAGGATGGGTCTGAATCCTTATGATCTATAACATCTCCCAGGTTGAGGCCTTTTTACTCCCTTTTAATGGTGTTTTGAAAAGCAAAAATCGGTCCAGAATGTTGGTGCAGGCCTGTAACCCCAGGTTAGGGAGGATGAGGCAGAGGATGCCGCTAGTTTGAGGCCAGCCTGGACTATGTAGGGAAAGCACACACACACACACACAAAAAAAAAAAACAACTGCTGAAGGACGGAGGGGCGCGGTTTAAGAGCTGTGTGTGCCTTCCTACCTTTTTAGCCTGCACTGTGTATCTACTACTGTAAAGAAAAACACCAGTGAGATTGAAACTACACAGAGACCTCGGTCTCCATCATTCCTCCCTTTAAATCTTTTCACGGTGCCTGTGTTCTGAAGTGCTGCTGGTCCTGACTTTTACGTGCGCCCCATGACACCTGGGAGGTGCCTTTCCTGCTCCCCACGAAGTAGACTCTCAGTGAACACTGTGAAGGGAAGGAAGCAGCATGAAGAAGTGGGAAAGGGGGAGGGCAGCCCGCAGGGATGGCCTTCCTGTCTCAGCCTCCCACGCAGCTGGGACTAGAGGTGCACACCGCCTTGCCTAGCTGCCAGGACCCTGCTCTCCCTTCTGAGATATCTGCCAGAAGTGGAATTGCTGGACCACATGGTAATTCTATTTTAAATTGTTTCAGGAGTCACCATACTGTCCCCCAAAGTGGCTGCCACATTTTACCTTCCCAGAGGCAGTGAACAAAGGTTCCCATTTCCTCACACTCCTGCCAAGCCTTATTGCTTTCTGGTTGTTGTCTCCTAATGACTGGGAGGTGGCACTTTTCTCTCTCCAGTCCCACTCTTTTTGAGATGGGGTTGCACTGTTGCTCAGGCTGGCCTCGAACTCAAAGTGATTCTTCTGCCTCAGCCTCCTTTACTACTAGGATAACATGTACACCACCCAGCAGGTCTGGCTGCCCTGATGTGTCCTGAATCAAGTGCAAGAAAAAGCTCAAAGTATTTCCTCATTTCTAACCTTACAGACACCAGAAGCATCTTGGGTTAGGTGCTACCATTTTCATTTCCTAACCGGACTCAGATGTGGCTTTGTGAGAAGCCACAGGGCGGAATCCTCACCCCCAGCTTCTTCGCCAGTGCTGAGAGCTCTGGGTTGTGGTGTGCTTTCTCTCAGCTCCTGTCTGAAGGGGGTGCTTTCCCAGCTCCCCAGGATGGGTGCAAAACTGTGGGCCATGCTGCAGGTTGGCTGCTGCCTCCCTGCAGCCTCCCTCTCCCCACCTGCACTTTTTTTTGGTACTGGGGATTGAACTCAGGACTTTGCACTTGCAAGGGCACTTACAACACTGAGCTAAAACCCTCGCAGCCCCACCTGCACTCTTGACCTTCACCCAAGCCCACCTGGCTGTTGCTCAGCTCCTGTGCCCCTATGCACCACGTTGCTGCCTCGACTCCCCTTTCTGACCTGGGAAGGTCTTCTGGACAGCCACCTTGGTGGGCCCGGCGATCCTGCTTAGTCCTGCGTGCTAACATCTACATTTTAGTTCAACAGTGTGGCACAGTTATTTCGTGGCAATTGCAGTATCGAAGAGGGAAGAGTAATATTTTTTGTTGTGGTGTCAGTCGCATTCTTGCCTTGTGGTCCAGGACCCATGACCCCTCCGATCTCAGCTTCCTAAGTGCTGGGATTGCAGGTCTGTGCCCCTGTGCCGGCCGAGGCCACCGTGGGCCCCCGCAGCGCGCCTTTGCATGGGTAAGCAGGGAACTCTGGCTGCACCTTGGTTCCTGGCGGTTTTGGGTGCCCCAAACCTGGCTGGGAGAGTCTGGAGGTGAAAGGTGTATGCTCAATAGAGCAGGAAATGGCCCAGACAAGAAGCAAGGTAGTCAGGAGCAGCAGCAGCGGAAAGTCATCCACTACAAGGGTGACTGGTGCCAGAGCTGCAGAGACGCGTGCAAGTCCCATCCCTGTCGCTAGCCAACTCGGGTGCTCCGGTCACGTTAGCTGACTCAGGCCGCGGTGTTCACTCGGGCACCGCAGCAGTAACGGATGCAGTGTGCGCACCGGGTAGATGCTCAGCAGCAGGTGTAGTCAGCCCGGCTGGACTCCGTCCTGGGCACCCTGCACTGAGGGATTCCGTCCAGCATCTCCGGTCCAGATAAGCTTGGTCGCGTGTGGCACCCGAGAAAGTTCCAGCCCTCCGGTTCCAATCCAGTTAGAGTCCTCTGCCTCGTCCCCGGAGGCCTCAGAGGTCTCGCTTCGCTTCCCCGACCCTCTGCACCACCCTGTCTTTCCATCCTCATTTGGGCTGCGCTCAGTCGGCCAGGGTCTACGCCCTCAGCTCGCCACCTCTTCAAGGTCAAGCCGCGGCCGCTGCATTACCTCCCCCCCCCACCCCCGCCCCAGAATGCTGAGCCCAGTCCCCTGCAGCCCCGAGAGGCACGCTGGAAGGCTCGTAGACTGAATGCCCGGCGGCTGGGTCACAGCTGAAGACGCCGCAGCTCGGCTTCTTCCCGAAGCTCCGGTTTAGCATCGCCTGGGAGGCGCTTGCCCGCACAGCGCGGCCCTGGAGATGCAATCTCGGCTTTCGCCCTTGGCAGGCACTCCCTGTGATCCAGCCACCCAGATCTGTAATCTGTGCAGCCAAGCCGTCCTCGGGGATCAGCCCGCCGCCCAGGGCATTTCCCAACTCGGTCGCGGACGCGGGCACCGCCGCGGTGACCCGCCGCCTTGGGGCGGGGTATCCGACCCAGCCAGCCCTCCAAGGCCCTCAGGCCCGCCCCTCTGGCAAGACAGGGTCAGTCGCCCCTAGCAACAGCAGCCGGGCCGCGGCTAGGGCCACGGTGATTGGCGGAGCCCCGGGAGCGGCGGCACCGTCACTTCCGGCAGCCGGAGGCGGCGGAGGAAGCTGAGGGACGGCCATCTTGGGTCCGTGAGCCTCTGAGGTGCCGGGCAGTGGCGGCAGCTGCGGCGCTGGGCAGGGCGGAGGCAAGGCGGAGAGCGGGCCAGAGAGGGGAAAGCAGCCAGGGGCAGGCGTCTCCTCCGCGGCCCCCTCCATGGTCGGCGCCCGCAGCCCGCGGCCGCCTGTCTCGTCCTCTACCTCCTCCTCCACGTCCCGCGCCTCCTGCTCTCCGGCGGCAGCCGGCGGCGCCGTGTGGAGGCCGCGGGGCTGAGGTCTGCGCGCTGCGGGCTGCGGCGGAGGCGGCCGAGGGGAGGCTCGGCCCGCGGGGCGTCCTGAGGCGCGGGGACGCCGGCTGCCCCCGCCCCGCCCCCGCCGGCCTCTCGGCCCGGGCCGCCGGGGCAGGGGGAGAATGAGCCCCGGGGCCCACGGGGGCGCGGCCCGGGCCAGGCCGGGGATCTAGAGCGAGGCCCGCTGCCCGCCGGGCGCCCAGGGCCGGGCGCTTCCCTTTTCGCCCTCGCGACCTGCAGCATCGAAGCGCACTAAGATGTCCACGAGGACCCCCTTGCCCACGGTGAATGAACGAGACACCGAAAACGTGAGTGGCCAGGCTGCGGGTGGCCTCGCGCCCTGCGGGGGACACCGCCGTCGCCGCGTCGTCAGGTCGGGCGCGAGGTCGTCGGGGCGGGGCGGGGCGGGTGGCCGCGGCGGGCAGCGCTCCTCGGAGTCCGGGCGCCCCGCACGCTGCTTCGTGCCCCGGCGTGCTCGGGAACCTAAGTTTAAGTGACAGTCGCGCCACTCGGGCTCTCGGTGGTTGTCTGCGCCGCCGAAGCGGAGGCGGTGGCGGCGGGGCGCTGGCCGCGTGGGTCTGGGGCCGCCGGCAGCGGTGCACGCAGCTGTGTCCCCGCCGAGCCAGGGGGCTCCGCTCCCGCCCTGGCCAGGTTGGCCCTGGAGCTCTCAACCTGCAAGGGTATGAAAGGAATCTTGGTGCTTTTCGTGTGGATCTTTAAAAAATGCCTGGAACGGCCTTGTTAGGCAGTGACAGCTTGTAGTAGATTCCATCAAGGAGATGCTGGGCTCTGGTCTCCTGTCCAGCCAGCTCCGCTTCAGCACTAGGTTGAAACGTGCTCCAGTCTAATTGTAAGTCGTGTGAAACATCTGGCAGATAAGCTGTAAAGAAACTTCGCTGGCCTTTCGTTATATGCATTATGAGGTAATTGCTGGCAGGAAAATGCCATCTCTTAGAGAAAGCTTTCGTGCTCTGAGCATTTTCCTGCTTTCCTTGGTGGCCTAATGGTATCAAATGCCTTGGTTTTGATCTTCAAAATGCCACTTGCTTGCTGGATAGCTATCAGGTAATTTAAGCTGTGTAAACCTTATTCTAAGCATTCATTTGGTACATTAATGTATAGTATTAAATGCTCTCTAACCTGGTAAACAGTACAATGGTTAGAAAATTATTTAGAGTGAGTGACAAAATCTTACAGTCGGTAAGTCTGTGGATGTCTCTCATTCTTTTGAGCCAGCCTGGGTGTTGCTTTGGCTGTCGAACTCCTGGGCTCCATTGATCCTCCCTCCTAGTTGGGAGCAGGCATGTGCCACTGGCCTTCATGCAGCCTTTTTGTAATGGTCCTTTTGAAGAAACCCTATTTCTGACCTGATCTTTGGCCAGTTCTTTTACTACCTTGAAGAATGGAACAAGCAAACAAGTGTTTCGATTGGCTTTGATCATTAATCTTTACTCAGAATTAAAATCTTATATTGAATCAGAGCAAGTATACTTGTTCAGCTGAAGCCACAGTCTTAGCAGATTTGAGGTTTTTTTTGGTTTTTGTATTTTTTTGTTTTTGTTTTTGAGACAGGTTCTCAGTATGTGATTCAGGCTGGTCCTGAACTCACTAGTAGGCCAGGTTGGTCTTGAACTCACATCAGTCTTCCTTCCTTGACCTCCCCATTTTTTTGTTTTTGAAACAGTTCACTATATAGTTGAGACTGGCCTCAAGCTATGTAGTCTTGGCTAGTCTTGAACTGTAAGGTGATGCTCCTGCCTCAGCCTCCCTGTGCTGGGATTACAGGTGTTCACCACCATGCTGGGCTAACAGATTTGTCAAAATATAAGATTGCAGTTGGGTCTTCTTTCAGTAATGAAAGACATTAGGAGAACAAATGTGTTATTTTCAGTCAGAAATACACGAGTAGGTGGTATTTATGAATATCATTAACTGACTGTTTCATTCTTCAGTTGTTAATTTGGTTGATTTGTTGAATACTTTTGTAATTTTCATTTTGTATGTTGCTAGGATTATTACCTTCTTTAAAAGCAACCTAGAAGCAGGAATTCTAGCAAATTCTTGTAATGGCACATTCTTGTAATGCCAGTGCTCTGGGAGGCTGAGCAGAAGGATTGCAAATTCAAGCCCAAACTGCAATTTAGAGAGACATTGGCTCAAAATTTTAAATAAACAAGGGGGCAGGTAGGATGTAGCTCAGTGCAAAAGTCCTGAGTTCAACTCCCAGTACTGCCAGAAGGAGCCACCCCAAACAAAACAAAACCCTGATACATGGGGTATGCTTTTTCTTAATTTTCATAGAATGTATTTAAAAGGAAGTTTTGAGGAGAGTTAAAGTCAGATTTGTGGCACATCATTGCATTTGCTCTGTTTTACCTATATAATGCTTGTGTTGGCATGTCTGGAAGTAGCTGTGTGTCAGTACAGTGTGACGCCAGTGTTAGTGTTGCATTTCGAGTTCACATTTGGCATAGTCCTTAGTATCCATCTCTGTACAACTAACATTACATTTCCTGCCAGTCGAGTGGTGAGTGCATGAGAATGAACAGGAGCACTCAGTCTGCTGAGAAGCTCTTTTGTTGGAGTCAGGTTTATCAAGATTTAACATTCATGCTTTTTAAGTGTACTGTCTGATGAGTCTGAAGTTCGTAGACCTGTAACCACCACCACAATCAAGATAGAACATTTCTATTGCCCAGACAGGTCCCTTGCTGCTACTCCAGCAATCACTGATCTGTTTTCTATGCCTGTAGCTCTACCTTTTTTAGTGGAGTCATAGAGTTTATAATCTTTAGGTCTTATTTCTTTCTCTCAGTATAATGCTTTTGCCATTTGTGTTTTCATGTGTAGTTCATTCCTTTTTATTGCTCAGTAATATTTCTTTCTTTTTTGTTTGTCTTTTTCGTTTTTATCGGTACCAGGCATTGAACTCATGACTGCCTGCTTGCAAGGCAGGCGTTTATGCCACTGAGCTAAATCCCCAGCCCCTTAGTAATATTTCATTGTTTTCAGGGTTTTTTTGTTTTTCTTCTAAATATCAGATATCCAGTTATTCTGATTTTTCCTTTGTTGTCTCCTTTCTTTTTAATCTCTGTTTAGATTAGACTTCAACTTGAACCTATATGTTAGAGTTGGCTAATATGTAAAATAGGATGTTTTTAAAGATAGCAGAAAAGTTTTGTATTTTAGTTTATATTCTATAGCTATTTTTTATAATTTAAAAATTAATGCTTGGCTATCTGCAGCTATTCTGTATAGAAAGCCATGGACAAATCCTTTTCAATATTGCAAAATTAGAAATTTATTTATTTTATTTTTTGCCAGGCATGGTGACACATGCCTATAATCTCAGCTCTTGGAAGGCTGAGGCAGGAGCATCTCTGTGACAAGTTCAAGGCCAATCTGAGCTACATAGTGAGACCCTCTCACAAAAAAAAAAAAAAAAAAAAAAAGAAATATGTTTTTCACTTAAATTTCAATTTCAAAGCATGTAACACTTTGTAAGCCTGGGTTATTTGTTGAAGGACCAGGAGCCCTACAGCTTTGCCAGCTATTTCTTCAACAGCTTAGGGTATGTGTGCTTCATATTCTCATTAGTTCATGCAAGCGTGGTCAGTTTTTCTTACATCTGTGCAATAGGTAAACTGATGATGATATTGTGTAGCCAGCTGTTGGGTAGGTGAGAGTGAGTCCACCTGAGGAATGAGTAGGAGAACTGCTTTTGTCTGTGGCATGGGTCAGGTGCTCTAGAGGACCACTGATCTCTGGGTCTTCCCCCAGCCCTCTCCTCAGTCTGACAGTTGGAGCCCCAGACTTTTTTTTTTTTAAGGCAGAATGTGGCTATGTAGTTCAGGGTGCCCTTGAACTCACTGGGTAGCCTAGGCTGGCCTTAAACTCACAACTGCCCTCCTGTCTCAGCGCCTCTAGTTGCTGGGATCACAGGTGTGCAGCACCCTGCCAGCCCAGACTTTCCGTCTCTAACTTCTCAGGTGCTGTGGGTGTGGCAGGTTGGGACCACAGTTGAAGGGTACTGAATCTTTGCCATGTGTTCAGTGAAGGCTCCTTAACTAGGCTAGAGTAGATTGTTGTCTCACTGCCGAAGAGAGATTTCCAATATATTTATTGGAGATTTCAGGTTCCGTGAGTTTTTCAAAACTTTATTTTTTAAAAAAGGCTGTGGAGCCTTGTTTGTGGTTGCGGAAAATCAGTGTACAGTATTTACTGTGTGTAGATTGTATACAATGGTACCATAGTTAGTACTTTGTATCTCATTGAAAATGAGTATTATAATGTCATCTAATCTGCTTGTTAACTTCTAAGCAAAACTACTTATTGATTCAAGCTGTTTGGGCCTTGATGTAAAAGACTGACCTCTGAAGAATTCATTTAAAAAAAAAAAAACAATATTTTAGATTGTGTCAGAATATTCAGAGAAGCCTTTATAGACTTCAATTTGAAGTTTGTTTTCATCTGCATGTAAGTTTAAGGTAAAAATTCACAATGAGTGAACTATTAGTCTTGACTATAGCTCAAGCTGTACTTTTTTTTTTTTTTTTTTTTTTGTCTTTTTCCTTTTTATCGGTACCAGGGATTGAACTCACGACTGCCTGCTTGCAAGGCAGGTGCTTATGCCACTGAGCTAAATCCCCAGCCCCTCAAGCTGTACATTGTAACTACTTGTGAGATTTATAGAGCACACAATTTACATTGTAATTAGAGATTTATATCCAGTCTCCTGCAAATTAGTAGTACCTCATATCTTTATTTCAAAGAATATTGTTCCGAAGCTTGTCGTTCTGAGGTGTAGAATTTATTCCCTGCAAATTTTATCCTTGGAATTTGTTTCCAGGATGGAAATAAGAGTTTGAGGAATGTAGACTCCTGATCTTTACAAGCAGAAGTAAGGCAGATCTTACTTATCTCATATGCATTGTACAATTTCATATTAAACCTGAGGGAGAGGCCAGGTGTGACCCTAGACACTTGGAAGGCATAGGATCCCAGGACAACTCAAGGAACCTGCCTTAAATGTAAAATGTAAAAAGGGCTGGCTTTCTTAGGGACTAGGTACAGATGGGCAAGTGGAACCCTCATGTCAGTTGCCTGGGATGGGTTTGTTGGCAAAACCCTGTGACCTCCAAAGACCCTTTGAGAAATCCCACCTTGATTAAAAACTGAAACTGATGGGCAGATTTACTCTGGTCAAGATCAGAAAGGTGTGCTAGGCAGGGTGGTGCACATGCCTGTAATCCCAGCACTGAGGAAGTTGAGGCAGGAGGATCATTGCAATTTCGAGACCATCCTGGGCTACAAAGTGAGCACAAGACCAGCCTGGAACTGCATAGAGAGACCCTGTCTCAGAAAGACAAAGAAAAGAAAAGAAAGTCATTAGCCACGCTAGGTATCAGCTAATTCATAGAAAAGGACTATAGAAAAGGAAAGGAATCAGTGAAAAGGTCAATAAAAAGTTTGGAAAATACACGTACATATGCATCCATGGATAATTTACAGGTCAGAGAAACAAGAAGAAAAATATAAAACTAAGTAATAAAAGTTTTACATATCAAAACCTTTGAGATATTAAGCAAGTTTTAGAGAGAAAAGTATATAGATGTAAATGAGAAAAGAAGAACTTCTGAGGCCACTTGACCCCTTCAGGATGCTAGACACAGGCAAGATGAAGCTGGATTATATCCTGGGCCAGAAAATTGAGGATTTCTTTCTTTCTTTTTTGTTTTCTTGATGTGAGGATTTCTTGAGTAGCACCTGTACCCGGGTCCTCCTAGCGGTAGGCCAGTGCAGCATTAGGGTCTGCAGACAGGTGGTAAACATCCTGCCCTTCGTTATCCACCTGGACTTCCAAAGGCACAACGACTTCTCCTGCAGACTTCTCCTGCAGTCTTCTGGGGGAGGCTGCCCAGGCAATGTGAAGGGGAAGACTGTCAAGAAAGCCTGGATGGAGTGGGAGTTGAGGATAAAGAGGAGGAGTAGACTCACCCTTTGTCTCCTGTGCTGGAGGACATGTAACTGTTCAGTCATAGAACACACCAGGACTAAGGTAGAAGAGGGGGGGGGGTCTGGTAGACTACCTCTGGTAGACCAGCTCAGTCTCCATTATTGCAAAACAGAAACAAAACAGAAAATGCCTGAAGGAGAAAGTACATCCCTGACCTAGGAAGCTTTGATGTCCTGTCTTACAAAAGAGGTTAAAAATGTGCCTGGAGTTGATTTCTGGACCCACATTCTCACACCTCCTGGGGTCGAGGATGGGAAGAGCATAAATTGCATTGGGAAGACTCTTCCCATGAAAAAGAAAAGGACTGTTTGTTTTTAGGACTTTTTTTTTTGAGCCTGCTATGATTTGGGTGTTGAGTATCTCCCATGCACTCAATATGCTAAAAGGCTTAATTTACACTTTCCGTTTCTTTTTTTTAAAAATTTTATTTAAAGACTACACAAAACAGAAAATAGGTAGAAATAATACATATATTCAGAGAAAAAAAGTAAACAGTAAGAAATCGCTAGTTGATATTTACATATTGTCGTTTTACAGATAGTTATTCAAGGTATAAAAATGGAACATGTAAAGTGGGAATTCAAATAGTGAGACTGCAAACAGTTCTGTTCACTGTCCAACAAAAAGTTAGTAACATGGTTGTCAATCCTATACACTTAAACATATATGCAGTTATCCATATCTTCATTTATGTTTAGATTAAACAAACTAAAGCAGGTGAAAATCATTCTGAACAAAGAATAATAGTATTGCTGGATTTCACATCATGATGCTCCGTGATCAGCACTGGGTACTGTAGTGTCTTTTTTTTTTTAATTTAATTTAAAGAAGACTAAACAAAACAAAACGGGTAGAAATAATACATAATTTCAAAGAAAAAAATAAACAGGAAGAAATCACTAGTTGATGATTACAGATTGTCTTCTTACAAATAGTTTTTCAAGATACTAAAGTGGGGATTCAAACAGTGAGATTGCAACCAGTTCTGTTCAACCATCCAACAAAACTTAGAAATATGGTTATCAGTCCTATACACTTAAACATACATGCAGTTATCCATATCTTCAATTATGTTGAGATTGAATAAACCCATGCAGGCTAATATCACTCTGAACAAAGAATAATACAATTGCTGGGTTTCACATTATGACACTTCAGGATCAGCACTGGTTATTTTAGTGTCTCTTTTTCTTCAAAGTGTCTGTTTATTTCATTATGTGTCATAAGATCAGTTCTCATAAACTGTTTATAGATTCTACACATGCATGAGTCTTAACATGTATTTCTATATTAAAGGGAGAAAAAAATATGGAATGCTTCACGAATTTGCATGTCATCCTTGCACAGGGGCCATGCTAATCTTCTCTGTATCATTCCAATTTTAGTATATGTGCTGCCGAAGCGAGCACCACTTTCCGTTTCTTACACTAGAAAAACAATGTGTAGGATTTATTTCACTTAAGAGAATGGCCTCAAGGTACATCATTTAGTTAGAAGTATCTCAAGCTTATCCTTCTTTACAGCAGAGTAGAACTTCAATGTATAAAAAAACCCTGAATCTTTATCTACTCATCTTTATCTATTGATGGGCATTTGGGCTGTTTCTAAGATTTTGGCTCTTACAAACTGTGCCACTATAAACATAGGCGTGCATATATCACACTTTTAATTCTTTCTTTTTTTGATAATGTTGGCTAAGGGTTAGTTGATTTTTATTTATCTTTCAAAGAACCAATTGTTCGATTCATTGACTCTTTGTATTGTTTTCTTAGTTGTCATTGCATTGTTTTCTGCTATGATCTTAATTTTCTCCCTTGTATGAGATTTTTTTCCCCTTGTACAAGCTTTGGGCTTGACTTGCTCTTTTGCTAGAAGTTTGAGGTTCAACATTAACTTGTTTATTTGAGCTTCCTCTGTTTTCTTTTCTTTCTTTTTTTTTTTTTTTTTTTTTTTTTTTTTTATCGGTACCAGGGATCGAACTCAGAACCATGTGCTTGCAAGGCCATCGCTTATGCCACTGAGCTAAATCCCCAGCCCCAGTTTCTTCTGTTTTCCATTGCTATGCATTTCCCTCCTAGGAATACTTTCATTGTGTCCCATAAGTTCCAGTATGTTGAATTCACATTATGGTTTAGTTAGAGAAACTAATTTCTTCTTTAATTCCATTGGTTGTTCAGGAGGGTGTTACTTAATTTCCGTGTTTACAAAGTTTCTTTCACCATTGTTTTCCAGTTTCATTGCACTATGGTCTGATAATATGCGTGGCATAATTTTAGTTCCTTTGCATTTAAACGTGTTCTACGAGTTAGTATGTAGTCTACTTTCTGGCTGCATTTCTTGTTAATAGGTAGGCAGCTGCTTTTGAATGGAGCCCAACTATTGATGGGGTTCTGATGTGGAACTTTTATATGGAAATCTGTATTGGTAAAATGACATAGGAAATTTATGGAAGGTAAACCTAAAGGTTATGATCCCAGGATTTTATATCGTGATTCTTTTAAAATTTTTATTGGCCCATTGGGGGAAAATATGGAAAAAGCTAGGTGTGGTAGTGTACCCTTGTAATCCAAGCAGGAGGCATTCTAGGTCAATCTTGATTTCATAGTGAGCTGAAGGCCAGCCTGAACTACATAGCAAGACACTGTCTCAAAAAACCAAAAAGAGGGCCAGAGATTTGGCTCAGTTACGTGGCATCTGCCTGGCAAGTGTGAAGTCCTGAGTTCAATTCCTGGTACTAAAAAAAAGAAAGAAAGAAAATTAGTCCATGTTTGCAGTGCATACTGGTTATATTTATCACGAGTTGTTACATATACATGACATATAATTCTTTTTCTTTTTCCCCTTTGGTACCAAGATTCGAACTCAATCTTGTGCCTGCCAGGGAGGCACTTGTCCCACTGAGCTAAATCCCTGGCTACATAATTCTTTTTATGTTCCCCCACTCTCCATCTCTGTGCTGTCAGTACCTTTGTGACTAAACTGACTAAAGAATCTTAGAAATAAATAGACTACTCATTTACTTGTTACTTTTAGACTTGCCTGGAAGTATAATTTGAATTGGGTAAGAATCTTTTGTTGTGGAAGGCTTTTGTGGTTATTTTTCGTGATATTCTGTTTCCATTCCATCTGTCTTTTCTTACCTTCCCTTTCTTTTTCTAACCCTTATCTATCCTAATCCTGCCAGTGATACCAGGAGACATTTATTCATGTTGCTAGTTAAGGAGTTTATTTTTCTTAAATCATTCAAAAATGATTGCCTCTAGACATTGAAGATAAACATGAAAGAATCTTTTACTTACCATAGTAATATATTTCAATTTCTTTTTTCATTTTTGTTGACTTTGTTGAGATTCTTAACATATCCTGCTGATAGAATAATTCTACTTATTACTGCTGTGGAAACAAACCACTTCATAACTTAGCAGTGTAAATCAAGAACCAGTTTGTTGTTATTCTGTTGTTATTCTTGTTATTCAAGTGATACCTGACTTCACACAGGTATCACCTTTGCTCCACTGTGTCTGAGGCCTCAGTTGTAGGGCTCTTGAAAAACTAGGGGTTAGAGGCCCCCATTCTAGACTTTCTTTTATCACGAATCTGGCACCTCAGCAGATGGAGCCCAGGCTGGCCTTGAGTCTCGCTGTGTAGTCCAGGCTGGCCTTGGACTCACTCCTGCCTCAACCTTTCAGAATGGTAGGGTTGTCATCAGTCTTTATGTCAAGGAACTATAAAGCCTCTTTTCCCCCTAGTATTGGGGGCACACAAAATGAAAGGTATGAGAGGTGAAAGTGGCTTAGGTGTGAGTTGTAGAGCCTTGTTGCTTGGCTGCAGGTGGAAGATGGGCTGAAGAGGCCACAGGAGGGCTGGGGCTGAAATGCAGCTGTTTGCAAGATAAGCTCAGTGTCAGTGCCAATGGAGGAGTCGCATAGCTAATTAGAGAGAATAAGAGAAAAATCAAAGTTTGATTTAGAAGTAAGGGAAAAGGAAAAGGTAAAAAGGAGGATCCTTTAAGTTTCTCATTTGCACAAGATAGATAACAGTTTTACCAGCAGGAAAAAGATGAAAGCAGGATGGGATCTGGGGAAATAAAAAGTTTCACTTCCCCAGGTGTGTCCTGGCACTGCCCACGTTTTGGACTGCATAGCCCTGTGTTCTGGATGGCTGTTTTGAGCATGGCTGAGTTTTTGCAGCATCCTTGGTTTTTGCCCACCAGATGCCAGTAGTGCCCCTCAGTTAGGGCCACCAGCTGTGTCCAGATATTGCCAGATGACCACGATGGGACCAGAGTCATCCCTGCTTTGATAGAGACCTACTGCCCTAAAGTTCTCACCTGGATCAGTTTGTTGAAAGTTAGTTTGCCAAAACATCAGTTCATTCAAAGTCAATAGATTGAATGATCACTTCCATGATTGATCATATTTTACTGATTTATCAACAAGTACTTGGAAAGCGTTTGCAGTTGGTGTTAAATGACACTTTTTTTTTTTTTTGTCTTTGGGACAGTGTCTCTCTATGCAATTCAGGCTGGCCTTGTGCTCACTTTGTAGCTCAGGCTGGTCTCGAATTTGCAACGATCTGCCTGCCTCAGCTGGTCAAATGCTGTGCACCACTACACCTCGCTTTTTGTTCTTGTTTGTGTCTGTCTGTCTTTCTTTCTTCTTTTTCTTTTTTTTCAGCAGAGTCTCACTGTGCAGTTCAGGCTGGCCTTAAACTTACTGCATGATTCAGACTAGCCTCCAGCTCTCAGTAATACTCCTGCCACAGCCTCCCAAGTGCTGCCATTATAGGCATGCATCACCATGCCTGGTTTTTCTCAACATTTTTGGGACAATCACTTTCCCTTTCATTTCTAACTTAGGTTTTTGATCTATTTATTCATGTCTTCCACACATGTGTATGTGTGACTAGTATATATATGGTTTATCATAATCTCCTCTGGATGTGGTGCATCTTTCCACCAGTTTGTCCAGCATTACCTTTATGACCCCAGGTCTACAGAAGTATGAGAGGGGCTGCTTATCCAGATATACCTAGGTACAGATATAGATATAAATATAGATTTTGTTTTTTTAAAAAAAACAAGTGGATTCATTTTTAAAAAGCTTTTTGTTTTGTTTTGAGACAGTGTTTCACTGTGTAATTTGGGTGAGTCCTGAACTCACTGTATAGCCCAGGGTGGTCTTGAACTCTAGGCAGTGCAGCTAAATTAGTTTTAATTTAAAATAAGTGCACTCATTTATATGCATGCAAAAACACAGTTGAGTAAAGCTGTGGCAAGCCAGAAATTACTATTTTGTATTTTTTTAACATGTATGTGTATAATTCTAAACAACTAAATACACATCTATTGCTGTTGATTGATTTTCCCCCAGTTCTCTGTCTAAGGAAAATGAGAGGGTTTTTTTTTTTTTTTTTTTTTTTTTTTTTTGCAGGGGTCTGAGAGAGTTGAGACAGGTCTTGGTATGTGGTTCAGGCAGATAATGAACTCACTCACTATGTAGCCCAGGCTGGCCTCAGACTTAGGATCCTCCTGCGGTGGTCACCTGTTTGTGGGGGTCACCAATCCCTGTAGGAGTTTTTCATTAGCCCATTTTCTTTTTCCCTTGCATCTGTCTTTTAGTCCCTGCCCTCCCTCTGTAGTTCTGTCATCTCTGCGGTTAGATCATCCTCTGCTCTGCACGTCACTGTGGCCGTGTGCAGCCAGTGACAGACTGTGTGCCTGATGACTTTCCCACCTTACTGCCTGATCTCCCTAGAGTGAACAGCTTGGTTTTTGGTTTGCTTAGGTGTCTGTGACCTGGCCCTTTGTACACCTCCCCCTGCATGTCTCAAGCCATCTGAGTCCTGTCACTGTCCTCCTGTGCTAGCTGCTGTGTAACAGTCACCAGTGGATTTCCTTGCCCTCTTCCTAGGATTTCCTTTGCCTTTCTTGTGGAGTTCCTCTTTCCGTGACCTCTCTTCTTCTCCTTTCTTGTTTCATTCTCACGTCTCATTGCAGCAGTTCCTCTAGGGATTTCCTGAGAAAGTTGCTGGGAGGTAAAAATTTTAGAGCCTTGCATGCCTGAAAACAATTTATTCTGGCCTCACACTTGATTGATGTGTTGATGTATGTAGAAATCTAAACTGAATATCCTTTTGCCTCAGAATTTTCTTTTTCTTTCTTTCTTTCTATTTATTTATTTATTATGTACCATCTAATGTTGATTTGAGAAATACAGTGTCATTTAGAGCTTGCTTGCTTGCTTTATTTATTTATTTATTTATTTTCTTCCTGCTTTAAGACTGGGACTGCTTGGACATTCCATGCATCTGGATGGGTCTTGAAGACTGTGCTGTAGGAAGTGTCCTCTGTCTTCTCTCTAGATTCCAGGGTAACTTTAAGCTTGGCTGCCCATATTAAGGGCCAGGAATAAGAGCAAGAAGGGTCTTGACTTTCTCCTTCTCCTGTTTTCAGCGCCCCTGTGCTTGCTTCTGCCTCATGTCCCCAAGCACACAAGACTACATTTTGCTCTTTGCTAGGGAAGCTCTAGCTCTAGGCTGCTTTTGCTGTTGTTTTTGCTAGAGTAGGCAGAGATCCCGGGGATTTAACAGATCAACAAATCCTCCTGTTTCAGCCTTACCTTCACTTTCACTTCTAGAGACTTGGTACTGCCAGTTCCTGAATCATGTGGAGGGTGTATAGTACAAATCAGTTTCCTGATTATCTACATAGCTGGCTAGAGATGCATCTTTATTGTATATGCTAAGACATTTTCTTTGCTTTTTAATTTCTAAAAGTATGCTTTGTTACTCTGTTCTCTTTGTGCCTTATTTTTTTCTTCATTTTGTCATTTTGATGCAGTTTGGGAAGAGAGGAGGGAAATGTGGCCATAATATTTAATCCGAAATGGATCGGGTATTTATAGAGAATATATTCTTTAGAATTTTGCCATGATGCTTTTGAATAGCGGAGTAAGTTTGGTAGGCTTTGTGAGAAGTTAGGCTGGTGGTGGAGTTATGTATGCTCAGGAAGTCCCAAACTTTCCTGCGATTTCTTTTTCTTTTTTTCTTTTCTTGTCTTTTTTGGTCTTTTTGAGACAGGGTCATTGCTATGCAGTTCAGGCTGGTCTTGGGCTCACTTTGTAGCCCAGGCTGCTCTCCAGTTTGCAGTGATCCTCTTGCTTCAGCCTCCTAAATGCTGGGTTCACAGGTGCCACCACTCCTAGCTTCCTTTGATTTTTTGCACTGATACCAGCCTGGAATGATCCTTCTCCCATTAGAACTCTACTACTTGTTTTTCAGAAGCCTTGGCCACTCTCTTCCAGGACATCAAATTTTCTTTATTTTACCAGTTGTGACCATGTCCACTGTGTGCTGAGAGCTGTCCAGCACAGTAGCCCTTGTTACATGTGGCTGCTGAGCACTTGAGATGTGAGCAGTCTGAATGAATGTATCCTCAAAGTATGAACTAGATCCCAAATTTCAAAGACAGGGTTAGAAAAAAGTATATATAAAAAAATTTTATTTTATTTATTTATTTTTTGGCCTTGCACTTGCCAGGCAGGTACTGAGCTAAATCCCCAGTCCCTAAAATCTTAATCTTTTTTATTATGTTGAAATATTAGGTATGTACATTGGGTTGAGAAGTACTTGAATTAATGTGATCTGTTTTTTACATTTTTAATGTGGCTTCAAGAAAAAAGAAAATTACATAAAATTATTTCACTTTATACGCCCATTGAAGACAGCATGGGAGTTTTCAGTCTGGTTTTCGCAAGGAACAGGGGTTGTCCCTTGTTTTGGCTACCATTTTCCATGGTGGTACCTTTCCTACATTGTGAGTGCCTTAAAGATTTGGGGTCATTCTTTTTTTTTTTTTTTTTTTTTTGTTTCCTTCTGTTGGTAGCAAAAGAGCTGCTTAGCAAATAGTAAACTGGCCAGAGTCACTAAATCATAGCTAGCTTTCTTGCTTCCTGCCTTCCCTACCCTTCAGATTTTATTAGTACATGTTAAAATTACATAATGATTACATTCATCATGAGGAGTTGGTTGTGGATGTGGCACGTCTCAGTTTTTTTTGTTTTTTTTTTTTTTGTCTTTTTCCTTTTTATCGGTACCGGAGATCGAACCCACAACTGCCTGCTTGCAAGGCAGGCGCTTATGCCATTGAGCTAAATCCCCAGCCCCCCACGTCTCAGTTCTTATACCCTTCCTCTGCCTTTCCTCTCTCTTCCTTCCCTTCCCTTCTTCCTTGACAAAGTCTCATCAAGTCTATACGTTGCCCAGACTGGACTTGAATTTGTGATCCTTCTTTTTGTATGTTTGTCTAACTCTCTCATTTTGTTCTGTTTTTTGTTTTTGGTTTTTTGGGGGTTTTTTTGGAGACAGGGTCTTGCTTGTCATTCAAACTGATTTTAAACTCACTATGTATAACCCAGACAGGTCTCAGAGTGTGGCATTCCTCCTGCCTCAACCTTCCAAATGCTAGAATTATAGGTGTAATTTGTGCTCAGCTAAATTACAGATTTGTTAGCCACAGTTTATGTCTAATAGTTCTTTCTTCATTCTTCAGTATATCGCTTTAGTGCATCTGCTAGTCCAGTAACAATTATTTTATTAAAAGTGAAACTGACCGGGTATGGTGGCGTGCCCATAGCTCTTACCACTTGATGCAGGAGTGTTACAGTGAGTTCAAGGCCAATCTGAATTCCAGAGCAAGACCCTGTCTCCAAAGAACAGCAACAACAACAACCACCCCGTGAAATTGATTGGACTACACTTCTGGGACACTGACAGTTCTTGACTTGTATCTTAGATAACTTTTTTTTTTTTTTTTTTTTTTTTTTTTTTTTGTACTGGGGAATCAAACTCACAAACCTTGTGCTTGCCAGGCAGGCACACCATTGAGCTAAATCCCCAGCCCTACTTTTGGTTTTAATAGTTCCCTTTACTGTATCTTTTGTTCCCATATTGCCATGTGTTTTAGTTGTTGTATTAGTTTGTTTTTCTGGTTTTTTTGAGGCTGGGTCTCAGAAAGTTTCCCAGCGGTCTTGCACTTATGATTCTCCTGAGTCAGCCTTTTGAGAAGCTGGGATTACAGGTATACACCATCTCACCTACCTGTTTTTTCTGTTTTTGTACCAGTATCACACAGCTTTTCTTATGTTTCTTCTTCTTCTTCTTTTTTTTTTTTTTTTTTTTTTTTTTTTTGGTGGTACCAGGGATCAAACTCATGACCTTGTGCTCGCCAGGTAGGCACTTATGCCCCTGAGCTAAATCCCCAGCCCAGCTTTGCTTTTCTTAACTGTGGCTTTGTGTATATCTATATATGAAACTTTTAAATTTTGAAGTAATTTTAGATTTAACAGGAAATCACAAAAACTGGTACAGTAAAAATGGTCATATTTCTCTCCTGCCAGTTCTCATATATATATATATATATATATATATATATATATATTTTTTTTTTTTTTTTTTTTTTTTTGTACTGGGGATCGAACTCATGACCTTGCGCTTTACATGTAGGCACTTATGCCGCTGAGCTGAATCCCCAGCCTCTCTCTGGAACTGTCACATCTTAAAAAGTTGATTATTGGGGGCTGGGGATTTAGCTCAGCGGCATAAGCACCTGCCTTATAAGCAGGCAGTCGTGAGTTCGATCCCCGGTACTGATAAAAAGCAAAAAGACAAAAAAAAAAAGTTGATTATTGGCTGGGCATAGTGGCACCCTTCTGTAATCCCAGCACTCAGGAGGTTGAGGCAGAAGGATTGCTGGGTATTCGAGGCCAGCCACAGCTACATAGTGAGTTCAAGGCCAACCTGAAGTGCATAGTGAAACTTTCTCTCAAAAAGATAACAGCAAACCAAAAAAAAGAGTTGGTCCTGAGCTCCACTATGATGTTATATAGTAGCTCAAATTGCTAGGCATAGTAGTACGTGTCTATAATCCCAGCACTTAGGAGGCTGAGGCAGGAAGATCGTTATGAGTTTGAGGCCAGCCTGAACTACATAGGGATACCATCTCAAAAAACACCAAAACAAAACAAGAAAATTTGTAAACCTGATTTCTTCTCATGGAGGATGTACTTGATGGCCTCTCAAATTTCAGATTGGTTCTTTGCCTCATAGATATAAGGATGAAACAGTTTTGGGGACCATGTATGTTAAGGTGAAATTTAAAAATTATATATATTTTTAAAACATATATATGGACTATTATAATTTGTGCCTTTTGGTGCCTTTTGGTAAGCGCTGTGGCTCTTCTAAATATGGACAGTTTTAGAGAACTAACATGTATAGCAAAAAAAAAAAAAAAAAGCGTATTACTGTAAGGAGCATGGTGTAGAAAGAAACTGGAAATCCCAGCAGCTTCTCAGTGATTGCTAACAGAACAGTTGCTAAGCCCTGCCCCCCTCTGGTGAATGGTAGTTAGCCTTCTGCCGTTCGCAGGATGTAGTGAGGATTAGACGTACAGTTTACAGAAGTTTAGCGGGGAGTCACTACTATTTTATATAACAGCCACATATTCAAAATGCAGAGATTCTGAACTGATTTTTTTATTGTTTTGATACGATGTTTTTTTTTTTTTTTGTATGGAGGATCAAACTCACAACCTCGGGCTTGCCAGGCAAGTGCTTACAAGGCTGAGCTAAATCCCCAGCCTTTGAAATGAATGATTCTTGATAGAGTTATAGCACAACAAATCCATATATATTAGTCAGTTTCCCATTGCTGGGGCAAAATACCTGGCACTCTCAGCTTAAAGCAGAGGAGGTGTACTGTTTATTTTGTTTATTTTTTGAGACAGAGTCATGCTACATAACAGGTTAGCTTCAAACTTGTGCGATTCTGCACCAAGTCACTGAGTGCTGAGATTAGAAGCACAGAGCACTACACTCAGCTAAGGTTTTTTTGACTCACAGTTTGAGAGATTTCAGTCCATGGTTGGCTGGCTCCAAGGCAGGAACTTCATGGCAGAAGGGTGTGGTGAGGAAAGCTGCTCACCTTACGACAGCCAGGAAATGGAACAGAAGAGGGGAGGGGAGACACAAGGGTTCAAAGGTATACCCCCAGTGACTGACCTCTTGCCAAGCTCCAGCTCTGAACCTTGTGTGGTGGTCAAGACCCCAATATTTGAGTCTCTGAGGGCACTTTCTCTTAAGCTATAATACTGTCTCTAATTGAACATGCCATTAAATAGAAAATTCACTTATTGCTAGTAACCATCAAAGCTTACACATGCTCAGTAATAACTTGAATTAGCCTACAGTATAGCCTAAAATCATATAACACATGTGCCTATTTTATAATAAAGTGTTGAGCATCCTGTGAAATTTACTAAAAAATGCTGGCCTTGTGGTATGTGGTGGAACCCCAGCTCTCCCTGATGGTCCAGTGGCCAATTTGGGCATGCTATTGTGTCCTGCTGCCTGTGGACAGGGTAGAATTTGAAGTGAGTTTCTGTTGAACGTGTATCATCACTATCATAAAGTTGAAAAATCATCTCATGGAGCAGTTTCTTTCTGAATTGAACTGCAACATTTGATATTTTTCTTCTGACATTTGTTTCCTGTATAAATTTATATTGGGGTTAAATTTCTTTGAAATATTGGAAACTGTAGGATTAAAATTAAAGCAGTAATGTTTTTATTTCTTTACTTAGAAACTATTAAAGCTTGGCGAGCACTGCTTGTTCTCTTACGTCCTTGTCTTTGTGTACATTGCATTGTAGCATACCTCGCTTGGAGATGGACGGCAAGAAGTCACCTCCCGCCCTGGGCGCTCTGGAGCTCGGTGTAGAAACTCGATAGCTTCCTGTGCAGATGAACAGCCTCACATAGGAAACTACAGACTATTGAAAACAATCGGCAAGGGGAACTTTGCAAAAGTGAAATTAGCGAGACACATCCTTACTGGCAGAGAGGTAAATAAGAATACTGCTTATTTCCCTTATGATGTGTTTATTTCCATGTGGGAGAAAGAGGAAGAGGGTGTGTATTTGGGATTATTTCTAAGCAGTTTAATTTATTTTTAAAGAATCTGAAACATACTAACTGCCAGGCATGGTGGCATATACCCATAACCCTAGCACTCTAGCACTCAGGAGGCTTCATTCAAGCAGTGCTGCTTCACATTCAAGGCAGCCTAGGTAACATAGCAAGTTAAAGGCCAATTTGAGCTACTTAGCAAGATGCAGTTTCAAAAAACCAAAAGAGAGACAGGGACAGAAACAGACATAGAGATGTACTGACTGTCTGGAAGTCCTTTTGTGCTCTCATTACTGTAATGTTAATGAGTGAATATTTTTTTCTTCTGTTTCTTGTTTTGTTGTTTTTTTTTTTCCCTCTGACAAACTGAGAATTGGAACCCAGGGCTTTCATTTCTAGCTACATTGCGTCCAGCCCCTTTTTGTTTGTTGAGACAGTGTCTTATTACATTACTCTGGCTGGGCTGATCTTCCTACCTCAGCCTCCCAGCTACTAAAATTATAGGCATGTGCCAGCATGCATAGCTATACTGAATGAATAATCTTTTCTTTTTAAAATGAGTAGTGTGTTCTTTTTCAGTAGAAAATATCTGCCACCATGATAAAAATTGTTTTGAATTTCATTCATGCAATTATATTTTTTAAGCTCGTGGCACTAAAGCTCAAAACAGTTTTCTATTCTTCCAGGTTTATTTCCTATCTTCCTCACAGTACTTTTGGTGACACATATTTGATAGGTTGTCAGGTGGAAGGCATACTTTTCCAGCTTTTGCATTATTGGCTTTCTGTTTAACAGCATTCCTTATCAAAAGTAAATCATTAGAACTATGACATGAGTTCCCTCCTCACACTGTTGTTGTGTGGAATGGATCCTCGTTGCTGCTTCAATGTAGTTCCTTGCATTTAGGTCTTGGCATCTGCTGTAGTGGTGCCTGGAATATTTGTAACCTTTCCATATGGATGTGGCTTCTGGGAAGTATTCTTTGATAGACAGCCCTCTTACTGGCCCTCATCACATGCTGACATATACTGCCTCTTCCCGTGGTGTGGCACATGGGGCAGTGGCATTGGCTGGAGTACATTCTTCTCTGGTCTAGACGGGAAGTGGTTGTACCTAACAGTACTTGACACTTGCTGGGTATTGGTACAGGCTTTTTAAACGACTGTTGTGGTACTATGGAAAGAAGTTTTTTAGAGAAATGCTGTCCCTGTGTGGGACCCTGCTGATACTTGTGCTAGTACTGTGTGACAGGTATGACATGGCACTGATACTTGCAGCCTGTAGGCCAGGGCTGCTGGAGCAGGAGCCTGGGTTGGTCCTTCAGCCAGCCAGTGGCCTCTGTGTGCTACAGATATTGTCAGTTTTGTGTGTTCTAGGATGTAGAAAAGGTTGGGAAGCCCTGATCTATACCACCTGGAATCTTAAGACGTAACCAGGGCCGGGGCTTTAGCTCAGTAGCATAAGCTCCTGTCTGATAAGCGCAAGGTCATGAGTTTGATCCCCATACCCATCATGAGTTTGATCCCCATACCCAAAAAGAAGATGACCTAACAAAAAATGTACTTCTTTATAGTTCCTCTTAACTTTAGTGAGAAACTCTTGGAGTTTTGGTCAAGACTCCTTGTTGAGATGCCTATACCCCTTTTGGAATCTGTAAACAGTGTGAGTGGGTGCAGCAGTCCCTGTTATGCTTGGTCAAAACTTTCTTGAGATAGGGAACAGAACCTCTGAGTTTAAGCTAGGAATGGTGGCTCACATCTGTAATCCCAGAGTTTGAGAGGCTAAGATAGGAGGCTTTCTATGACTTTGTACCAGCTGGGACTACTTAGAGAGTTCAAGGCCAACCTGAACTTTTGTCTCAAAGCAAAAACAAAAATCCTCTTGTGTTTAGTCCTACCAACCCTAAGTGGTTACTCCAGCTTGTTGCTGTGCAGGAATGGTGGGCTGAGACAGTGGAGGGACTGATCCCTCCACTGGCATCTGGCCTGTTTGTTTACTTCTTGTGGTTCTCGCTCTAGAAATGCTTGAATGTGACTGCCATATTGACTTTGAAACTTCTCTCGGTGTTTAAAAAACTTTAAGCAAAACCATTTACTTGTGTTTTTCTCCTATTGTAGGTATGACCCAGAATTACATAATATTTAATTTAATTATATAGAAACTAAAAGTTCTTGGAAATTTCTCTATTCAGAGATAAGTGCTTGGGCCAGGGATGTAGCAGCAAGTGGCACAATGCCTGCCTGGTAAGTGTGAGGTTGTAAGTTTGATTCCTAGTAGTAAAAAACAAAAAACGCCCACTGAGATATTAGTTTCAGCCAGGTGTGGCAGTACGTTCCAGTAATCTCACCCAGCACTCAGGAACTTGAGGCAGGAGAATCAATGCAAAGTCAAGACCTAAACTACATTTTGCAACTACAGACATTATTTTAACAAAACAGGGGGAATTGTATGGGACATAATTGTGAATTTTTAATTAGTAAGGTTTTCTGGTGTATATAGGACCATAGAGAGCTTTTTTTGTTGTTTATTTTTTCTGTTGCTGACAGATCCTCAGTAAACATTCTTTAACATAACCCTGAGTGCTATTGTTAAGAGTATCTGCATGGGTAACACCACCAGAGTGAACAGGTGTCTGTTTGTCTGTTTTCCCACTGTTGCTGCTGTTGCTGCACAGTGTAGGCAACTGTTGTCTGGTTATCTTACGTGTTTTTGCTGCTGTGACAGATTACCCAAGACTAGGAGTTGATAAAGGAAAGCTTTGTTTCTGATAGTTGTGAAGGCCAGCAAATCCAAGATGGAGGCCCTGTTGCCTTCCTTTCATAATAGACCACACCTATGCTAACAGTTCAGTCTATTCACTTCACAGCTCTAGGGAGCTGTCTTTCTTTCATTTTCAAATTCTTTTTTGTTAGCCAGGTATAGTGATACACACCTATAATCCCAGTACTAAGGATGCTGAGGCAGGAGGATCTCTGTGAATTCAAGGTTAGCTGTACTACAAAATGAGACCCTGTCTCTTAAAAAATCCCTTTCTTTACTGTTGTTACTGTTCTATTTTGTTGGTGGTGCTGTTGATCGAACCCAGGACTTTGTGTATGTTAAGCAAGTGCTCTGCCACTAGGCTACACCCTTGTCCCTCCTGAAGTTCGTACTAATCAAAGACTGAACTCTTGAACAGAGCCTTGAATTTAAAAAAATTATTTTCTACCTTTGTCTTTACTTTCTGGAAGATACCCTTAATTTTTCTTCCAGTCTTTGTGACAGATGTGTTTGTGTTGTGCTCCTACAACTAGCTCTTTAATTTTCTGGGGTGTGTGTGTGTGTGTGAGAGTGTGTGTGTGTGTGTGTGTGTGTGTGTGTGTGTGCACTGGGGATTGAACTCAACCTTGCGCTTGCCAGGCAGGCACTGTACCGCTGAGCCATATCCCTGGCCCTGTTTCTGTTCATTTTTGTTACCGTCTGTGGCATCCAGTTTGGTGCTATGAATGCTATTTCTTCTGTTGACTCCCTGAAGATAGTAAAATCTGTCTTCTATTTTATAAAAGTAGATATTTCTCCCTGCCTATTTCTCTTTTCCTTGAAATGTTTTCTTCTTTCCTGGAGACTTTCTTTGGAAGTCTGGTAATCTCTGGCTATCTATTTGTGTAAGGCAGAGCCTTGCAAAGTTGCTCAGAAGCCCTGTTTACCTGCACAGGACATGCATGACCCAGTTTGCCTGTTGGGAGGTGTCCCACCAGTGCTTAGACCCCAGATATCCGTGTCTTTTGTTTTCTTGTATGGGAGTGTTGGGTTTCTCTAAACAAGAATCCCCTCTGCCTGGCAGAGCTGGTTTTCCCAGTACTTAATGACAGTCTGTCACTTAATCCCCTTTTCTACCCTCATGCTTCTCTCCTGTTCCCCAAGTCAGAGGCTTGTTAGTTCTCACAGTGAGTTTCCAGCCTCATAAGAACCGGCAGTACCTGTGAGGTCAGTGAGCAGAAGACTTCCTGTGTAACTTGGGAGCTTGTGGTCAGCCCAGTGACTTCCTGCCTTCCCTGTACCTGCGAGGACCACTTGTCTGGTGTCCCTCTCCAGCAGCAGCATATAGATCACACAGTCTCTGCATTGTTGTTTCTTCAGCTATGTGCCTGCTCTGTCAGAAATTATTGGCACAGCTTCCTCATTGTTGTCTTCTCCACCTGTGTGTTTTTACACATGTGTCCCATGACTGCCAGTTCTTTACATTTCCCACTGTCCTGTCCATAAATGATAGAAGTCTAGAAGGGAAGACAGAAAGGGTTAGGATTTGAACCTTATTTTCTCTCAGCCTCTAAGTACTCACTAAGCATTTATTACTGATTACAAAATGATCAAACATGATCCTGGGGTATACTTCAGATAATGATTGTGTTTTTAGTCAAATGGTATGTTTTTGTTAAAATTTTGTTGGTGAAGACTGCATTAACAACTTTAGAGGAGGTTTAAGAATAGAGAAAAGAGAATCCCAGTCATATTTTGAATCTCATCATTTTCATTTTCAAGTATACTCCATATTCATATGAATGTTTTTTCAACATCTTTTTGCCATAATCTTGTTTCTTGATTCCCCTCAGAATTTTGTCCTAAGTAGTGATGAAGAGCAGTGCCATTGAGTAGAACAATTCTCAAGCTTTTCTCATAACTTCTTTAAAGTTGAAATTGAGGTCTCCCTTAAGCCTATTTATGTGTGGGCAGTTGCTGTTGATATTTAGCATATTAGAACTTAATATTAAGTTTAAAATACAATAATCCTATTACGTTAATGCACAACGTATTTTTATGAAAAACAATTTTTCCAAAACATTATGAGAAGGGTTCCATGTTTTAATTTTTTGCTAATCCCTACTGTCTGGCTTGATAGTAGCTGGATTCGCTCATCTGCTCTGTATTCAGACTATTCAGATATGCTATTGTAGTATATGAAGAAATGTGTACTTAGGAAAAGGCAGAATGTCTTACTGTCCGTCCCCCTACCTTTTAACGTAGCTCAGGCTGGCCTTGAATTCAGTTTGTGGCGATTTTTCTGCCTCAGCTTCCCAAGTGCTGGGATTACAGGCATGAGCCACCACGCCCGGCCTGGTAAATTAATGCAATTTAAGAACATACTCATAAGTGAAATAAATAAGGCACACATGTGTAAACACTGAATTGCCGCACTACTGTGAGAAGCTGAAAGAAACAACGTGTATATGTATATAAAAAATAGTTAAGATAGTTATACTACTGATTTCTTTGAGTTCACTGAAGACAATGATTTGTGCTGGTATTGTTTGGACAGTTGAATGCAGATGTCTTTTGCTCTCGGTGAGTGTTTCGGGGATGACAACGTACAATGTATGTACCATTGTTGCCCCTATCAGTGTGTTTTGAAATTTTGTTTTAGATTTTTTTCCTTCTTCTTGAAATAAAATGGATTTGGGGGAAAAAAAAAAAAGCTCAGGGGCAGCATGCACACATACACTGAGTGCCCCATCCCCAGGGTGGTTGCTCTGTCTGGGATGGAGCACAGTCTCACCACTGAAGTCAGAGTTTCCCTGTCTTTAGCTCATCTAAGTTAACAGGCCTGTGAGAATCAGTAAGGTGGGTGAGAGGATACCTAAAACTAAGTTAAGCCATGACTTTGAGGCCAGTCTGGGATACATCATGAGTTCAGTACTAGCCTAGATTGCATGGGTGAGACCTTGTATTTAAAAAAAAAAAAAAAAAAAAAAAAAAAAAAGCATGGTGTGGCCTGTAACCTCAGCCTTTGGGAGGCTGAAGCAAGAGGATTGCAAGTTTGCAGCCAGTTGGCTACATTGTGGTCAGCCTGGACTATGTAGCAAGACCTTGTCTTAAAAAAAAAAAAAAGAAAAAGAAAAAAGTAAACAGGAAAAAAATACATATGGACTGGCTACTCCCAGGGTATTGTGTGTTGTGACCCCTAGAGAGTTTCCAAGACTCTCCTAGGCAATCTGTAAAATTAAAACTTTTTTTCTTTTTGAGACAGGTTTTTTTTTTTGGTCCGTCCCCCCCCTCCCCCATTGAACTCAGGATCATGCGCTTGCAAGGCAGGTGCTTATGCCCCTGAGCTAAATCCCCAGACCCTTTTTTTGTCTTTTTGAGACACGTTTTCCCAAGGAGATCAAGCTGGCCTTGAACTCACTATGTAGTCCAGGCTGGTCTCAAACTCAGAGAGTCCTCCTGCCTCAAGCCTTCCAAATGCTGGGATTACAGACCATTCCATGTTTCTGTTTCTTTGTTTGTTTTGTTTTGTTTTGTTTTTTGGTTTTTTTTTTTTCCTGAGTCTTACTGTGCAGTCCAGGGTGGCCTTGAACTCACTATGAAGCCTAGGCTGGCCTCAAACTCATGGTAACCCTCCGGCCTCAGACCCTTGCCAGTGCTGAGATTATAGGTGTGGACCACCACACCTGATTTCGTTTTCTTTATTTCAGTTTGTTTGGTTTGGTTTGGGTTTGAGGTTGAACCCAGGGCCTTGTGAATGCTTTGTATAAACTACCACAGCCCTTGTAGAAATTATTTTTATATAACAAGTGATTAATATCAGATAAAGATGCTGATGCAGGTCCATTTAGTAACTATTATTACAACTTTTTTATTTTTAATTGTACTTATTTGGTAATTTTTGAGACAGATTTTCACTATGCAGTTCAGGCTGGCCTCAGACTCACTTTGTAGCCCAAACTGCCTCAAACTCACAATGATGTTCCTGCCTCAGCCTCCCCCCCCCCCAGCTTCTCAAGAGCTGGAATTATAGACATATCACCAAAGCACAGGTCCTGTCCCACAGTCCCAGAGTGAGCCAAAATTAGTGTCAGTAATGCTGGGATTATTTTATTCCTTTTTTAAAGAAAAAAATACAAGTAAACAGGGACTGAAGTTGTTTCTTCCTGTATCTTGGTGGCTTTTCATATTGTGTGGGGTTTCTCACACTTTTCTGAACAGAGGTCACCAGGTTACGTATTTGTTGTCTCTATACACATTTCGGGGTCAGCCCACAGATTATCTGAAGTAGCCCCATTCTTTTAACTGCTTAAACGGTTGCTCTGTCATGTTTTGTTCTGTTTTATTTTGAGATGAGTGTCATGCTGTGTTTTCCAGGTTGGGATCAAACCCTGGGATCAGTGACCCTCCCAGGGTCTGGGACTAAGGCATGTGCCACTTTGCCAGTTCTTTTGTTTTTGCTTTTGAGTTCTTTTGTTTGTTTAGTTTTACATTTTATTACTCCCCCAGTATATTAAAAATCAGCATTCAACATATAATATGGATTATTAGTTACATATTTTATTTTCTTTTTTGTCGATGTCCGCTCCCGGCCGGCAGGAAGGACACACGACAAAGTCTGGTAGTGGACAACCTTTTCTTTTTATTTTCCTTCTCCGTACAGCCTGCCCTGGGTTCTCCCAGCTGAAGCCTCCTCTGGTCCGCTCCCCGCGGCTCCTTCCGGGCTTCGCTCCGAAGCCTCTACCGGTCCGCTCTCCGCGGCTCCTTCTGGGCTTCTACTTCCGGGCTTCTTCTTCTCCCCCAGGGGTGGCACCGGTATATATACGGGTACAGTGTCCAATCATGTTAAAGTAAGCAAGGCAAGCTGATTGGCTAACATCATCAGTTGCCAGGCAGACTATATTGTTGAGCGGGTTGTTTACGCGGTAAGCAGGAAACTAACATATTCGATGGGAGGGGTAATCTACCTCAGGCTTTGCTCTTTACCACAGGCCGCACGTCCGCCGCGCAAGGCGAGCTATCACAGACGCGGCTCCCAACATCTCCCCCTATTTTATTTACTTTGAATGAATGTGCGCATCGTAGCCCTTCCTGGACTGGGTGCAGAGGCTTATGCCCTATGTGTAGGTCCACCGTAGGTCCTTGGCTTAGACCCTGGTTGGCCATGCCATGGTCTGCCAAGGCCCTGAGGCCCTCGTCCTTTTTCTAGGGCCAGGCACAAACTGGACGGAACCTGGATGCACACAAGCTTGCACTCATTTCCTCTCCGTAAAGAAATCCCCTCGGAGAGAAATTTAGACCTGGGCAGCATCTAACAGTCCAGCGGCTTACGTGCAGGATGGGGTAGGGCCTGGCTTAGGTCGAGTCGTGCTGGGGAGGCACGCTCTTACCCGTCATTGACTCACCTACCCTGCTGTGTATTGTCACCTTATGGAGGAGAATGAGGGATGCCCGCCATATCTAGACTCGGTCGTGGGCCAATTGAGCAAGCCATGCATATGCCTGAGGATCTTCTTGTCCATTTCGGGCTACCGCTATTTCTATTCATCTTATTGGTTGGTCTGTGATGGATCTCCAGTAGGGCAGGTCTGATCTTCAGTCGAGGGCTTTGTTGCCCGTGTCAGTCTCTCCGGTATCCACAGTGGTTCTCGTCCCGGTTCCTGTGGGAAAACACAAACCGCGCCTCGGTTCCAGCTGACCACTGGATCCGGGCCCATCCATTGTCCTGTCATAGATAACCGCGCCTTTGGAGGCAGGCCTTGGCTTACTCCCCCTTTTTTATTTTTTATTTTTATCTTTTTCGTTTTTTTTTGTTTTTTTTTTATTGGTACCAGGGATCGAACTGGCGATTGCCTGCTTACAAGGCAGGCGCTTATGCCGCTAAGCTAAATCCCCAGCCCCCATTTCCTCGACCGGCGTTTTTCTCAGCCTGCTCGGCAGAGAACTCTGTGTACCAGGCTCGCCAATCCAGGTAACTACCCGAGGGCAGACACGCCTTTGCCAGCTGAATCCAGTCCGCGGGGGTGAGGGGCCCAGAAGACAGATTCTCCAGCATGGCAATGGTGTAAGGCGCAGTCGGCCCAAAGGTTGTAACTGCATTTTTAAGTTCTCTAATCTGCTTTATCTCAAAAGGCTCCCATACATTGCGTCCCTGGCCCATAGCTACTTGTACAGGAAACATCCCGTAGGGGCCACTATCTATCCCAGGTGGATGTACCTCATGAGACAAGCGTCCCCCCTGCCAAAGCCGCCTGTAAAAATACCGACCCGCCGGCGGCGGAGCATAAGACAGCGGCCGTGATTGGGCGGAAAATGGGGGCCCGTGCATCACTTCCTGTTCTGGCGAAAGGGGAGAGAGCTCCCAGGCGGCCGCCTCGTGGCGAGGAATCGCCTCCGGAAACGGCCCCCAAGGTGGGGCGGAAGGCTTCGCCTCCCTCTCGCGCCGGGGAGCGCTCAGGAGCTCTCTACTCCTCCGCAGACCAGGTTGAGCAGAGCGCAATTCGCGGGGCAACGCTGGAAAAGAACCCTGCGACTCCTTATTGAGCGATTTAGGCTCCTGACAGCTGGTCTCTTTGGCCTCCTTGCCATTCAACTTTCCCTCGTCCTCGGAGTCAGACGACTCCGAGGCTAGAGCCCCGTCCTCCTCCTTAGCATCCTTGTTCCCCTTGACGGACCCCTCTCGGGAGCTCCCTGACTGGGCCTGCTCAGATACCCTGCGTACTTTTGTAAGCTCTTGAGAGCTTTCTCCACAACCACCCTCGCTCTTAGTGTTGCTACCTAACATGTTTCCCATCTTTTAATATGTTACTCACCGCGTGAGGCCCAAGGAATCCGCCACTTACGCGTGAGCCTGAGGGGAGTCTAAAAGCCCTGTAGGTGCGCGCCACCCAGAGCCCAGGCTTATCCCCAACTCACCTGTCTCGCAGCTCTGTACTGGAGCGTTGTCCACTTCCACGTCTCGGGGGTGATCAGTCCCCGGGCGGGCCTCCAAATGTCGATGTCCGCTCCCGGCCGGCAGGAAGGACACACGACAAAGTCTGGTAGTGGACAACCTTTTCTTTTTATTTTCCTTCTCCGTACAGCCTGCCCTGGGTTCTCCCAGCTGAAGCCTCCTCTGGTCCGCTCCCCGCGGCTCCTTCCGGGCTTCGCTCCGAAGCCTCTACCGGTCCGCTCTCCGCGGCTCCTTCTGGGCTTCTACTTCCGGGCTTCTTCTTCTCCCCCAGGGGTGGCACCGGTATATATATGGGTACAGTGTCCAATCATGTTAAAGTAAGCAAGGCAAGCTGATTGGCTAACATCATCAGTTGCCAGGCAGACTATATTGTTGAGCGGGTTGTTTACGCGGTAAGCAGGAAACTAACATATTCGATGGGAGGGGTAATCTACCTCAGGCTTTGCTCTTTACCACAGGCCGCACGTCCGCCGCGCAAGGCGAGCTATCACAGACGCGGCTCCCAACACTTTTTTATATTGTCTCCAAGACCTACTGTGTATTTGTGATCAGCACATCTCAATTTAGACTTTTTTTTTTTGAGAGAGTGTCTCACTATGTAGTAGAGAACTCACTGTGTAACCCAGACTGTCCTCAAACTCGCAGAGATCCTTCTGCCTCAGCCCCTGCTCTCCCCAAGTGCTGGAATTACAGGACTGTGTCACCACACCTGGCTAATTTTTAAGAATTTATATAAAACATTCCAGAGCAGCAGAATTATATTTAATAAAAAATATTTAATGTTTAATTAAAATCAGTTTGAAGTTAAATTAAACTTAAAATGTATTTCCTTGGTTACACTATTCATGTTTACAGTGATTCATTGCCATGGATGACTTGTAGCCTCCATCTTAAACAGCTCATCTCTGGAAACCAGGACACAGCCTTTTCACTTTTAATAGTGTTTCTAGGATCTTTTGAAGTATCCAGTTTCAATAAATGTCATCCCAGGGCTATTAGCTAAGAGGTCTTTTGTTTTTAATAACATGTTTTGAAGGGGTACTGGGAATTGAACTCATTACCTTGCACTTGCCAGGCAGGTGCTGTGCTGCTGAGTTATATCCCTGGCCTAATAAAGTGTTTTTAAAATTTTCAGATTCAGCCCAGATCTATTTGGATACTTATTTATTTATTTCGGTTTTGTGAAACATTTCACCATGTAGTTCAGATTGGATTTAAACTCACTATGTAGCCCAGGCTGGCCTCGAAATCACAGCAGTCTTCCTGTCCCAGCTTCTCAAGAGCTGGAATCATAGACATATCATCAAAGCACAGTTTCTGTCCCAGGGCTTAGAGTGAGCCAAAATTAGTGTCAGTAAATAGTGAAGAGAGCTTGCCTCTTGCCTAGCATATACCAGGTCCTGCATTTGATCCCTAGCACTAATGGAAAAATAAAAAAGTAGCAAAAAGATTCGCTACACTGCATATGTTTTAGAAATGTTTACACTGTACGATCTCTCTAGCTTTGTTGGAGGAGGTTGCAGAGAAGTTCAAAAGAGATTGTTTTCCCCTTGTCTATATGAATAAGTTAAATATAAAGTGTTATAGCACTACCTTTATTTGCATGAAGACCCTGCTGCTTATAAGTAACTGAGTTTTAGGTTCTGAGGTTTGCTTACTTGCTTTTTTTTTTTTGGACTTTGTGAAATACGGTCTTACTATACAGTTCAGGCTGGCCTTGAGCTCACTTTGTAACCCAGGCTGTTTTTTTTTCCCCTCAAGTTGGTCTTGAACTTTCATTTATTTTTATTTTTTATTTTTTATTTTTTATTTTTATTTTTTGGTACTGGGGATCAAACTCACAACCTTGTGCTTGCCAGGCAGGTATTTGCGCCACTGAGCTAAATCTTGGCTCAGGCTCTGCTTCTTTTTTTTTTTGGTACCCGGGATCGGACTCAGGACCTCGGTACTTATGCTGTTAAGTTAAATCCCTGGCCAATCTTGAATTTTCAATGATTCTCCTACCTCAGCCTCCTGAATGTTGGAATTACTACTCCTAGCTTGTTTACTTTTTTTTTTTTTAATCGGTACCTGGGATCGAACTCACGACCGCCTGCTTGCAAGGCAGGCACTCATGCCGCTAAGCTAAATCCCCAGCCCCAGCTTGTTTACTTTTTAACAGTGCTGTATGTGTGGGCATTTATAAAACTATTGCCAGTTAATCTATAATCACCAAATTCTTAAAAGTCATAAATATCTATCAATTTTTTCTAGGTTGCCATAAAAATAATTGACAAAACACAGTTGAATCCAACAAGTCTACAGAAGGTAAGATTGATGCAGTATTTTTTAAATGATTTTTTGTATTCCATCTAATTTGTCCCTTAAATATTTTTTATTTTTGTTTACTATGTTCAATGCAGTAAAATTTTCTATTCCTCAAATAAATGCAACTCAGAGTATTTTTAAAAATGGTTGGTTTAAAAATGGGTTATCTTCAGTTAAAGGAATGATTTTTTCAGTTGAAGGTAATGATTTTTAAATGTTAATAAACACAAATTAAAGACTACTTTTAAATAGCATATCTTAAATATTGACTATAATAAGTTTTTAAATACAAAATTAAATTCATGTATTCTTATGCAGATTTGTATGGATTTTTTCATAGCTAACACAGAAATCTTTTGAGATATGTGCTCTGGCCAAGTGTACTGGCACACACCTTTAGTCTACACCATTCAGGATGCTGAGGCAAGAGGAGCTCTTGAGCCCTGGGAGTCTGGGACTAGCCAGGGCATACAGAAAGACCCTAACTCTTTAAAAAATGAGCAGAAAAGATAAATTCATTTGCTCAAGATGGACACGTAATGAAATGATGCATATAAAAGAACTCTGAAAACCACTTTCCAGTTATAAGCTGTTTTGATGAAATATAATGCCCAGTACATGTTACTAATGTATTCCAGATAGGTAGTTATAGCCTGAAATTTTGAAGTCTTGTTCTTGTTATGTTTAGGGACATGGGGAAAGGATGGGCTCTATCTTACACAAAATTTGATGTTTAAGCAGCTGTTTTTTTGTAATCTGCAGTGCAGAATGGCCCTTCACATTCCTCTAGGTGACCCTAAAACAGATTCTTTCAGAATTCCAGCTACCTGTTCTGAAGAATTAATTGTACCCATTTTCTTAAACTTTCTATTCTTCCTAATAACTAATACTAATAATCTAATAACTTAATACACAACAGATTACTAAAATTTAGTACTATATTTAGGGTTCAAATTATGAAGTTTACCGACAATTCTTAATGAAGTATTCTGTGGTGTTACAAATTTTCTACTTGTTTTCTGTACCTGGAGATTCTTAACAGTTTTCCAGGAAAAGTTTTATCTCACTGTTTTCTCAGGTTGGCTATAGTTTTTTCTTTCTTCTTGCTTCTGTGATTATCATTTTTGGCCATAGTATTTAACTGCTGCTCTTCATTTTATTAGTACTACACATTACTGGTGGTTGCATCGTTGTCATTTTAGAACATGGGTGGTTGTCCAGGTAGCCCAATATTGTGACTAGGCATATTTGAGCCGACATTTATTTTGGTTTATTGTAATCTAATACATTAATGCTTTTAAGGTTTGTTTGTGGTATGGTTCAAGTGTGACTCATCCGCTGAAGACATCCCAAAGCTAGGTCTATCCTAGTTATACAATTGATAAGTATAACATACTCAGTTTAAAGGGCATTGCTTAAAATCATATGTGCAAGTTTCTACTCTTCCAGAGTAAATTAGAAGCATTCCTGTTTAAGTTCTTATTCTTTTCCATGACGGAAGAATGGTAGCAGGATGTGGAGTACACGTCAGCTTTGGGCTTCTGTCTTTAGTGTTTTTGTACCTTATTTCCTTCACAGCAACCTGCACAGTCATATCATACAGTCACTGGGAGCTGCTTTGTGCGGTAACATTCACTGTAAGGAACACTGTACTCTCAGCATATGCAGGCCGTTTGTGCTACCACTGTCCAAAGAGGTGTACTGCCTTGTCCAGGCAAATTTCAGACCCAAGTTCAGGTTTAGAAAATTCATAGTACTCAGGCTGAGTCAGGGACCTGTATATGTAAGTAAGCTTGAGTTGACTGCAGATTTGCAAACGGATACTATTGCAACACAAGTATCTTCATTTTCCTGTTTTTTTAGCTCTTGTTTAATGAGCAATCGATTCTAGTAAAATTTCTTTTTCTCTATGTTTCTGTACTTACTATCTTCTGATTGCTGTTCCTAGAATACTACTGCCTTCATAAATGTCTTTTTAGTAAACTTTTAAAGAACTCTGTCATGTTATATAACCTATAGTGATTTTCTTGTTGTTTTGTTTCGTTTTGGTTTTTTGGATTTTTTTCCTACAGTGGTTTTGTGAACACCATAAATAACAAAAATTCTAGTCTTCTCATTGATCTTACAAAGTCATTTTTAGATTCAGTTTGGTTACATATCAGGGAATCTTGCCAGATCTTGCCTTACTATCATTAAGAAGCAAGTCTTGTCTCATTAGGGAAGAAAATGTGTTTACCTGTTCAGAAGTACTACACTTTATTAAGATATGCCAGTACTTCTGAAGGTACTAATTCTCCCTTTTGGTCTTGGGAGTAGACTGACTCTTAACATAGCATAAAGCTTAGAGGCCTGAGAAAGCCAGACTACATAAATTTAAAGTCAGGCTTCAACCCTGTCTAGCTAGGTGATGAGTCACTTAACCTCCCAGAGTCTCCATAACATCTTCTTAGAGAGTTGTAGTAATTTAGTTACTATTTAGAAGCCCATTAGTAGAGCTCAAACTAACACCTGGCTCGGATAAAGACTCTGAATGTTTGCTGTCATCATGTGTTCAGCAGAATAGTTGGTTTGGGTTTGCTTGGTTTGGGAAATGGGTATATTTTTGTTTGCTTAAAATTTTCCTCTCATAGGAGATAAGTAAAATTTTAAAACTGAATGATAGGTTTCAGCTAGGTTTTTGGTAGGACCTAATCATGATGGATTATTTCTGAAAATAGTGGCTTGTTAAAATTTGGACATTTATTTAATGTGAGGACTTTGTGAAAAAAAAATTTGGACATTTAATCTGTATATATGGCAAACACTGTTCTGAGTGCTTCACCTGTATTTACTCATTTAACCTTTACAACTTCATGAAGTGAATTTTGTTCGTAAGGAAATGGAGTGACCTACTGGTTACGAAAGGATGGAGACTCCGTCAGTTGTCTGGCAGTACTATAGGTAGCATTGTGTGCAGTGTTGTGAACTCCACGTGCAAGCAAGTTTGTTGTAGTTCCAGTGATGGAGACCGACAGTGAAAGCGCGCTAGGAACTCTATCAGCAGGGTTCATTGTCATCACACACCACCTGCCCTCTCTCCTCAGCTAACCTGGTAGACATTACTTCACCTTACACTGCTGGTGGGTGTAACTACTAGCCTCACTTTCTCCTGGGGAAACAGACTCTGACAAGTTGGTGTAGTCCAGCGCTCTAGTCAGTAAGCCATGACAAAAATACATCTCAAACTGATTCCAAAATATGGGCTCTTTCCAATCCATTATGCTTCTGTACTATAATTAAGTAAATTCCCAAATTTAGGATTTCCAAAAGCTTAGATGGAAACTCACCTGATGGTGTGCATTGAGGTGACCGTAAGAAGTTGAACAGTAGTTTCAAGTTTGGGAGAATGTTTGAAGAACTTCAGAGAAGTAAGTCTCATATCCTGCTTTGTCTTCCAAACACTGCAAAAGCCTCAAAGTTTTTGTGTGTTTTTTGAGGGTATGTAGTCCAGGTCAGCCTTGAATTCACTGTGTAGCCCAGGCTGGCTACAGGGCAATCCTTCTGCCTCAGCCTCCTAAGCACTAGGATTACAGGCACGTGTCACCATCCCTAGCATAAAAGCTATGTTTTTATCCAGGCTTTCTCTCCTAGTAAACGTCTCTCGTCCAGCCAACACATACTTGTTGAACATGTGTTGTGTGTCAGGTACCATTCTGTGAAGTACAGTATTGAACTAAATGCTGCTGCTGCCCTGGTGGACTTGACATAATAGTAGGGAGCAGCAGTAAACAGATTTATAATACAGTGTCACGTGAGCACTGTGAAGCAAACAGTAGCAGGGTGTGTGAACTATATTCTCTAGTCTCTATGCTCTGGCATCTGAACCCTTCCTGGCCCCACCCAGAGTGAACTGATTCCTTGAAATAAGAAACTGTTGCGCCGGGACTGTCTTTCTGATGGCAGCAACCTGTTCAGAGCCTATACTTCAAACCACCACCTCTGTCAGTCTCTTGCAGTCTAGCAGGCAGTATCCATGTACCCTAGTCATCACAGGGCCGTGTGTCAGGCAGCTCATGAAGGCACCTATTCCCCAGAGTGTGCTGGAATTACTCAGCCGCCAGGCCTAGCTGGTTCACCATGGCTTGCCTGTCCTATAATGTAGACCCTGTGGGTTGGGGTAGCTTGGGGCATGGCAGTTGTTAGCATGTGTGAGACTGTGGGTTCCACCCTATTCCTGAAAAACTCACCCTTGTCCTTTTTATTGGTTCCTTCTGCCCCTTGCTGGGCTGCAGTGCTTCTCTGTGCTGGTGACCCTGGATGGTGTGGTAGGTCCTCTTTTGGGAGCTGTAAGCCAAAAATTGTTCAGTAACAGTCATCTCCTGATCTCTGGGCCTCAAATGAAGCATGAGGCATCATCTGAATAATTCATTTCAGAAACATCCTTGTACCTGAACCAGCCTGTGGGAATCGCTGCTGAATCAGACAGAGAAGCTCACTTTGGGCATTGGAGAGAGAGAAAGGGTCCTTTGGAGCACTTAGGACAGGGTTCCTTATTTGACAGTGGAGGGAGGATTACACACAGCCCGGGGAACCCCACCATAGGCTGCGGAGGTCTTGGTCCTTCTGCTTAGTGTCATTACTGTGACACAACCAGTACCGATATTCTCTTAAGCCATAACCACTTCATTTAAAACAAGATCTGTAACGTATTAGTAATACAATTTTTTTGTACCAGAAATTGAACTCATGACCTCACATTTGTCAGGCAGGCACTGTGCTGCTAAGCTATACCCCCAGCCTCTAAAAATTGATTTTTTAAAAGTACATTTGCGCTGGGTGTGGTGGTGCATACCTGTAATCCCAGTACTCAGGAGACTGAGGCAGGAGGATCACTGCAAGTTCAAGGCCAGCTGGGCTGCATAGTGAGTTTAAAACCAGCCTGCACTACGTGGCAAGACCTGTCTAAAAAATAACAAAAACAACAACAAAAAAAACCCCGCATTCACCTAGCTGGTTCATTGGCCAGCCTTAAGCTCATCCCAGGGTGGCTTCTCCCAGTGTTCAGCAGCTCTGGGTTAAAGTTCCCCTTGCTGTAGACTAGCATCTGTCTTCCTAGAACTTCTGTAATACTATTTTCTCTGTTGCCATATGGCTTTACCGAGCTGAAACCCACCATTCCAAACATAGCCCTTTGAGATTGCTATTTTGGTTCTTCCTGATTTTCCCGTCTCCAGAATAAATACTCAGCTGTTTGGCCACCTTTAGAAGTTGACAGGAACCTGGTTTATTCTGTACTGGGAATTAATGGTTTTCCTCACCTATTCCCACTGATTTTTGCTAAGATTCATCAGATTGGCTTTCTGTCATAATTCCAATTGATTGGGACTCTTTTTCCTCCTCTCTCCCCACTCCAGAGCTGAGGATTGGGGATTGAATCCAGGATCAGCTCACATGCCTCAGATTAAGCTGCCTGCTCCCTCTGCATTGTAGCAGTTTCAGTGATCTATCTATCTTTTCCTTCCTTCCTTCCTTCCTTCCTTCCTTCCTTCCTTCCTTCCTTCCTTCCTTCCTCTCTCCCTCCCTCCCTCCCTCCCCCCCCTTCCCTTTCTTTCTTTCTTTCTTTCTTTCTTTCTTTCTTTCTTCCTTTCTTCCTTTCTTCCTTTCTTTCCATCTTTTTGAGACAGGATCTCACTATGCAGTTCTGGCTGGCTATGAGCTCGCTTTGTAGTAGCCCAGTAAGTGTCAAGGTCATACCGATCCTCCTGCCTCAGTCTCTCCAGTGCTGAGATTACAGACATGCGCCTCCACGCCCAGGAGTAATGATTCTTATATTAGTTGTCCTTTCCATTTTATAAATTGGATATGGATCTCTTTATCCAATTAAAATTCTTAGCAAAGCAGGGACACAGATGTTTCAGTGAGAAAGGTATCCTTCCAATGTGCTGTAACATTCAACCAATTTTTTTTTTTTTTTTTTTTTTTTTTGTGGAGACAGAGTAACACAGTGTGGCACTAGCTAGCTGGGATCAAACTTGTAACAGTATTTTGTCTGAGCTGGGATTACAGTCCTGCATTACACACCTGGTTCACTGGGTCACTGTTCTTAACTTTAGACTTTTGTGTTCTCATAATTTAATCAGATTTACTGAAGTAAGAGATTATTGAGTATAACTACTGTATGTGTACAGTGAGTTACTAGGTTTGTTCTCTTTTTGGTGTTACTGAGGATCAGACTACATTCCCAGTCCTTTTGTCCTTTTAAAAATTTTTTTGAGACAAGATCTTGTCCAGTCACATAGTTACCTAGACTGGGGTTGAATCTAGATTTTCCTGCTTCAGCTTCTCAAAGTGCTGGCTGGTATTACAGGCAAGCATCACCATACCTGCTGCCAGATGTTCTTTGAAGCTTGTTTGACTATAGATTCTTTCCCTTCAGAGTGTTCCTTAGGAAAGTTCTACTTACATCTACTTCACTCTAGTTGGTTCGTTGGTCAGTCAGTTGGTTGGTTGGCTTGTTTGTTTGTGTATGTGTGTAAAAAAGCTGGTCTTTGCTGGGTGTAGTAGTGCACACCTGCAATCCCAGTACTCAGGAGGCTGAGGCAGGAGGATTGTCATGAGTTGGAGGCCAGCCTGGACTGCATAGTGAGTTCAAGGCCACCAGCCGTACATAGGGAGATCCTGTCTCAGAAAACCAAGTCAGTGAGTTGGAGCTCTAATTTTGTTCCCTTCTTAAAGTTGTTTAGACTATTCTCAGTCTTTCGTATTTCTGCAGCAATGTAAGAATCAAAATATTAATGTTTATAAAAAATGATGTTGGCATTTTGATAAGGGGTGGCCCCCAGAGTCAAGGCCCAGGACTTGGGCTCCAGACTATACTGTGTTTCACCCCTGGCAAATGTTTCCTCTCCCTGGGACTCAGGGTTCCGTTCTCTGTCAGCTAAAGTGCAGATCATTTTGGGAATCTCGATCATTGAACAGCTATTCTTTTTTTCCTCTTCCTTTCCTTTTATATTGTCTTTTCTCAAGCTGACAGTTCACTGTTAACAAAGTAGTTAATACAGCTCTGCCTAGTATTTCAGTCTAATCCAAGCAGGACATGTTGAGACACATGTAATTATATATAGTTAAAATGCTGAGACCCTGATTCAGATGGGGTGATGGGTAGGACAGACTCCCACCCCTGATGGCCGGTGCAGGCAGCCTGGGTTCTCCCCTGGAAACACATGCTCTGGGCAGCAGGAATCACTAGTCTTACATGCCTGATCACACCTCGTCATCCTCCCTCACTCAGCACATATACCCAGGGTCAGCAGTGGACACCCTTTCAATCTGCAGTGAGTCTTGAGGCACAACTGGAAGCCGCAAGCTACAGCTATGAATTCAGCTGTAACGAGTTTTTGTCTTAGCCTGGTAGAGGGAAGCTAAAAAAGACTCAGTCTCGTCTGTCTGTCAGATAACTGGGCAGGTGTCTCCTCAGCTCCCAGTATAAAATGCGGGAATGGCCACAATAAGAAGTGGGCTCTTTATGTTGGAGAGAAGAGTGCTTCTGCCTCTAGAAGTGAGCCTGTGTTTTACACAGGAAAGGCTGTTTATCCGATTCCACGACCCTGCCTTCTGCCTTCCAGTAGTATTGTCACAACCTTCCTTCCCAAAACCACCTGTCCTAGGCTGCCAGTCTCACTCTGGGTCACCGTCAGCGGGACACATGCAGGGGAGTCTAGGGGCTTCTGCCTGCTCGTTCTCATGGTTCATCAAGGTCATTATTACAGCCCCATGCTATGTCACCCATATTCCCCAGTGAGAATTTCTCAACTTGGTTTTTTAAAAAAATCTTATCATAGAATCATTTGTAACAGTCAGTTTAATATGCCTGTACAAGTTTATCAGGGCTGTTTCCATTTTAATTTATGGAATTGGAACCCTGGGTAGCTGTTGGATCACACTGTTTAATTTCAAACTGTTCTTGCCAAAGATTGATGTCATCTTTTCAAGATAACAAAATAAAATTTAGAATTACTATTTTAATGAATGGAAACATTTAGGAGTCCTATTTGGTAATAGGTTGTAAACCTACCTTCAGAGTCACTCTGGACTTTCATATTAGTCAGAGAATTGGCATGAAAACATTAGTAAGAATCAGTTATGTAAGAGAAAATTTTAATTTATATTGCAACAATGAATATGATGCTTAACTTGTATTGGGGGGACTGTCGTTTGCTTTTGCTTTTCCTTTTGTTTTTTGTTTTGTTTTTTTTTAGCTCTTCAGAGAAGTAAGAATAATGAAGATTTTAAATCATCCAAACATAGGTACTTTCTGCTTTCTTAAATACTTCTGGGTTGAAATGTGTTATTGAAAGTGTATTATAAAGCTAAACATACTGTATTCCTGAAATGATAAAAAGAGACTCCCTCCCCCCCCACCTAGCTAGGTACACTTTTAGCAAAATGCATTTACAAGCTGTTGACTGTAGTAGCTTTTCAAAATTACTAGAGACAAATTAAAAGCTTAGGTATTAACCAGTTAAACTTAAAGCTTTAGTTCAGTAGAAATGTAATTTTCTAATTTTTCATGTGTTAGAAAATATAATTAATCTCAGCACTTAGAATGCTGAGGCAGGAGGAGTACCTTAAATTTGGGACCAGTTTGGACTTCATAGTGAGTATAAAGCCACTCTGAACTATATAATGAGACCCTGCCTCAAAAATCCAAAACAGGGGCTGGGAATTTAGCTTAGTGGCATAAGCACTTGCCTTGCAAGTAGGCGGTTGTGAGTTCGATCCCTGGTACCGGTAGAAAAACAAAAACAAAACAACAACAAAAAGAAAAAAGAAAAAAATCCAAAACAAACAAAAAAATTGTATTTCATTTGTACCTAGAAAGGATAAAATTGTATGATCAGAATTAATATTATAAAATAATTATACTTTTTGATGTGACTGGTCCTAAGAAAATACTTCTACATTGAGTCACATTTGAAATATGAAATGAATTTTGTTTTGTGTATCTTCTGTGTGCACAGCTGTGTGCCAGGTATTTAAAGATGAGGAAGGGGCATGGTCCTGTCTGCAAGTAATTGTAGGAGTAAGAGGAAATATGTGAGTTGTTTGATATTGACCGTGTGTGTGTGTTTCCCAATTAAACTTTTGATTCCACATAGATCATAATTTGGCTAACACTTTTTTTCTATAGTAATAGCTCCTATAGCTAAAAATATTATTTCAAGAGTAAATGAGAGGGGCAGGGATTTAGCTCAGCGGTATAAGCGCCTGCCTGGCAAGAGCGAGGTCGGGAATTCAATCCCTGTATCAATGAATAAATACATACGTACGTACATACATACATACCATTATTGCAAAAAAAGAATAGGCGAGTAAGAAAGACGAATTAAGAAAAAAGAGTTCGTGAGAGGGATGATGTTTAATGTTAATGATGACCTATAAAAAATTCTTTGGGAGGGGCTGGAGGTTTAGCTCAGAGGCATAAGTGCCTGCCTTGCAAGCAGGCAGTCGTGAGTTCAATCCCTTTTACCGATAAAAAGGAAAAAAAAAATTCTTTGGGCACAGGAATAATAACATAAAACCACTGGAGGAAAAAACATTTACACAATGCTTAAGTTTGACTATAAACTATGAACAAAAGGATTATACCCTATTTCATCACAGCTGAAGAAGAACATTGCTGTCAGGTGATCATCCTGGTACCTGCGACAGTAATTAAAATGCAGAAAAACGCTCATTCTTTGCTTCTTATTTTAAGCCTTTGAGGCCAGCCAACCAAGTCTGGATTTCAAATTCCAACTTTTTCTCCAAGAAATATTTTCTTTCCTAGAACTAATTTATTATAATTATAATTATTATTATTATATTATGCCTAGAACTAATTTCAGTGTATTTATTTTATCTTTTAACTTCTTAAATTGTACCCATATCTTTGATAATAGAAATTTTTTAAAGTTTCTCTTGAAACTTTGGTTCACATCTGTGATTCTAGCACTTCGGAGCCTGAGGCTAGAGATATTGAAGCCAGCCTGTACTACAAGATCCTGTCCCAAAAATAAAACAGAAATTTCCATTGCATTGAAATAATTTCCCTAGAAGAGTCAAAGTTTATGTTGGAGTATGAAAAGGATTTCATTTTTATGTTGATTATTTACCAATACTTTTACCTTAATTTTCTTAAATGATTTTTCCTGATAATGTGAACCTATCAGAGTCTAAGCAATGGTCTGATAGTTTTGTTCATCAGTTTATCAAATATTTAGGTCAGGGATATAGCTGTCTGGCAAGCATGAGGTCTTGCATTCAAATCCTGGTACCAAAAACAAATAAACATTTATTGATTAAACTGGACACAGCGCCACATACCTATAATCCCAGCATTGAGGAGGCTGAGGCAGGAAGAGGATCACTTCAAGTTCAAAGCCAGCCCAGACTACATAGTGAGTTCAAGGCACACTACAAAGCAAGACCGTGTGTCAAAAACAATAATAACAACAAAAATTTATTGATTACTGTGTTAAGTAGATACTTCCATCTAATAACTCTATTAATCAGAAGATCACTTACAATAAAAGGACTAGCAACCCCCACCCCTTTCTATTTTGGGTGAATTTAATTTTAAAGAAGTATTAAAATAGATATACCAAATAATGGCTAGTAGCTTTAGAAACACACACACACAATTGTGTAGGCTTTATAAATCACCAGCAATAAAGTATTATTTCGTCCGTAATAAGGAACCGGTATAGCAAAATCACACTGACCCCCCTGAAAAATCATTGTTAAAAAAATTTTTCGTCAGTTAATTGCCATATAATCCCTTCTACCTCTTTCCGTTTCTGGCCTTAGAATAATAACAAAAGAGCTTTGAAATTTGCGATAAGTACCCCATGCCACAGAGGTTTTGGGTGGAATCACTCACTCAGGCCACGGTGCTGGTAAACAGGAGCACACTGGCAGACTAGAGTAGCCCTGGCTGCCCCTGGGGCTGGGAGGTAAGGCACAGGGTGGGCCCCTAGGAGAGCAGTGAGCCAGCACAGACATCAACATGGACAGTGCAAGGGCACTGCTGAGAGTACTTGGACACCCAGAAATGATTTTTTTTTTTAAATTTTTGTTACTAGGAATTGAATTCAGGACCTTGCACTTATCAGGCAGGCCCTGTGCTGCTGAGTTACGTCTCTGGCCCACAATATTTATTTTTATAGAATTTTTTACATTTATAAAATCTTGTCTTTGTAATATATAATAAGAATTCCCTAAGTCTGATGTGGGTGGTACACCTATAATCCCTGCGTTCGTGAGGCAGGTGTGAGCCCAGCCGAGACTATATAACAAGTTCAAGGCTAGCCTGTACAGTATAGTGAGATAGTTTCAAAAACTAAAACAAAAAAAACATTATGGGCACTTTTTAGAGGGCCAAGTATTAAAATCTTTGACAGGAAGGGTTTGTATGTGTATGATTTATACACACACGGATTTGTTTTTCTCTTATATCCTCTTTGTTCCCTAGTAAAGTTGTTTGAAGTCATTGAAACTGAAAAGACACTCTACTTAATCATGGAGTATGCAAGTGGAGGTAAGTACATTTTACTTACATAAGGTTCTTATTTGCTTCTTTCAAAAGAGTGCCCACGCACACTGCCTATATGAGTAATTGCCAAGGTTTCATTTTACATATGAACTCTTTAGGATGAGTCAGAAAATCTGACTGGTAGCAGTTCAGTGCTTTGCGGTAAGTGTCTCACTATTAGCATTATCAATAAATAATATCCATGTACTTGGATTTTTGCACTGTGGTAAAATATATATCATATAAAATTTTTTCAAGTGTGTTCAATGGCATGCATTAAGCACAACTGAGGGATGTGTCCGTTCACCCCACGCTGCCTTTTTCCCTGTTCTTCAGCTCCTTGTCTGGGTCTGTGAATCTGATTACTGTGCTGACCAAATAGATATTTCACTTAGCATAATGTCTCCAGAATTGTCCATATTGTGGCATATGTTAGAATCCCTTCCTTTTTAAAACCAAATAATATTTCTCTTTGTGTGTCTGTATGCACTTTATTTATCCTAAGTATTTGTATTTTTTAAAATGTACTAATGCATTAGTGAGCTGGAAATAAATGTAGTATATGTTAGGTGCTTAATCAAGTTTTTTGTTTTTTTGTGGTACCAGGGATCAAACTCATGACCTTACACTTGCCAGGCAGGCGCTATGCCACTGAGCTAAATCCCCAGCCCCTTTATCAAGTTTTAGTTGCATTGGTGTTCATCGTTCTCAAGGCCAGAAATGGAGGTTAGGGTACATATATAGACTTTATGAAAACTAAGGATTTGTAACTGTCTACAGGGTTGAAAAGTGTGTTTTCTGAAATGCATACATGTTGTTATTGTTCATAAAAATCCTCACTTTGAGAAGCTGGGCATAGCATAGCAAGCCAGTAATCCCAGTGCTCAGGAATTGAGGCAGGAGGATGCTGTGACTTTGAGGCCAGCCGGGACTATGCAGTGAGGTCAAGGCCAGCCTGAACCACATAGTGAAGTACAGGTTTGACACATGAATGACGGTGGTGGTTAGCTCAGCAGTATGAGCACCTGCCTGCCAGGCTTAAAGTTGTGAGCTAGTACCAAAAACCAACCAAACAAAACATATGAATGATGAAACCTGCCCTGCTTCCAAGAAACAGAAAATTAAAAATGCTTACTTTAGGGCTGAGATTTGCAGCTCTTCGTATGCCCTCTAGGTGGAGGGCAGTAGCTTTCCTGCTTATCTTTTCACTTTCTCTGCCTTTAGCACTGCTGGGCATGTAACAGATACTCAACAAATAAAAATTAGATTATATTTGTGAAACTAAAAACTCTGAAGACACATCCTGTTGTGCCCTACAGGATTATAGTTTTATCTTTAGTTCTTTGATCTCTTTGTTGTGGTTTTTGGTTTTTGGTTTTTTGAGACAGGGTCTCACTACACGCTTGGGGCTGGCCTTGAGCTCAGTATGTAGTCTGGGCTGGCCTTGAACTCACAGCAATCTTCCTTCCTCAGCCTCTTGAGTGCTGGGATCACAGATATGGACTACCAGGCCTGGCAGGTTCTTTGATCTTAATTACAAAACCTGGAAATACAAAATTGAATCATAGCTCAATGTTCAATGACAGCATTAAATAAAAGATTATAAACCTGGGCTGGGGATTTAGCTCAGCGGCATAAGCGCCTGCCTTGCAAGCAGGCAGTCGTGAGTTCGATCCCTGGTACCGATAAAAACAAAAAAAAACAAACAAACAAAAAAAAAAGATTATAAACCTTTAATGGGATGAATGAGTTACTGTAGTATACCTTGACACCACTTTCATATTCCTGATTTATCATTAGTAATGTGTTTTGTATTTTAAATGTCTGGTTTGGGAGTTTAGTTGGTATTTTCAAACTTGAACTCCAGGTTACTAGAGTTCCAACACTGCCATCTGTTGCACAAACAACACAGAGCAGTCTCCTCCCAATGTGCAGTATGCAGGGTGCTTGTCCTCCAGGCCTTCTTGACCTTCACATTGACCTTGATGTCGCCAGGCATGAAGCATGGCTTTAGCCCTTGAAGGGAGGGGACTGGAAAGGCCCACCTCAGTCACACTGCCATCAGCGCTATAGCATGGGTTTTCCAATTTGTCCGTCTGTTTTCACTTGTTTTAGGTGCCCAGGCAATAGAAATTACACTTAAAAGAAGGGCAAGACAAAAACCTGAGTAGCACCCCTATTTTTAGTAGAAAGAGGATCAACTTTAGAAAAGATAAACATGGGAAATTCAGCCAGTTGTCCTCATCAACCTTGTGACTTGAGGAGTGTCCCTCAAACAGCCCTAGTGTTATAATTAATGGGGGGTGGTGTGCTGTCTTGGGTAGGCCACTTGTTTTAGTCAGCGCACCACAACACTGTCAGTCTCCAGGACACATGAATGACAACAGCTTTAATCAGGTAGTCATCACTTCCCCCAGCATGGATTCGATAGAATCATAGAATTTTTTTAGGATTGCAGAGAACATTCATCCAGGACAGCTGTCTAATTTTTACAGATGAAACTAGAGTTTAGAAAGGTTGTCCTTTCCCAAAGGTTCCATAGCTAGTTGGTTGCAGGATGTAAACTAGAACCCTCTGGGCTTTCTGTATGCTGCCTGTCCAGTATCTTTCCACACAACGGTGTGTTTCCTGCCCTTGGCGGGAGTGCTGCTCGATGTCATCTCAAAGCTTTCCCTTTCTGTTTCTCTAGTAAATAGTCTTTGGGACTTGTCAGTTCAGCTGCCTGCTGAGTGTTAATGCGGTGTTAATAAGGAAAAAAGGAGAGATTAGGGTTAAATTCCTGGATTATAAATTGGATTCATGATTTATAATTTAGTAATTGTGAATGTGCTCTGTAGGTTCTGAAAATCTCTTAAAAAGTTTATATTACATTTGAATTTATAAAACTAAATTATAGACAGATCTGGACTTTTTCCGTGTTCCTATGTAACAGCCAGTAGCCTTCACCCACTGGTGGCTTTGTTTTGTTTTTTGGGGTTTTGTTTTATTTTTTGAGATAGGGTTGCACAGTGAAGTTCAGGCTGGCCTTGAACTCACAGTGATCCTCCTGCCTCTTCCTCCCAAGTCCTAGGATTATAGGCATACCACACTATGCTCAATATGTTATACCCTTTAAAAGATAGCTTTAAAATCAGTAATGTGGAAGTTTTGTGTGTTTGTTTGTTTGTTTGTTTGTTTTGGTACTGGGGATTGAACTCATGACCTTGGGTTTGCCAGGCAGGCACTTACCCCACTGAGCTAAATCTCCACCATGTAGAAGTATTTTTACCCATCTGTTTAAAATTTATTTACTCAAGAATTAGGGTTAAGTCAAAATTAAGTCAGTTATTAATATATAATTTATAATTTAAGTGAAAAGTCACTAAGGCTGATACAGGTCCATATTCTATGTTTTCTCAAAGCATCATCTGTCAACTTTTCCTTTTTTTTTTTTTTTTTTTTTTTTTTTTTGGTCTTTTTGAGGCAGGGTCTCACTGTGCAGTTCAGGCTGGCCTTGAGCTCATTTTGTAGCCAAGGCTGGGTTTGAATTTGCAATGATCCTCCTGCCTTAGCCTCCCAAGTGCTTGGGATTACAGGTAAGTGCTGGGATTACAGGCAGTTGCTGGAATTACAGGTGTGCACCATTGTACCAGGGCTGTCTTATTTTCTAGATGAGATTATTTTTTGTAGGTTGCAGAAGTAGTGTTTCTCCATTCTACATCCACGAGCAGTTGGCATCCACCTCAGTGGCCACTTTTACCCAGGGAGTTAACCTGCTTTTCCTGTGCTTAGATGCTCACCTGTCACCTGCATCATGTCCTGAGTCCTACGGCTCACTGCTGCTGCACCGCCATTCCCCTCAGGCATTAGCCTCCTTGGCTTGATGGTTGGGGCGGGTCTTCTACTTGGTCCCCTGTCCTTTCCCCTGCCGGTTACTCCTTTCTCTTCTAGCAGTCAGTGACCATTTGAAGAAGTGAGTCACTTCCTCTTCCCTGTATCTCATATCATTGGAAAGCCAGAGTCTTCACCAGAGTGCAGGCCTGTTACTTTCTGGAGACTCTTCTTTCAAATAATTATGATGTCTCCTTGTTCAGGCAATCACAGAGCACACACAAGTGTAGACATAGACATTCTTCCTGTTGCCTTTCCCTCCGTTTTCTTCTTGGCACTGACTTTCCTGTGATATCCTTATTATATGCATGTTCATTGTCTGTCTCCCATCCTAGAACTCTAAGGAAAATGCTTTACTGAGCTCACTGCTGCATTTATCCAGAGCCCAGATCAATGCCTGGCAGTTAGTAACCACTCAATAAGTATTTGTTGAATGAGTGAATGAATGAATGAATGAATGTAAGCTGGAAATGTTTTATGGTTATAATCTGCAGGAAGAACATCCTCTTTTAACACAAATAACAATCCATTTCAAGTTTCAATTTTTCATTGCTCGGTTTTTATTAAAACACTATAAAATCTTACTATTTAAAATGAAATCTGTGTAATTCATGCATATAAGGATTTAATTTTAAGGCTTTTCTTGGGGGCTCGGGATTTAGCTCAGTGGCATAAGCGCCTGCCTTGCAAGCAGGCAGTTGTGAGTTCGAGCCCTGGTACCGATTTAAAAAAAAAAAAAAAACTTAAGGCTTTTCTCCAGCTTAAAGATTTTTTTGGTGAACTTAAAAGCTTTCTTCTCAAAGTTTAATTTTTGGCTAGTTTAATGTAAACTCCATATTTCTAGCTAACTTCATACCTGTACTTAAATGAGGAGCATTGTGAAAAATGAAACATAATCAATTTGTGGGAACATTAATGCTCAGAAGTAGGTCTTCTGCTTACTTTTGTTTCTCTTCAATTATAGGTGAAGTATTTGACTATTTGGTTGCACATGGAAGAATGAAGGAAAAAGAAGCAAGAGCTAAATTTAGACAGGTATGAATTAATATGTCTTCAGTTTGCTGACTAACTAGTTATCCTGCTAAATCCTGATGCAAACAGTTGTTTGCTTCTGTAAATGCTTTTGAGGCTGGAGTCAAGCAGAGGCTGGCCATTCAGTTCATCAAAGACTTATTCAGTACCTTCTATGCTGGAAGCTTCTATGCTGAGTTTTTCTTTGATCTTGTTATTCTCACTCTTAACCTGCACTTTTGACAGGTGCACTGTAACAGTCAAGATCCTTTAACAGACACCCGGTAACTGCATTAATTAAACTCATTTCAGAATTTTTAGCAAGAATATCACAGTCCCACAATTCATTGTTTGTTTTGTTCTTTATAAGCTAAGGTCAGTATAGCTTAATCTGTCAGTAGCTTGTCTCCTTGGGTCTCCAAGAGACAAGTGTCTTCAGAGATACTCATTTTAATAGGCTGGTTTTAGGTGTAAAGGGATGTAATTCTTGTTTTTTATTTACAACTGTTATTATGGACTGATTGACCCTTACCTGCCAGACACTGAGATAAGCGATTCATGTAAATTTTGCAGCAACCTGTGAGTTGAGTATTATGCTCACATTTGCTAAAGAGTAAGACACTAAGGCATGGCGGGTTAGTGGCACAAAATTTCATACCTGTAAAGTAACAGATCAGCCATAGATTCAGACACAAACTCTTCAACTCTAAAACTCAGTCTTACTCATTGGGTTGTACTGTTCCGCAGAGGAGGTGCTGGTATGCTCTTCTGAAAGAGCCAGACCCAGGCCTTTCAGGCTCCATTACAGCTCTGGAGTGAAAAAACTAGGGTTGACCCTGTTTATCACAAAGAGCATAATTTGCCAGCCCCTGATTAAGACAAAGAGGACAGGTGTTCTGCTCCTTTTAAATTAACTCTGGACTGGGAGACAGAGTCCACTGCTCTGTTAAGTGTGCACAAGGCTCTGGGCTCAATCTCCCGCACTAAAATAAACAAATACTACATGCTCTGTACTGTTACTATTCTATATTTAAGTGACAGTGTGCTATCATTTTTCTCAGAACCTTTTTTTTTTTTTTTTAACTGACACATAAGATTGTCAGGATACACAAAATATTTAAAGTATTATGTTTTAAAGCGTGATTTTAGCTGATTTGCAAGTTGTCTCTTGACAGTTCAGCATTATAATTACATTATTATTATTGTTTTTACTTGTTTGCTTGTACTAGAAATTGAACTCAGGACCTTGTACCTTGCCAGGCAGGCACTTGTGCTGCTGAGCTGTATACCTGGCCCCTATTATTTTGGTTTTTTTTTTTTTTTTTTTTTTTTTTTTTTAAGGGTCTTTTTTCCTTTTTATCGGTACTGGGGATCGAACTCATGACTGTCTGCTTGCAAGGCAGGCGCTTATACTACTGAGCTAAATCCCCAGCCAGCCCCTATTTTGGTGTTTTTGAGAGAGGGTCCTTTTCTATAGTTCAGGCTAACCTCAAATTTGCAATGATCCTTTTGCTTCACAGGAGTGTGCTGAAATTATAGACTTAGGCCAACACACCCGGTTGTTGTTTTAATTTAAAAGCTTAAGAATTACTGATAAAGGGGACAGAAAGTAAACCTGCTGGATGTCTAGTACAAATCGTGTTCTCTAAAATCAAAGAATGAATCTGAGGAATAATAGAAGTTAAGAGCAGAATATATGTTGGGGAAGGAAAGCTTCAGTATGAGCGTGGGTTGCTGAGAACGCTGTCTTTTCTAGGGATATTTATGTGCAGAACCACAAGGTGAGGGGGTCCAAGGTGGGGAAACATGGGAAATCACAGGGTGGGGCTAAACTGTGGTCAACCAATAAGATTATGAGCATAATTGCCCAGGTAATACCGATTAAATGGGGATCAAATTGCAATGACACCCAGAATCTGGAGGCAGATTTTTTTTTTTTTTTTGGTCTTTTTTCGTTTTTATCGGTACCAGGGATCGAACTCACGACTGCCTGCTTACAAGGCAGGTGCTTATGCCGCTGAGCTAAATCCCCAGCCCCTGGAGGCAGATTTATTCACACTGAGGGCACTGATCAGGCATCGTTCTCAAAATACGTCTGGTGGTCTAGGGCTTTCATAGGATAAGCAAGCAGGAAGTACAGAAGCAGAGTGGCTTGTCAGTTGGGATTGGTTCTTACAGTATGCATCACGGTGCCGGCCGTTTCTAGGAGACAAAGCAACGGGAACTGCAACAGGAACTGTGACCTGGGCAACTAAGAGACAAGTATCCCGGCAGGGGCAGGATGCATTTTCTGTTACAGAATGGGAAAGGAAGCAAGCGGGCATGAACCAGAACAGGCTTTTCCTGGAGGGAGTGGATCCATGGCTCTTCCTGGCGTTTTCAAGATGATGGATACCTAGTTAGAACATCAGTCCCTGTTGTTTATCTTCAGGGGAAGTATGTGGGTGTGTTCATTTCACCTTCTGTCCTGAGGTCTGACCTTCAGCAGATGTGTCTGTCACCCCCACAGGTGCAGTGAATCCCATCTTCTGCCCTGGCTCCTCCAAGGGTCCAGCCCTGTCTAGCTGCCTACAGTATTTTATCTAACTTAGCTGTCTATGACAGTACTAATGGTACTTAAGAGTTTTTAAAGAATCAGAGTTCAAACTAGTTGTGGCTGTGTTTAGCTTGTCAGACCCTCAGTTCTTAGCCACTTAATGAGAACCTGTCATAAAAAGGGGCTAGAGCTGAGCAGCAGCAGCAGACACCACAAGACCATTTCCCAGTTATGCCCTATCACCAACTGTTGATTAATGTTCAAAGCCATATTCTCTAGTGGCCTTGTAAGTGAAATGTTGAGTTTGGTTTGTTAAGAATTGCAAAGGACAATTACTGAGTGCTTCTGCATAGATCTTAGATCTCCCCAGGGGAGGGGCTTCATGGCACAGTTTGTGCTGTGCATTTCTTCGTGCAATCTCTTTAGTTCCTTGGAACCCAAAAGTTCCTCCTCTTTATTTTATTTTTGGTTGTTTTGTTTTTTGAGGCAAGGTCTTGGTATGTAGCCCAGCCTGGCCTCAACTCATGGCAGTCCTCTTGTGTCTGCCTCACAGGTGCTAGGATCTCAGGCATGCAATACCATGCCTGGCTTATTTTCTGTTTTAGTCACTAACTTGCCCAGGCTGGGCTAGAACTTTCTCTTTTTTCCTTAGCCTCTTAGTATAGTGAGATTACAGGCCTGTGTCAACATGCCTGGCTATATTTCTACTTTTTAAATCGCTATTATTTCTAGGAGCTTATAAATTGAGACAATTTCAGTGACTGTATTAAAAAAAAAAGATTTCCTGTTTGTGACAAAGAGGAGGGTATTCTGCATGCATGGTGCGCTGGGTGTGACTTGCTGTGTGCCATAAATAGGCCCTTTGTTTCATCTTCACCAGCACCCGGTTTTCCTCCCCATTTCCTTCACCATCCCCATCCTGCTTGCTGCTTGTGACATTTTAATTTCTTGCTTAACCTCTCATTCCTTTCAAAGAAAAAGAGGGCTCCTGGCCATGTCTTTTTGCTGAACTTCTTCCTCTGTGGGAGTTGATGTTCTAGTTTTTCGTGGATGAAAGTGAATTAGGTCAGGATTCCTGTTATATCCCGGAATACTGCTCCTCGATTAATAACAATTTTTTTTTTTTTTTTGTCTTTTTCCTTTTTTATCGGTACCAGGGATCGAACTCATGACTGCCTGCTTGCAAGGCAGGCACTTATGCCGCTGAGCTAAATCCCCAGCCCCGATTAATAACAATTTAAAAACTGTGTTTGAGCTGAGTATTTTCAGGTTATTATGGCCTCAGGTTACCTTTGAGCTGTTTAGCGCTAAAGGAAGAGAATGATCTAAGAAAGGACATGAAATTAATAGTTTGTGATTCCAAGCAGAATTTGAAAATAATTTACAAGAAAAGCTCTAGATAAGAAAACCTGGGAAGAAAGATTAATAAAATTATTAAATGAGTGGTGGGCATGGTAGCACACATCTGTAATCCCAGCACTTAGAAGGCAGAGACAGGAGAATCACCAGAGTTTTGAGGCCACCCTGGATACATAGTGAGACCCTGTCTCAAAAAAAGACTGGGTCGGGGCTGGGGATTTAGCTCAGCGGCATAAGCGCCTGCCGTGCAAGCAAGCAGTCGTGAGTTTGATCCCCGGTACTGATAAAAAGGAAAAAGACCAAAAAAAAAAAAAGTGTTACAGCTCTTTTAGAATTTGTCTAGTAGGTTTTCTGGCGTTTGTTGGGAAACCCCTAAAAAAAAAAAAAAAAGACTGGGTCAAGAGAGCCGTCCTTGGATAGCCCACCTTCCACTGAGGGTGAGGGACCCTGACTGGCAGTCCTCACCTGCCTGAGCAGTGACATCCTACCTCAGAGCTGGAGCCCACACCGTGTCCCACCAGGTGATGGAGCTCTGTGACCCCAGCTCACACCCCTGCCACTGTCCCTCACTCAGGCCAGAGAAAAACAAGCCAAGGCACCACCACGTTCTCTAGCTGAGACAAAATAGGTGGATGTCTCTTCAGTTGATGATTCTGTATGATCTGCTGCTTTCATCATGGAGCAGAAAGAAAACAATAGATAAAGACGTTGACCCTATGGTGGTTTTACCTGGAAATATCATCAGATCTACTACCAGTCTATACTTGTCGATACTGCTGGGTGCACAGTATCACTTAAGTCCAGTCAAGTTACAGAGTTGACCTGCTGTCAGCTGAGAGTAACATTAAATTTAAGCCAGTCACACCAATAGAAACATTAGATATAGAGAAAGTTTGACTGATTGATTGATGGATTGATTTTTTGGCCTTTTTTGAGTCAGGGTCTTGTTATGCAGTTTAGGCTGACCTTGAACTCTCTTTGTAGCCCAGGATGGTCTCAAACTCCCAAAGATCCTCCTGCTCCAGCCTCCCCAGTGCCCAGGTTTGCATCACCATACCCAGCTGAGAAAGTAATTTTAAAGCCAAAAAATTTGGATAAGAGAAAACCTACACCTAAATGCCAGAGAAAACTGTGGAGATAGTGATCAATTTTAAGGAAACAGATCATGTGAGAGTCCACGTTTCACTTCAAGAGTTCGTTCCTACTATATGTAGCAAGTATGTGTTTGACCCATTGCACACACTGTTGCTGAAAGATAATCAATCTGAGGGACCTGCAACTTCACACAGTCTCTTAATGACCCGAGATTGAGAGAATTACGTGCCATGGATGTTATAGAGCCACTTCTGTCACTGCCTTCAGTGAGTCATCTTTACAAGTCTTCTCAAATATCAGCATATCTCAGTATTAAGGAGGAGAAAGCAAGCAGTTTTTCAACACAGAAAAAGTGGGAGCAAAGTGCTCCTGCAACCCCTCTAATAAATAAGCAGTGCCCAACTTTTGTGAGATCAGTACCCTTTCCAGGGCATGTGTGTCCAGCACCCTGCAATTGGATTAGTCCAAGAAGAGGCAGCCCCACTACCACCCATGTTACCATCTCAGAGTGTACCCCAAGACCATGAGCAACCCCAGGAGAACCAGTCTGTTCTGCATTGAAGTCCACAGGTATGAAGGAAGCTAATGAGAATCTTGGTGAAGTAGGAAAGTGAGAGTGGACTCACTGCTGCTCACCAGCACATCTGAAGGAAATTTTTCTTGGAGAAGGACAAAGCGAAAAGTAACTTCTGCACCCTCCAAAGTCCCCTGCATCAAAGTGATGAAGATGGCCCTGTGCCTGCCCTGCAAGCATAGATGGAGTTTCCCCAGAGTGCTTCTGGAGCAACCTCTCCCGGGGGCCTCCACGGCCCAGCCATCAGGAAAAATGTGCTGCACTCAGACTGCTTGACAAAGCCTCTCTCTGTGGAGGCCCGCGCACCCCCCCCCCCCCGCCCCCGGCAGTTGTAGCATCCTCAACATGTGGAACAAAGTAAGCTTCCATTATAGCCTTGAAGAGATGGAGGAAAAGGAAGAACTGAGATGCCTAAAGATGAGGCTGAAAATGTTTCCCTGAGGTCACCAGACAGTCCTTTCTATCTACTGATATAAGTACACTGAAGAAGGATCCTGACTTAGATGGGAGTGAATAGATCCAGAAGGAGCCTGGGGGAAGTTACCCATGTCCTTGGTGTATTTTTGCTTATTGATAATGGACGGGCTCCATTCTGAATATTCATTTTAGCAAAGCCCTGTTCCTTCCTATCATTTAATCCTAACCCCCAGCCCAGCTTCTCCTTCCTGCTTGTTTTGAGCCAAAATACAGAACCACCCTCTGAGATTTTATGTCCACCATAGGTGGATCCATGTGGTTTACAATTAAGGGTTATGATGCTTTGGGGAAACAGTATTTTCATGGTAACCCCAGTTTTGTACAGACAATAGTCATCACACATATCTAATTGCTACATGTGAAAATACCAAAGAAGTGACTAGAAGCAAAGACAACAAAATAATAAGACATGTTACCTCTACTTGGTAGTAATATAGGCATATACTTACATACTTCTCTGTAAAATTTCTATAGTAAACATGAAATTTTTATAGTTAAAAATTGAAACTTTCAAAATCGTCAGTATTTGGGAAATTTCAATAAAACGGTTTAATTAGCATAAAAGTTTACATAGTAGCTTACAGTTTGTTTCACATCCAGAACATTCCGTTCTTTTTAAGGAAAATGAAGCTGAGGTTAAGTACTTGGTACTTTCCTGAAAACTCCTACATCAGCTGAGAGGAAGAAGTGCTATAGGGAGTGGCTGGGAAGAACAACACACTTAGCAGAGGAGACCCACCTGGGCCAGTACGTGGCCCGAGAGCCTGTGAGTTCCAGTTTCCTTAGGAGCCGCACTCACAGGCTTTGGAAGTACTCCAGAATCATTCAGTCCCACACCTTGCAGCTGGTGGGGGTCTATATGAATGCTTGGCCCCATGGAGAAATGAACAGAATGTCAACAGGTGGGGTCCAAGAAGAGACTTCATGTAAAACTGGAGACAATATAGCAGGATGATGTGGGGCATACCTGGAGTCCTTGCATTCTGGGAGGCTGAGGCAAAAGGATAAAAGTTGGAACCCAGGCCAGGCATTGTGATATATGCCTGTTATCCTGCTGAGGCCGAAGGGTTGCTGTGAGTTCAAGGCCAGTGTGAACTACAAAGTGGGAAACTGTCTCAAAGAAAAAAAGAAAAGAAAAAGTTTGAACCCAGCCTAGGCAACTGAGGAACTTAGTTAAGACTTATCAAGCCCTGCATTAAATCCCACGTACTGCCAAAAGCAAGCAAGCAAGCAAACAAAAACAGCAAGAAGTCCTCATCTCTGTCCTGAATTAAAAAGGTCAAAACCTAAGAAAATTGTTTTTATCAAATCCATTTTATTTCAAAGAGGAAAAAAAAGACAATTGTTTTTTTAGAAACGCACATGTTCAGGAGCTTCTGAGCCTTTTGCAGGTGAGAGTGTTAGTGAGGTCTTACCGTCTTGATTCTGCATCTGCACCAGGGTGACTAACTCTTGCTTCTCTCCTGTCTAGATCGTGTCTGCAGTGCAATATTGCCACCAAAAACGGATCGTTCACAGAGACCTCAAGGTGAGTCAGGTGCCCTTGCTGAGCAAATGTTCAGTCTTCCTGTGGGTCATTTCACAAAGAAGCATAGATAAGATTGAATCCTATAATAATTGAATCATTTTCATCAAGTTATAGTAAGAAGCACTAAAAATAAATTGGGCATGGTGGTGTATGCCTATGATCCCAGTTCTCCAAAAGGCTGAGTCAGGAGGATCACAAGTTTGAGCCAGCTTAGACATCTTAGCAACTTAGTGAGGCCTTGTTTCAAAATTTTAAAAATAAAGGTTGGGGTTATAACCAAGTGTGAAGCCCCCAGATTCAATCCTCAGTATCAAAAGTGAAATATAAAGAGATAGGCAGGAGGAAAGAAGGAAGAAGTGCGTTAAAGCATTTCACATTTCAGTGAAGGCTGCAGGTGGTTGATCTCTGGAGGGCCTCACCAACAGTGTCCTCACAAACAGACAGGCAGGTAGGTCCTCGGGTGCTCAAACGCCTGGACAGAGTACTCATTATTGCTGGCACCTGCATCTGTTGCCAAGTGGGCTTTCCCTCCTGCAGCAGAGTGCCTGTGTGAGGCCTCCCTTGGGTCTGCACCCCGAGCCTTGCTGCTCAAGTACACGCTCACAGGAGCAGTTTGCCTGGCAGAGCCTTAGGTCAGGCTGCACCTGTTCGTCTTGTCCCAGGAATCTGGGTGCCTCTGTACATCCTGCTTTGTTAGCACCAAGCCCAGCTCACTTTGTGGCCCTCTGTGGTTCAGTGCAGCCCCTGCCCATCCCTGCACCTCTTTTTCCCCACACACCATCTTTCAGGCTTTTGAAGGAAACTTGTTTTCTCTTCACTGTGCGTTTCACACTCTATTCTGTCTAGAAACACTTGCTGCCGTAGGCTGCACCTTCTTGGGCTTTGATTTCAATTTCCTTGAAAGTTGTCCACTGCTCCTGGTGCTGAGCCCCTGGTGGGTGTCTCTTTTGTCACAGCTCTTGGTCTTGGGGCTGCTGCTTGTCTTTCTGCCTCACTTCTCAGCTGTGAGCTGCCAAGGGCAGAGCCCTGTCTCTCTCATCACTGTGCATCCAGACTCCTGTCTACTGTCTGTTTTGTGATAGTCAGACAGTAGCTGGTTGAGCTGGTTGAAGTAAATGAAAGTTGCTGTGTTTAGTTTCTTGGGTGTTTTGGGGCTTCTTCCCTTCCCAGTACCGTAATAAATGTGGCAGTCTTCTTAAAGCAAATACCTCTTTCGTTGAAATACTCTTCATTGAAAGAGCAATAAAAGCTTTTCCTGTCTTGATGTATTTATATTAGTGCTGTATTCTATCTGTATGTAAAGGGGAAGTTTGGGATAGGGCTCAATGGGCACATCGCCTGCCTGGCAAGCATGAGGTCCTGAGTTTGATTCCTGGTACCAAAAAAAAATCCATATGTAATATCTGTTATTGATTGATAATATTATAAAATTAGTCTATTTTATTTTTTCTCTAGAAAAAAATAATAATTATGTCAAAATATTTTGCAAAACATTTTATGAAATACCTAATCCTGTTAGAGTTATGATTATATTTTGTTTTAAGTTTCATTTTTGTCTTGATGTTTTTCCCCCTAGGCTGAAAATCTATTGTTAGATGCGGATATGAACATTAAAATAGCAGATTTTGGTTTTAGCAATGAATTTACTGTTGGCAATAAACTAGACACGTTTTGTGGTAGTCCTCCATATGCAGCCCCAGAGCTCTTCCAGGGCAAGAAGTATGATGGGCCAGAGGTGGACGTGTGGAGTCTTGGCGTGATTCTCTACACCCTAGTTAGTGGGTCGCTTCCCTTTGATGGACAAAATCTGAAGGTACGAAAAACAATTGCAGCCATGTTCTTCATAAAACTTAACAAGATTTTTATAAAATTGTATGAATTAGTATTTTTATGTCAGTTTAGGAGTTTCAGTTAGTGTTTGTGTGTTGTTTTTTTTAAACCTAAAAGTTGACTCACTACTTTTCTTTCTTTGTGTTTCGAAGGAACTGAGAGAAAGAGTATTAAGAGGGAAATACAGAATCCCTTTCTACATGTCCACAGACTGTGAAAACCTTCTCAAACGCTTCCTGGTGCTAAACCCAATTAAACGTGGCACTCTAGAGGTAACCACAAATGGTTGGGGCGTGCTGGGTATTTTCACTGCTTTGCTGGGGTGGTGTGATATACTGATTATACTTTCCTGGTGTTTTTTAAGCAGAAAGTGTGACCAAAATGACAAGAAAAATGTACTTTTTGAGCTATAATTCAAAGAAATTCTTCTTTTTATGGGAGTGGGTTTTTTGTTTTTGTTTTGTTTTTGTTTTTGTTTGTGATGGTGTTGGGGATTGAACTCAGAACCTTGTGCACATGCTAGGTAAGCACTCTTACCACTGAGCTATATCCCCAGCCGAGTGTTTTCTTAAATATTATGGTTATTGAGATTTTTATGATGCTAATGGACAGGTTACACTTTCAGCAAATCATGAAGGACAGATGGATCAATGCAGGGCATGAGGAAGATGAACTTAAACCATTCATTGAACCAGAACTAAACATCTCAGACCAGAAAAGAATAGGTAATTAATCTGTGTGTGTGTGTGTGTGTGTGTGTGTGTGTGTGTGTGTGTGTATGGGTGTGTGTAATATGTTTCTGTTTTGTCTCCAGTGTGTATACCTCAAATGTAAATGAGAGGAAGTTAGACACAGAATATATAAACCAGCTTCTTTGTCATATTGAGGAACTTACTGCCAGCAGTTTCCTAAACCAGCACCCAGCAGCTTGCAAAAATGTTTAGCTGCTCATTTATGTTAGAAAACCTGTATACCACCCCCCCGCCCACTGCTAAATTTGACTGGCTTTAAAAAAAAAAAAAAAAGAAAAGAAAACCTGTAACCAGGCATAGTAGCGCACATCTATAATTCCAGCACTTTCAAGGCTGAGGCAGGAAAATTGTTGCAAGTTCAAGACCAGTGTGGGCTACATAATGAGCTTGAGGCCAGCATAGCAATACCCTATCTCAAAAAGACAAAAAAGAAAGAATATATATAATTTTTTAGATCAGATAAAAATTATTTTACTCTGTTCATAATGATTTCTTATTCAAACAAAACATATAAACCATATTATACTTTTCTTTTAGATATTATGGTAGGAATGGGATATTCACAGGAAGAAATCCAAGAATCTCTTAGTAAAATGAAATATGATGAAATAACAGCTACATATTTGTTGCTGGGGAGAAAATCTTCTGAGGTAAGAGTAATCAGAGAGGAAGGAATTGAAATAATTCTTTAAAAATTACCAATTTATTTAAATTGTTTCCTTAGTTTTTGTTTTTTTTTAATATATATGACATATTTGGCACATCATTTTTTAAATTTACCTGTAAATAACAAATCTGTAAATGATCATTTTGAGCTACTATTTTAAGTAATAACCCCATATAATGGGTATTGTCATAAAAAGGGCATTCATAAATTATCCTAGAGTCACTAATAGCTTATTAATCATTGTAAACTATCACATGAAATAAACAGAGGGTCTGTAGTTACTTGAAACAGGTTAGAAAGAAGACCCTTTTAAGAGTTGCCTCAGTGATCAGTAGAACGCTTTTGCCCTGTGTAGGGTTGTCACTTTGTGCTTTGTGGCCCACCTCTCCAAGAGAGTACTCTTGAGAGGTGTGTGATCAGAGAAGCTTGATTTTCCTGACAAGCCATTGGGCACTGTGTGTGGTTGCGACTCTTCTCATTCTCCCCCAGCTGGACGCTAGTGACTCCAGTTCTAGCAGCAACCTTTCACTTGCTAAGGTGCGGCCAAGCAGCGACCTCAGCAGCAGCACCGGCCAGTCTCCTCACCACAAAGTGCAGAGAAGCGTTTCTTCCAGCCAGAAGCAGCGGCGGTACAGTGACCATGGTGAGTCTGAGCTGTTCCCTTGGCTTCTAGGAGACATCTTCTTCGCGGGGTCTTTTGGGATAGAAATTGGCTTGAGGTCCACTTGCATTATTTGGCATTCTTGCAGAGGCTGGGATCAAGGCTCTCATCTCCTTGGTGCCTTTTCTTTGGTAGACTTTTACTGAATGAGGCCAGGTTGAGTAGAAAGGGCACCCTCTGCCCTCCAGGACTCCCGTAGCTGTTTCCATCCCTTTACCTCTGCCTGGGCTTGCTTTCTAGGGTGCACTATGTGATAGAACTCTCTGTGCTGATGAATGTTCTGTGTCTGTGTGGTCCAGCTCAGTGCCTCCTACCCCTGGAAGCTGTTGGACACTTGAATGGCATGTTTAAATTTTGTTCATGTGAATATATATGGCCACATGTGGCCAGTGACCATCCTGTTGGGCAGGGCAGTCCTGGTTCTGACTTGGATCAGCTTACGTTTTTATCATTCTCTCCACTGATGCTGCTGGTGCACAGTAAACACTGCTGCTTAGTAAGGCTGTGGGCCCCAGTGAGTGTGCTGACCCAGCCCTGCAGGGATTCTGCCCCAGAGCAACCCTGAGTTAAGAGTCCCGAGATGTTAGCATGGTAATTTTTTCACTGGTAACTATAAATGCAAATGTAAAAATCACAGGCAGTATTCTCGGGTTCAGGAACTAAATATTTTGGCCTAGTCCTGAGTTCTAAGAATAATCCTTCTTAATGCAGAATTCAGTTCATCCTTGTTTATTTTGTTTCCCTTTTCGGGATATTTTTTTACCTCTACTTTTAATCTTGAGATTTGAAACTGAGAACTACACAGAACATGCCAGGTGTGCACAGTTTGGATTTTGCACTAAAATAATGACAGTTAGCTTGATGTTCACCTCTGCCCCTACTGCCGCATGTCTTGAGTGCTTGGCCCAGAGTGGCACAGTACACCAGCAGCACCGTCCACCATGTCTGCTCTCAGGGGCAGAACTGACTCACAACCACTACCTTGCCAGGATGTGTACTCATGGCACTTGGAATTCGAGTGATAAGCTGGGGCCCTATCTCCTTGTGTCCCCATTTTGTTGACAAGGGGGTTGTCAATCTCAATGCACCGCATGGTAACTAGCAAATGCCCACATAGTGCACTAAACCACCCACTTTAAAAGCTATATCCCCCCTGGGCTGGGGATATAGCTCAGCAGCACAGCACCTGCCTCACAAGCACAAGGTCCTGAGTTCAATTTCTGGTACTAAAAAAGAAAGAATTGTTCTTAAATCTGGGAAGAAATCTAATGATGGAATTTTCTTATCCTTCTGGTGGATATCTTAATGTTTGTTCTTAAGTATATAGATTCCATCTAGATTATTAATGCCTCTTTCCCCCAGTTCATAAAATTTTAGAGATTAAAAAATAAAAATGGTAAAAAGACTTTTAGGCAGGACTTAGCAGTACCTATCTACAACCACAGCTACTCAGGCCTAAGGCAGGAGGATCACGAGTTCACATCACCGTGGGTAAGTTCGGAAGACTCTGTCTCAGAATGAGAAGCATTGATTATGTAGCTCAGTGATAGAGCACCCTTGGTTTCAGTTCCAAGTACCATGATATTAAAAGGGTGGGGCTTTAAAACCTGGTGTCATGTACTCACGAATCCTCCATTTTATTAATAAGCCCAGAGGAAGTCACTCCCTCATCCTGTGGCTTGTCTGCTAGAGCACCTCCTTAGAGTAGTATATTTGTAAAAACTTCCAAAAGCTTTTTTCTTCTAATATTACAAAGAAGTCCATACAAGAATATTCCAGAAATATGTTTATAGAGAAAACTACTGACTGACCAAGTCTCCAGCTGTTTTATTTTTTACAGAATTGATGGTAGTGAACACAAAGAGGCCCAGCTGCACTGTGATCTTCTAGTGGTAAAAAGGGTCAGGTCCCCAGGTGGCCTCTAGCACAGAGCACACTGGGGAGCTGCTAAGGGCTGGACCAGCTAGCTGTCTCCCCTGGGTGTGCACCCACCTCTCTAGCCACCATGTATTCTATAGATGTGCTGTGGGGGCAGAAGGCTTGGCTTGGCCTGTGAGACAGGGTCTCACTGTGTAGTCCGGGCTGGCCTTGAACTCACAGTGATCATCTCTGAGTGCTGGGATTCCAGGTGTGTGCTCCCAGCCTCACTTTGTGGCTGTGCTTTTTAACACTAGACCCAGTGTGAACCACTACAATGTGTGCACACTTTTTCTGCAAAGAATGATCTTCATCAGGTTTTTAAAGGGTTGTCCATCACACATTTACTAATCAAGCTGAACACGGTGGCATGTGTCTATAATTCCAGCACCCAGCAGCAGGAGGATCGCCAGCCTGGACCATAGCAATAGTGGTAAGGCCAGACCTTCTGGTGCAGGCCTATAATCCCAGCATTCGGGAGGCTGAGGCAAAAGGATCACTGTGAGCTCAAGGACAATCTTGGCCACATAGTGAGTTGAAGGCCTGGCTGAACCACATAGAGAGTCCTTGCCTTTAAAAAACAACCAAAAAAAAAAAAAAAAAAAAAAACAGGAGCAATTTGAAAATCATCCGAAAAAAATTTGAGATCTGTTTCCTACATCTTTAAAAGAATAAATTCCATTTGAAGTCAAGTTAAGGCATAAATCTAAAAAATAACAACCCTAGAAATGTGAAAAGGAAACATGGAGGCTGGAGCTCTAGCCCAATGGCCTTGCCTGGCATGTAAGGCTGTGGCTTCAGTCCCTAGTAGCGCGCGCGCGCACACACACACACACACACACACACACACACACACAGAGAGAGAGAGAAAGGAAGAAAGAGAAAGATATACCAAGGGAACAGAGAGCTTGTGCTGGGTGAAGAGAAGAGATGGAGAGGAAAGATAATTTGTTTTGTAACTTATACTGGTAACTACAATTCCAGTCTCTAAAGCCATGAAACAAAAGACTTAAAAATTGACTGCAGGAAAATCAAATTTCTGGGTGATGCATCCATGCCACTACCTACTTTTTTTTAGCACTAGAGATTGAACCCAGTGCCTCAAGCATGCTAGGCTAACACTACCATTGAGCTACCTCCTAAGCCCATACCACCAACTACTACACAATACAAAGGAATTGATAAAACAACTCACATGTTTCAAGGGACCTATCCTGGGGAGGAAGGGTCTCAGATTGCCCTGTCTTAACAGTCTCAAATGACAGAGACAGACAGCAGGACAGTGGTTGGCAAAGTTAGGAGAATGGGCATGGAGTAAGAGAGAGGTAGCTGAGATCATGAAAAGGTGCTGCTAGGACTTTCCAGTGGAACTTTTCTGCACCTTGATTGGTGATGCCTGTGAGAATCTACACACAGGATAAAAGGACAAACGATAAAAACATAGACACATAGCAAGTGCAAGCCTCTGGGTCCCCAGTACAAAAAAAAGGAAGTAGAAATAAAAATGTGCACAAAGGAATGCAACTAACCCTGGGAGAATCTCAGTGAGATTGTACATTCAGGTTCTCATACCCTAAAATGTAAAGACTTTTTAAAAATTTTCTAAATACAAAGGTTGCAAAACAAATCAGTACTAGCCAGAAGTGGCAGCACACATCTGTAATCCCAGCACTCTGGAGGCTGAGGCAGGAAGATCACTGAGAGTTCAAAACCAGCCTGAACAGTATAGTGAGACCAAGTTTCAAAAAGAGGGGAAAAGGGGCTGGAGATTTAGCTCAGCGGCATAAGCACCTGCCTTGCAAGCAGGCAGTCATGAGTTTGATCCCCGGTACTGATAAAAATGAAAAAGACAGAAAAAAAGAGGGGGAAAAAAAAGTGCAAATCAGAAGAAAAATAAATAGGGTAATATCAACCTGTACATGGCAAATTCTTTGTTTTTACGTGTTAAAATTGCCAACCTATAACTCTAGAATTTAGATTTTGGTCCAGGAAATACCTACTGTTTGCCTCTCTCCTTTCAAAGAACTAACATTTAGAATAAATGATGAGCATTTGTGTTGTACCTTAAGATTTCCGGCTGGTCCGAAGGTAGTGAGTTATCTCAACTGATTGTTCACAGTCAGTACAGATTGAACTCTTTGTTCTGCTCTTTCCCCCCTTCTCACTACTGCACTTGACTAGTCTTTAAAAAAAAAAAATTCCTCTGGGCATCATCATGTCTGATGAGTACGCTAACTTTCATGTTTGATTTCCAAATTCTCTTGATTTCAGCATTGAGGTCCCCAGATGACTCACCATAGAATTAACTGTTCATGCACCTGGTTTATCACGGGTCCATCCTGGCACACTGCTCCTGGAACAGGCCATGACCAGGAACCTCCACCCACTTCCTCCCTCTTGCTTGTGGGAAAAATATGTTTTCCTCTGCTTCTACCACCTTCCCCTGTCGACTCAAAGTCCTGTTTATTTCCAGACTATGAGTGCAGTATAAGCACCCAAGATAAAATTTTCAAAGAAATAACCCATGAAGTCTGTACTGTTCTCTTGTAAAAGATATAGGCCCCTCTCATATGAAAGTGACATGTTGTTCAGCTACACCAAGAGAACAGTTCATGCTATATGACAGACGTGCACCTCCTTATCTAGCAGTGACAACCCTCTAAACCTATATAAATAGGAAATATCTCAAGAGGATTTTACTGTTCTACTCTTTGGTGGTAAATAGCAGTGTCTGTCTTTAAAAATATGTTTATTTTCACAGAATAAAATGTGAAGCTGTGTTTTACAGAGTCAGTTTTCATTCTTTATTTTAGCTGGACCAGCTATTCCTTCAGTTGTTGCATATCCAAAGAGGAGTCAGACCAGCACTGCAGACAGTGACCTCAAAGAAGATGGAATTCCCTCCCGAAAATCTAGCAGCAGTGCTGTGGGAGGAAAAGGGATTGCGCCAGCCAGCCCCATGCTTGGGAATGCAAGTAATCCCAACAAGGCAGATATTCCTGAACGCAAGAAAAGCCCTGCTGTCACCAGCGTAAGTATCATTGAGCTGCTGGGCTGGGACCAGCTGGACACAGCTTTTGCGAGTCCAACCCTTATGCTCTGCGGTCTCCTCTGTCCCTCTGCCAGGCCACCGTGCTCAGAATCCCACTTGCTGCATTGTGGATATTTCTTCCTGACATCCATCATTTTAGTACGTTCCTGGGCTAGGTGATTTATGAGGAACAAAAATTGATTTCCTAGGTTCTGAAGACTGAAAAGGCCAAGATCAAGATGACAGTGCATTGTCCCAGGAGGATTATTGTCTACTTTTAAGATGTGGCACTGTTGCCACATCATTTAGGAGAAGACAGTATCCTTACAGAAGCTGTAACCCTGGCCCCTCAAGCCCTTCTGTAAGGCACTAATGGCCCCCAACAACCCCACTTCTTATTTTTCCCCTCAATTCTGGGATTGAACTCAGGGCCTTCACACTGCTATATCTCAAGTCATTTTTGTTTTATTTGGGAGAGGATCCTGCTGCTGCACAAGCTAGCCTTGAACTTCCCTGCTTCCACTCTTGAGTAGCTTGGATTATAACAGGCCTGTGCCATCATGCCAAGCTAGATCCACTTCTTCATACTGTTAACATTAGATATTAAATTTCAATGTGAATTTACTGTTGAGAGACAAACGCTCAAGTGCAGCATATCTCCCACACACTAGAGATGTCATGCGGTTGGTCCTGTGTGCGAGGGCCTTTCACGGTTACTCACACATCTGCCAAGGTTTAGGTTACACAATCTGACAAGGTGCCAACAACAACTGTGTCTATGCAGAGAGGTGACAGCAGACAGAAGCATGATGGACCGTGTTGGGAGGTGGACACTGTGCTTAGTGCAGTCTGCTTGCACTAAGAACTGGCAGTGTACTAGGGAAGCCAGTCAACTAGATACAAGGTGAAGACAATGAAGGATGGTTAGATAATTGCCTCAGTCACCCTTCCGGCCGCAACCATCTTTTAATCCATGCTCTGAATAAAATGGTAGTATTCTTTAAATTATATCAAAATCCATTCAGCTTTAGAAGCCTTTCCTGTGGGTTGAAGTGGCTTTCTCTGACTTAGCACAATAATTATTCTTAACACTCCCAGAAGTAATTTTGGGAATAATTTGTAGAAAAGTGAGCAGTCTTGGAGCTGGAGGTTTAGCTCAGCGGCATAAGTGCCTGCTTGGCACATGTTGAGGTCGTGAGTAGAATCCCCGGCACCAAAAAAAAGAGAGAGAGAGGGAGGAGGAGGGGGAGAGAGAGAAAGAAAAGTGAGCAATCTTAAAGTTACTTTGCAAGTGTGTTGAGAGCAACGCAGCCCCACACCTACAGAAAAGCCCCAGACAGGAGCCTTGAGAACCTGCTGCTCCCTTGAGTACCCTCCTTTGTGGCCCCCAGGGACAGGAGTATATCAGGGAGCCCAATGTATGTCTCTTCCTCTAATACCGTGCTTGTTCTCCAAATGCCATGAGATTGTTGCTTCACCCTACTTTTGTTGACAGCAGGATAAGGATTTCATTCTCTGCCTTTGTGAATTTCTGTCCCTGAAGCTCTTAACTCCCCTTCATGCTACCCTTGTAAAGTATATCCTGAGCTTTGTCAGCTACCCATACTTGTCTACACATGAAAGAATACTTAACACTTGTATTAATCAGTTTCAGGTTATTATAAGAAGTTACCTTAGCAGTTAACTTAAAAATTTGGCCCAGAGTTTTGAAATTCCACTCCAGTGCAGGTCACCCATATAGCGGTAACCCTCTGGTGATAAAACACATCCTGGCAGGGGCAAGTGGCAGAGTAAACCACTTGTTTCCTGAGCGTGTCGCTTTGGGGGCACGGCCTGAAGACTCAAGAACCCCCTGGGCCCCACCTCTTAGGTCAGGGTCTCCGTCTACCTCCTCAATCTCACCCTGGAGCCCAAGCCTCTACTGGGTGGGCCTATGGAGGAACTCATCCAGCAACACTGCTTCTCTCATTTGTCTCTGGAGTTTGACTCTGCTGATCTCATTCTGTGGAAAAGGTAACTGCTTGGTTTAAAAATTTTGGTTTAGGCTGGATGTGATGTGCACACCTATAATCACAGCACTTGGAAGGCGAAGGCAAAAGGATCACGAGTTTAAGCCCAGCGTGGGCAATAGAGTGTGACCCAGTCTCAGAAAAGCGCTCAGCATGTTGCTTAGCTTGAAGATCTCCAAGTTCAATTCCCAAGAATTCCAAAAAAATTATGATTGGGCTAGTAATGTAGTTCAGATGTCGAATGCTTGCATGACATGTGCAAAGCCCGGGGTTTAATTCTCAGAACATGACAAAAATAATAACGTGAACTGTGTGGTAAACTCTGTTTCAACTTTTGTTCCTTTTTTATTTTGATTTTTAAAGTTTAATTGACATGAAGTCATCATGACACATAATGAATTACTTTAAAGTGTGCACCTTGGTGACATTGAGTTATACTCACAGCATTGTACAGCTGCCACCTCTCTCTACTTCAGAACTTTCCACACCACCAGAAAATACCCTGTACCCATTCAATAATTACCCTTTTCCTGATAGCGTCCACCAGTCAGTCTGTTTTTCACAGTAAAGATTTGCCTGTCCTTATTCTGTATAAATACGCATCCATCTGTGTATAGCTTCCCTAAGTTGGAGATTCATCCAAGTTGACTTATGTATATTAGTACTCCATTCTATTTTAGGGTTGAATAATATTCTGTTGTGTGTATATACCACTATTTATTTGACCATCTTTTGATACACACTAGTTATTTTGCATCTTTTGTTTATTACAAATGTTGCTACAAATCTCTGTGTGTACTTCGGTTTTTATTCTTTTGAGCATATGCTTAGAGTTGAAATTGCTGGGTTGTATGTTAATTGTATGTTTAACTTTTTGACTTTTTGAGACAGGGTTTCCACTATGAGTGCTGGATTTACAGATATGCACCAGCAATACCTGTGTTTAATCTTTTGAGGAACTGCAAAACTTTGCCATAGCAACTATACCATTTTGCATTTCTTCCAGAAATACGAAGAGTTCCTGTTTTTCCTATTCTTGTGACACTTTTTTTGTTTCTTATTTTATGAGCGCCATCCTAGTGAATTTGAAGTCTGTTTCGTGATTTGGATTTTCATTGCCTTGATGGCCAGTGACACTGAGCATTGTTCAAGTCATTTTGGGCCTTATGGACCTTTGGAGAGATGTCTGTTCCAGTCATGCTTTTCTCATGGGCTGAAGCTGGGCACAGTGGCACATGCCTGTGGTCCCAACTGCTCAGGGACTGAGCAGAGAGGGTGACTGGAACCTAATAGTTTGAGACCAGTGGTGAAACATAGTGAGACCCCATCTTGGATGGTTTAGTGGTTGAGCTATAAGAGAGCTTTGTGAGTTCTGAATAATAAACCTTAATCAGATATAGGCTTACAAATATTTTCTCTCAGGGGCTGGGGATTTAGCTCAGCAGCATAAGCACCTGCCTTGCAAGCAGTCGGTTCTCAGTTCAATCCCCGGTACCGATTAAAAGTATATATGTATTTTCTCTCATCATGTAGGTTCTCTTTTTCATTTTCCTGACATCTTTTCATGTACAAGTTCTATCTTTTGGTAAAGTTTGCTTTATTTATTTTATTTATTTATTTTGCTCATGCTTTCAGCGTCAGATCTATGGCTCTATTTTCAAATCCAGTGTCATACAGATGTTTTGTCCTAATGTTTTCTTTTTCTGCATATATATGCATGTATATAGATATGTGTATGTCTTGTTTTTTTGTTGTTGTTATTGTTTAAAACATGTTCTTGCTAAGTTTTCCAGGCTGAACTCAAACTTAAGATCCTCTTGCCTCAGCTTCCTAGAAATCTGTGGCTCTATAGTCTAGTTTATAATCTTACCTTTTAATTTTGAAACGTATTTGCTTTTTTTCCCTGCAGTACAGGGATTTAAAACTTTGTGAAGTAAGAAAGTTAGTGATAATCCGTGGGTTTAAAACTGAGCTATGTATTCATGTTTATCTTGTCAGACTAGGCTTTTTTTTTTTTTTTTTTTTTTTTTTTTTTGGTGGTAGTGATGGTTTTAAAACAGGAGTTCACTCTATAATTCAGTCTGGCCCAATCAAACGCCTATCAATCCTCCTGCCTCAGCCTCCCAAGTGCTGGGATAACAGGTGTGCATCACCACACCCAGCCTGTATTTAACTAATATTTTAAGACAGAAATGCCCTTTTCTTACAGAGTAATACAGCGTCTGGTGGAATGACCCGGCGAAACACTTACGTTTGCAGTGAGAGAACTACTGCAGACAGACACTCAGTGATTCAGAATGGCAAGGAGACCAGGTAAGGAATTGGGGCTGAGGATTTAGCTCAGCGGCATAAGCACCTGCCTTACAAGCAGGCAGTCGTGAGTTCGATCTCCAGTACCGATAAAAATTTAAAAAAAAATAGTAAGAAAAATTGTTTCCCTGAGATGGAAGTACAGTAGTTACTTCTCAACCTTTCATAATCAGAATTCAAAGAATAGTATTCCCTGAAGGTAAGTTAAATTTGAATTGTGAATTTTATCAAAATACAAAGGTTCCAAATTCTTGTCATCCAGGGCATTTTCCTCTTGGCTGTGTGAAGAGGACAGGATTGAGTTAAACCAGGATAGTCTCCCTGAGGAAATAAATCATAGGCTGTGGTTTTGTGGGGAGATGATTTGTGTACATGAATAACTGGATCAGAGGCCAAAAGCAGAGCGGATGGCAGCCTGGAAGGTGTGAGGCCAGCATGTGTTCCCTGAGTCTGCAGTTGGCCCCAGTCTGTCTACCCCCAAGAGGCACAGTGGGTACCCAGAAGGCAGTGGGAGTCCGGCTTCTGAGACTTAGGGTCCTGATGCGTTAGCAGGTGTGCAGGAGCATCGTGCCATGCAAACAACTTCCTCAGAATCAAGAAATACAAGATTTATAATGGTCACAAAAATCGGGTTAGGTAGGTTCAGAGGCTGTGAGGTATATTAGCTTGCAGGAAGAAGAAAGGGGTTCAAAGAGAGTAGTTAAATGTATATTCTATATTTTAAAAATTTCCTGACTGGTGGGTTTTCTTCTTCATTTTCAAAAGAGTAGTGTATAAACTAAATTCTGAATGAGAATATATATATATGATGAGTCCTAGAGTAAAAATCTGTGAAATGTGTTCACATCATCTTGTTGTGTCCCGCCCATCCAACTTATTTGGTCATGTCTTGCATCAAAGGGATTTCTTCCTGAAATTGAAGGTGTCTGTCTCCATTAGATCCTAGGCGTCAGACAAACCGCATGACTAATAACCTCTGTGCCTGCCCTAGAAAAATCTTCCTTCTCCTTAAGCTTACTGTCTCCCTGGTCCAAACTGCCACTTTAGTTTGAACTGATGAGGCTAAGCTTGTCATTAAGATTTTTTTTTATCAGTTAGTGAATTTTTGGAAATATTTACATTCCAGTAGTTCTCTCTTCCAACTCTTATGTGTGTATTGTAACATCAGTGTTTTTTTTCTCTGGTAGATTTTCTTCTAATATAGTTCCATTTTGAGTTCTATAAAATTTCTAGTTCACAAGTGACTTAATTCTGAGGTTAAATTTGCTTCTACAGGACTAGGTGTTGCAGTCAAAGTTTTCAAGGGAACAGATTTAATACCCAAGACATAATTTATAGGATTATTTTATAATATTCATCCAAAGTATCAAATGCAGAAGAGTACAGGAGATCTGTCTGTGCACCAGAGGCCCAAGAACTCATCTGAGGGTCTGGATACCACAACAGTATCCTCCACAAGTCTAGCTAGGGACCTAGAGCCCATGACAATGTCTCATGTAAGTGTGTTTCAAGGATCTGCACTGGGAACACCCAAAGATTGATGGTGGAAGCTAGAAAGTCTGTGCCAGTGAGGTGAAGGCTCTGTGCTAGCAGGCTGAGGGATCTGCACTGGGTCCAGGAAGCAATACTCAAAGTAAGCAATACTCAGAGAGCTCCCCTATAAGGAACTGTAGCCATTCTCAGCGAAAGTGAAGATCGAGCTGAGTCTGTATCAGGAAAACCAGCGTGACAAGCTTCTCCAGGAGAATCAATGGCACCCATCTTCCCCTCCAGTTCTCCTTTTATGCTGTTGGCAATGATCCTCAGGGGTACTGTCCACACTCAGAATCAGTCCATCAGGGTGTCACAAGTTGGCCATTAGTTAACCCACCACACTGGGAAACTTGATTCACAGCCTTCTGGTTCTTAAGACTGCTCTGTCTGGCCCCTTTTGGCCCTTAGAGTAAGTGGCTCTGTGAAATACATGACACAGTTGTACAAGTGCTCACCCAGGGCCCCCTCTCAACCCCTCCTTCGTCAATGTATGTGTGAGCTGAGGCCCTTGCATTGTACACCATGCTCTTCTGACTCCCCTACCCTAAAACGACGCCACTCATGCTCATTCTTCAGTAACAATTGGAAGATGTCATCATCATGTGGAGTCATTTCCCTTCTGTGCCCCCCTCCAGACACCCTCCTCACTGGGGCTGACTTCCCCATGTACCACCTGCCTCAACTTCTCAGTGCTAGTCATTGACATAGTTTGATTTTGCAAGTGTTGTCTTTGGCCAGGGATTTAGCTCAGCAGCATAAGCAGCTGCCTGGTAAGCATGCAGTTGTTGAGTTCGATCCCTACTACCAAAAGAAAGAAAGAAAATATTGTCTTTGTCTTTTTTTTTTTTTTTTTTGTCTTTTTCGTTTTTATCGGTACCAGGAATCAAACTCACAACTGCCTGCTTCCAAGGCAGGAGCTTATGCCGCTGAGCTAAATCCCCAGCCCCTGTTGTCTTTATCTTTAGCTAGAGCACCTGACTTTTGAGACGTTGGTCACAGTTTTATTTTTATAATCAGATTTTATAGGTATGTTTTAGATACACATGATGATCATATTTATCATAGGGAATTTGTACTTGTACATGATATAATTTGATTCTTTTTTCCCATTCCTCTACCCTCCTTTCAACCTCTCCTCCTCTCCTTTTATAAAATCTTTGTTTCCATTTTTTCTTTTTTAACTTTCCCCACAGTTTTAGTAATATCTTCATTTTTCATTTTCCTGTCCCTTTTTTTTTTTTTTAAAGACAGGATTTCACTATGCCGTTTAGGCTGGCCTGGAACTCCTTTTGTAGCCCAGGCTGGATTAGAACTCACAGCAATCCTCCTGCCTAGGTCTCCCCAAGTGCTGGGATTACTGGCATGTGGCACCATACTTGCCTCTTTCTGTCTTATAAATAAATTTTAAAAGTGTAAAAGTGTTGAGTTTGAAGACTGGATTAGTGATCATGTTTTTACTTTGAGTTAAGGTGGTAAATGTGGCAGTTTTCTTGCCCTTAAGATTGATGCTTTAATCTTCAGTCAGCTGCAGGGCTTCTTTTCTCTCCTCAGACAGACTGCCACTTCTCTCACACCTGTGTTCCTTTTCTGTTACTAATTTAAAATGAGGTACAGGATACCAGGGCCTGTTAACATCTTAAATAAGGATAGTTTTCCATTTTTTAGCCTAAACTATATTTGACACTTTTCTATGTGCACCTGTACAGAAAATTCCAGTGTGATTGTGATTATTTGTGGTTTGTTTGTTTGTTTGTTTGTTTGTTTGAGACAAGATCTTGCTGTGTAGTTCAAGCTAGTCTTAAACACACTATGTGGTCCATGCTGGCCATGCTGACCTTGATCTCATAACAGTCATCCTCCATCAGCCTCCTGAGTGCTGGTGTTGCAGGTGTGTGTGCTGCCGTGCCCAGCTTCATGGGTGATCATGACAGATCACCATGTGACAGTTCACTGAGCAAGTGTTGTATGTGTCTCAATGAGTCCTAGTTACCTTCAGAACCCAACTCTGAATGTAGGGTGGTGTTTCAGCTCACCAAATGGAGTATTCCCCTTGCCACAGGCAGAATATTGACTTTTAGGATATGTGTCTTCTTTTTAAAATTAGCTTTATGGGGCCAGGGATTTAACTCAGTGGCTCAGGGCATACCTGGCAAGCATGAAGTCCTGAGTTTCATTCCTGGTACAGATCAACTTAGCTTCATGTATGATTCTTATTGGTGTGGTCTTTGTTTCACCAGCTTTCCTGCGTGGAAAGTGAAAGTAATCAGGGTATCTGGGAGCACATAGGTGCTGGCAAATTGCAGCTTTGGCACAAGCTCATGTACTGTTTGGTTTTCCAAGTAAGGCCTGTCGTGAAGCCTGGCATTCTGATGGGCAGCCTGCTTTCTGCTGTAGTGCTTTTGATGCAGGTCATCTACCCTCTTGTGATGAAGGTGTCCAGAACTGACCCACTTCCAGCACTGTCAAATAGTGTAAACTCAGCAGGAGGGAGTTGCATTGTATCTTCAATAATATGATTTATGGGATTGTTTTGATTATAGTGAGCCTTAGACTTTAACACTTAGCACAGTCACATATACCACTCAATAAAATTTAGCTTTTGTTATTAATAATCTTTTCAGAAAAAAAATGTGACCAATTTTCTTAGTTTACCCAGTAAACTAAGAAACATACGTAATCTCTGAACTTGATGTTTCTGAGAAACCCACACCTGTGGGCACTTTACTCTACTTGTCCCTATTCTTTGTGACACCTGTGTGACTGTTTAGGATATCTTCATGTTAGGCCTTCAGGAAGGGAACATTATAATGTTAAAATAAAGCACAGTGAATCTTCAAGGAAATTTAGGTACTAGAACACTGGTAAAATTTTTAAATTGTACGCAGTTTTATTACTCTCTCCATGTGTCCTGTGTCAAGCCATAGGGATAGTGTGGAGAAGGACCAACGACAGGGAATTATGCCTTTGGGACCTTAATATGTTTAATTTTTCTTTTGCAAATTGCTGAGTGTGCTTTAGTCAGCATGGATATATTTTACATTGAGTGTGAAATACTTATTCTAGATGCCTAAATACCAAACAGTTCAAAGTATTTGTAGCAGTCTGAATGGGCTGCTTTCTAAAAGAGACAATAAATCACAAATACAGAAGCAAAACAGTTGGGAGGACTCAAAGGAATTTAGTTGTGCCATTTGAGTGTTAAGAAAAATACTGCTTTAGACAATGGAGTAGTACTCAGGCATAAAGAAGGATAAACGGGAGAGTTTTATCAGTAAATGGAGACCATACTCATAAGTGAAATAAATCAGACAGACATGTTCAAATATTGTATTATCTCCCTAGTGTGAGAAACTGAAAGAGTAAGATCCAAAGCGTACAGTAGATACTGTAAAATGGGAAGGAACTTCAAAAGGAAAGAGAAACTGGGATGAGGGAATGGAAAAAAGCAGAAAAGGAAAAACAAAGCAATAGCAACAACAAATATGTATGGCAGAGAAGAACAAGAAGCCAACCCCGCTCTGGAAGTCGGAACCATACACAGACCGCTTTGGGGAGATGCCGACACCACCCTTTTCCCATGAGTCAGCGCGATTTGCAGACTGGGGAGGAGAACAAGAAGCTAAGACCTCCTTGAGCCTGCTGTGTGTGGGCTGCTGGGGGGGGGGGGGAGTCAGCGCCATTTGTGTACTAGGGACAGGAAACCACTCCTCCCTACGAGTTGGGGCCGTCGAGGGCCACTTTGGGGAGAGCCAGACACCAGTTCCTGCCCAGCGCGGGCCCCTATCCCTGTTGGTGCTCCCTTCCATAAGTGACCAGCCCATCAGAAGAAGCACGGACTGCGGTGCCGGCTGTTGAGGTGGAATATGACTTAGTGCTTGTCATGTGTACCATTTCACTGACTTTGCAGGTGTAAAGCCGGTAGTCTGATCTTCTGTTCAGAGGAAACAAGCATTGTAGCTTCTAGAGGCATTTCTTGCTGAGAAACGTAGCCATTGTTAATTCCCTATTATCTTGTTTTGAAGTCCTGTGTCATTTAAAGTCCTTCACTGTATTCATTACTTTGTTTTTATTATATTCTGTTCTGTTCTGTTTGATTTTTACTATGTCTAAACTTATGGGTAGCTATTTTGAAGATAGGAGGAATTATAATAATCATTGTTGATTTCCTGTTATTCTGCTTTGAAGCCCTGTGTCACTTACACTGTTTTCTTTTGATTCTGTTTATTTTTGCTGTATTCTGTTTTATTTTTGCTTGATTTTATTATCTTTAAAAATTACCAAAAAAACAAAACAAATATATATATATATATATATATATATATATATGTGTGTGTGTGTGTGTGTGTGTGATTATTCTACTAATTTCTCTTAGTTCATTAAAAAGAAAGGTTTGTGCCAATGTTGTTCAGACAATTAAATGTCTATATCTTGTTCTCTGAGTAACTGTTTGTCTTTTTGAGACTTGGGTCTCCTGTATAGTTCATACTGGCTTTGAGTTCACTTTGTAGCCCATACTGGTCTCAAACTCACAGTCATCTTCCTGCCTCAGCCCCCTGAGTTCTGGGATCACAGGCATGTACCACCATGCCAGGCTTGAGGAACTAATTTAAATATAACGATACAGAATACATTAGCCATTGTTACCCTCCTATTACCTTATTTTGAAATTTTGGGGAGTTTTTGTTTTGTTTTGTTTTACCTGGGTGGTTTGTTCATTCGTTCTTTTCTTCCTTTCTTTTTTTGTACCACAGATTGAACTCATGACCTTGCACTTGGAAGCCCCTGATGAACTATATTCCTGGCCATGTTTTTTCTCTTGAAAATAAAAAAAAATTTCTATTTCCATGAGATAGATAGATTGATTGATTGATTTGGCACTGGGGATGGAACTCAGGACCTTGAACTTGTCAGGCAAGCATGTATGCTACTGAGCTAAATCCTCAGCCCCTTTTCCATAAGATTTTACAAATGATCCTTCTGTGAATCCAGAACTACTTTCAAAATGTAGTGCAAGTACTGTTTTAATTCCATAGATTTTTGTGGGCTATGAGATAAAACATTTTAACATTTTCCTGGGGATGCAGTATCATTTGAAATTCCTCAAATACCAGCTTGGTGGGCTTGTAGAATATGCAGCCCCCTGTGATATGAGGGCTGTGTTTTTGTAAATAGGTTTGTGAGTTGGTTTGTATAAGCTTGAAGTTTGTCAGAAATTGCTAAATTTATTGCTTTCCTCACTAAAAAGTGCTATGTCTCTATAGAAGTCAGTCAAGATTTCTGTTTAGATGTTTGAGGAATTCATGATGTGACATGAGTTAAATTTCTAAAGGAGGGGTTTTTTTTTTTTGAAAGATTACCAACTCCTGTTTCTACTTTTTTTAAAAAATAAAACTAGTTAAGTGTTGTCAGCTAGTTCCTATAATTTACTTCATTTATTTGAATATATCTTTTGTTTTTATTTTTCCAAGTCCATTTTATTTCAAGGATAAAAAGATAAAAACAAAATTACAACAGAATTTCAAAAACACTTCAATCAGGGGGCAACAATGGTACAGACATTGTGCATTGTCATCCCCAAAGCATTCACCCAGAGCACAAGACATCTGCATGAAATTGTCCCAATAGTGATAGTGCAAATCTTTCTCTTCAGTGAAATCAGTAGTATAACTATCTTAATTATATTTTATATACATATGCATGTTTCTTCTTTCAGCTTCTCACACCATTGAAATAATATGATAATTACACATGTGTATCTTATTTATTTCACTAATGAGTATGTCTCAATATACATATATTTACTTATGAGTCTTCAGTTTGTCCTTCTTTATGACTGAGCATAAAAATTGTATAAAAATGTACCTTTTGGGCCGAGGATTTAGCTCAGCAGCATAAGCGCCTGCCTGGCAAATGCAAGGTTGCGAGTTCAATCTCCGGTACCATATATATGTATATATGTATGTATCTTTCTTGTTCATTCCTCATTTGATGAGTACTTTGGTTGTTTCCAAGATCTCGCTATTATAAACTGTGCTGCTATAAACATGGGTGCACATATACCACTGTGGTAGAATGCTTTTAATTGTTTGGAGAAGCTACCCAGAAGGAGAATAGCTGGGCCGAATGGAACGTCTAGTCCCTCTAGTTTTTTGAGGAATCTCCACCCTGATTTCCACAGTGGCTGCACCAGTCTGCATTCCCACCCACAGTGGAGATGAGTTCCTTTTTCCCCACAGCCCCTCCAGCATTTGTTATTGCTTCATTTCTTGATAGTAGCCATTCTTTCTGGGGTGAGGGGGAATCTCATTGTTGTTTTAATTTGCATCTCTCAAATGACCAGTGATGTGAAACATTTTTTTCACATATTTATTTGCTGTTCATATTTCTTCATTTAAGAATTGTGTGTTCATCTCAGATGCCCGTTTTTGGACTGGGTCTTTAAATCTGGGAGAACTTACATTTTTTTTTTTGAGCTCTGTATATGTTCTGGATGGTAATCCTTTGTCTGAGGGACAGCTGGTAAACATTTTCTCCCACTGGTGGGTTGTCTCTTCGCCCTGTTAATGGTTTCTCTTTCTGTGCAAAACCTTTTCAGTAGGGTAAGATCCCATTTGTGGATTCTTTGTGACATTTCCTGTGCAGTTGGGGTCTTGTTCGTAAAGTCTTTGCCTACACCAATGTCTTCAAGAGTTTCATTCACGTACTCTTATCTTTTAGCAGATTCAGTGTTTCTGTTTTAATATTAAGATCTTTGATACATTCTGATTTTAACTTAGTACATGGTGAAAGATACAGGCCCAGTTTTAATCTTCAGCATGTATAAAGCCAGTTTTTCCAGCACCATTTATTAAATAATTTCTTCCAGTGAATGTGTTTGGCACCTTTGTCAAAGATAAGGTGACTTAATATGCCTGGAGTTGTTTCTGTATCTTCTAATCTGTACCATTGATCTTCAGGTCTTATTTTTCCTCCAGTAATACCACACTGTTTTGATCACAATAGTTTTATAATGTAATTTCAAGTCAGGGATTTTGATGCCCCCTGTCCTATCTTTGTTGCCCAGGATTGCCTTTGCTATTCTAGGTCTCTTATGATTCCAGATGAATTTTAGAATTGTTTTCTCTAATTCTGTGAGATATGCTGTTAGAATTTTGATTGGGATTGCATTGACTCTGTATAACAGTTTTGGAAGTATGGCCATTTTCACTATATTGGTTCTTCCTATCGAAGAGCATGGAACCTCTCTCCATATTCTAATGTCCTCTTCAATCTCCTTTTTCAGAGTATTGTAGTTTTCAATGTAGAGGTATTTTACATCCTCCTTTGTTAGATTGATTGCTAGGCATTTCATGGGTTTTTTTTGCATGCAATTGTAAGAGGTATTGTTTCCCTGATTTTTCTCTCAGTGAGTTTTTTATTTCTGTACAGGAAGGCTATTGATTTTTGAGTGTTGACTTTATGACTAGCTAATGTTGTTGAATTTATTACACCTAGAAATCTTTTGGTGTTTTCTTTTGTTTGTTTGTTTTGGGGCTTGAACTCACAACTTCACACTTGCCAAGCAGGCGCATATGCTGCTGACCTAAATCCCCAGCCCTTCATTTCCTATCTTTATTCCTTTTATTTCTTTCTCTTATCTAATTACTCTAGCTAAAGTTTCCAGAACTATGTTGAATAAGAGTGGAGGCAGTGGACATCCTTGTCTTGTTATTGATTTTAGACAGAAAGCTTTCAGACCAATTTTCTGTGTGGTTTTTAGCATGAATGGCTGCTGAACTTTGTCAGAAGCTTTTTCTACATCTGTTGAGATGACTATATGATTTTTGCCCTTGGCTCTGCTAATATGGTATATTACATTTATGGACTTATGTATGTTGAACCATCTCTACATCCCTAGTATGAATCCCACTTGATCATGGTACACAATCTTCTAGATCATTTCCTGCACTCTTTGCCTATATCTTATTAAGGATTTTTGCATCAGTGTTCATCAGGGAGACTGGTCTGTTCTCTCTCTTAGTTGAGTCCTCTCTGGGTTTGGTATCAAAGTAATGCATGCGTTCAGGAATGAATGTGAAAGTATTGCTTCCCATTCAGTTTCATTAGTTTAAGAACCAGTGGTGTTAGGTCATCTCTAAATTTATTGTAGAATTCAGCAGTGAATCCGTCAGGACCTGGGATTTCTTCTGTTCATAGGGTTTTTTTGGTTTGTTTGTTTGTTTGTTTGTTTGTTTCTTTTTTGTCTTTTTGAGACTGTCTCACTATACAGTTCAGGCTGGTCTCGAACTCGCAACTATCCTCCTGCCTCAGCCTCTCGAGTGCTAGGATTACAGGCATGAGCCACCATGCCTGGCTCTGTTCATAGGTTTTTAATTGTATCTTCAATTTCATTTGTTGATTTTGGGTTATTTAGGATCTTTATATCTTTTTTTTTTTTTTTTTTGTCTTTTTCGTTTTTATCGGTACCAGGGATCAAACTCACGACTGCCTGCTTGCAAGGCAGGCGCTTATGCCGCTGAGCTAAATCCCCAGCCCCGAGAATACAAGTTTTGAAAGCAGGTATAAATGATCTGGATTTCTACAGAATCTATTGTGATTTCACCCTTTTCATTGCTAATTGCATGGATTTGAATCTCTTTTTTTTTTTTTTTTTTTTTTTTTTGTCCTTTTTTGACAGGGAAAAGTTTTGTCAGTTTTACTTAATCTTTTGAAAAACCAACTCCTCAGGGGCTGGGGATTTAGCTCAGCGGCATAAGGACCTGCCTTGCAAGCAGGCCGTCATGAGTTCAATCCCCGGTACCAATAAAAAAGAAAAAGACAAAAAAAAAAAAAAAAAAAAAGAAAAACCAACTCCTCAATTCCCTGATTCTTTGTGTTGTTGTTTTAATGTACTGTATGTTAATTTTGATAGGATTATTTCCTAAAGATTAAAAATATTTCCAAAAGATGAGAAGTATAAAACAAAAGAGGCCTTTATTCTGAGAACACAGAGAGAGATGACTGGCACGCCGGCCGCTGGTATAAGTAGCCTAAGCTTAGGGCAGTGCCCTAAGGCCATTAGAGATGCACAGGTATTTCATTGGCACACGTTTGGCGCCAGGGGCAGATTCTGAAGGGTGGGGAGATACAGAGTTACAGGTAAATCTCTAGGGGTGGGGGAGACAGGAGCTTTCTGATTCTGGCCCAGGTCTTTTTTTGACTACTGGTCTGGGCCAACAACCCTTTCAAATTTCTGCTCTGATCTTTATAATTTCCTCCCTTGTACGAGCTCTTCTTTTTCTAGAAGTTTGAGGTTCAACATTAAGTTGTTTACATGCACTTGCTCATTCAACTATAAAAACTGTCTAATTTCTTCTTTAATTTCTGTGACCGATTGGTTGTTCAGTAGGATGCTATTTAATTTCCATGTGTTTTATGAAGTTCTTGTGGTTTCCCTTTGGCATGGATTTACAATTTCATTGCAGTGTGGAATAATTTCAGTTCCTTTGCATTTACTTAAGCATGTTCTATGAGCTGATATATGGTTTGTTTTGGACAATGTCCCATGTGCAGCTGAGAAGAACGTATATTCTGATGTTGTGGGGTGGAACATTCTATAGATGTCTACTAAGTCCATTTGTTCAGAAGTTTGATTTAGCTCTCATATCTCATTGTTGATTTTTTATCTAATTGATCTGTCTTTGTGACAGTGGGTTATTGAGGTCTCCCAATATAATTGTATTAGGGCTTATTTGATTTTTCATGTCAGCAACTAATTGTTTTATATACTTGGGTGCACTGGTATTTGTTGTCTATATACTTATGACTATTATCTCTTCCTCTTGGATTGTTCTCTTTATGAGGATATAGTGACCTTCTTTGTCTCTCTTAATCAGTCTTGGCTTGAAATTCTTTATCTACAAATAGAATAGCTACCTCTGGTCCAGGGATTTAGCTCAGTGGTGTAAGTGCTCACCTAGCAAGCATGAGGTTGTAAGTTCAATCCTTTGTACCCAAAAAAGAGAAAAAAATTTTAAAAAAAAATAGCTGTCTGCTTTTTTCTGGATTCCGTCACATAGAGTTATTGTTTTCCATCCTTTGACTTTCAGTCTATGAGTTTCTTTTTGAATTAAATGTGTTTCTTATATGCAGTATATTGTTGGATCTTGCTTCTTGATCCATTCTGTCAGTGTCTTTTGACTGGGGAATTGAGACCATTAACATGGATGGTTATAACTAAAATATACTGACTTACCCTTGTCATGTTATTTTCCTATTGTTGGCTCCCCCCTTTTCCCCCTCCCTCTTAATTATTTGTGTTCCCTGGTAGATAGATTCCTTCTATTGGAATTCATGGAGCTGTAGTCCTTATTATCTCTTTCTAGAATGTCCTTCAGAACATTTTCAAGTGCTGGTTTGGTGATCATAAATTTCTTCAGATGTTCTTTGTCATGGAAGTATTTTACTTCTCCATCAATTTTGAAAGGTAGTTTTGCGGGATACGTCAATCTGGGTTGAAAATTGTTTTCCTTTAGAATTTGGAATACTTCATTCCAAGATCTGCTTGACTTAAGAGTTTGTGCTGAGAAGTCAGCTGTGATTCTGATGGGCTTTCCTTTATAGATGATTTGGTTCTTTAACAGTTTTTAGGATTCTATTCTTTTTTTTATTCTATTCTTGTGTTGAATTTCTGGAATCTTGACAATAATATGCCTGGCTGTAGATTTTTTTTTTTTAATCGTTACGAATTGGAGTTCTCTATATGCCTTGTTTATCTGCATGTCAAATTCTTTTTTTCTACCACGAAAGTTTTCTGTAGTGAAGTTTATAAATATTTTTTCCATGTCATTCATGGTATCTCCTGCTTGTTTGTTGACTCCAATTACTCTTAAACTATTCTTCTTTGTCTCATTTAGCAGCTGCTGGATTGATTTCTCATGATCTCTTGGTATTTTTGACAAATCTTTCTTTTCCTAGTCGCTAACTGCAAGCCTGTCTTTAATATCTGAGATCCTGCTTCACATTGGCCTAATCTGCTTTGAATACTTCCAGTGGAGTTTTTATTCTAGGTATCTGCTTGAATCTGCTTTATGAATTCCGTTTCTTTCCTATGCTGAGCTTCCATACTTTGCTTAAGCTTTTTTTTTTTTTTTAAACTCTGTGTCTGCTCTAATGTCACTAAGCATGGTGTGGATTTTGGTAATCTCTGTATTGTCTCAGGGATTATTTCTGATTGCAGTTTTTCCAGAGCCTCATTCAATTACTTTGTTGTTTCTACTTCAGAGAGATCTGGTGGGGGGCTTTTTGGATTGTCCCTCCTCATTGCTCCCTAGGTTTGCCTTTGGTGAACTGAATGTCTGAGATTGCGTTTTGCTTAGATGTATTCTCATTTTATTTTCTCTCTCTCTCTCTCTCTCTCTTTCTCTCTCTCTCTCTCTCTCTCTCTCTCTCTCTCTCTCTCTCTCTCTAATTCTTGGGATGATACTCATAAGTTGCCTATGGTGGGTTGCTTTATTGGTAGTATTTGAGTACTTTAGGTGATTACTTCCCTGAAGTACCTTTCAGTTATAGCTAGTTTTTGGGTTTTGAGTCTATTGGAATATCTTACCTTTTCAGTTTATTGAAGATGAGAAGTTGTTACATGTTTGACCTGGTCCCTAGTTCTTTAGCACTATGCCACCATACTTGCTGTGACCCTTAGTTAATCTCAGTCATGGATTATCAGGAGCAACAGCTGCTTAGAACACTTACATCAATTTTGGCTGTAGTGGTACCAATAGCATCAAACATAGCCTGGAAAACAACGAACTGAGCTAACCCTTAATTTACAACTTTTAACCATGTGAACTACATTTGTGGTTATATAACAAGTGTAAAAGAAACCAGATAATTATTTGCAAGATGGAAGTCTGTAATGTGTTAGTTTTGCCCTCAGGATTAAAAATTTTAAATGGATTAAGCAAAAAAGAGAGAAGTGGAAGAAGAAAGAGATTAGCAGTAAGGTTGGAGATCAAAGACGAGTCACGCCAGCTTGGGGAAACTGGTGCAGAAGACTGAAGGAAAAGAGAGATGGAAGATGAAAGGAAGAGCACACGGAAGCACACCCACAAAGAGGCTAGGGACCACTGTTATACTCATATATAAACAATAAAGGAGGAGGCAAAGAAAAGAGAAACAAATGGTCCGCCTCCAGGCTTCTCTCTGGGTTCCCTAGCAGACAGGCTGTGGAGACAGAGCCCTGACTCGAGCTGCTCTGTCCCAGCAAGGCAGCCGCTGCTGTGTGGTGGAGCGGTGGAGAATCCCGGCAGGGCAGTCCCAAGAGCAGACCCGTCTGGCTTGCCTCAGTCTAGCAGTGTCCATGGGTCTGTGCTCAGCTAGGAGGAGCTGCTGGAGGAAGCCAGCAGGAGTTCTGGTTCGGGGCTTATCTGGCCCAACTCCAACATGGCTGCCAGCCAGCGCGGTCCTCCTTGTCTACTGCTACCTTCCACTGCCACATCTCTCTGCAGAGGCCTCCAGGGTCACCAGCCATCAATTGTCACTGTCACTGTCACCATGCATCTCCAGGTTCAAACAGCTCCTCTTGCGCATTGACCTTCTTCTTTGTTTGAGAGTTGATTTAATGTTTAATGAACTACAGAGTAAAGCCAGACTTTTTGCGGGGTACTGGGGTTCGAACTCACGATTTTGTGTTTACCAGGTAAGCACTTGAGCCACTAAGCTAAATCCCCAGCCCTGCCTTCTTTGTTGACGTTTTTCTTTTTATTCTCTCTGTGTACTTCAGTTTGCACTTCAGATTCTTCCTGGGTCCAGGGGACCCGCTTCCTTCCTTTTTCCTTTTTTTTTTTTTTTTTTTTAATTGGTACCAAGGATCGAACTCACAACCGCGTGCTTACAAGGCAGGCGATTATGCCGCTAAGCTAAATCCCCAGCCCCTACTTCCTTCCTTTTTGTCTTCTTCCCGTTGCTGCATTCCAGCATCTGGATGATAACTCTCAGAAAGGCTGTTTTGTCTGCTGCTTATCACTCCGCCATCTTCCTGAAAGTCAGTAGGTTGTTTTAACTGATTTAAAATTAGAATGTCAGCCAGCCTGGTGTACTCACCAGGTGAATATGAAGGTGAGCATGCCATGACCAAGGATAACAACCTGCTTGGCAAGTTTGCACTCACAGGCACACTTCTTCACCCCATGGTGTTCCTCAGATTGAGGTCACTTTTGACATTGATGGTGATGGCATCTTCAATATCTCTGCCAGTGAAAAGGTACAGGAAAAGAAAACAAAACAAGATTACCATCACTAATAACAAGGACCAATTGAGCAAGGAGGACATAGAGCATATGGTCTAGGAAGCAGAAGCACAATACTGAATATAACCAGAGGCAAGGTGTCCTCCAAGTCCTAAAGATGAGAAACTTCAGGGCAAAATCAGTGATGACAGAAGATTCTTGACAAGTGTAATGAAGTCACCACCTGGCTGCGTGAGAATCAGACTTCAGAGGAGCTGGAGGAAGGCTGCAGTCCTGCCATTTTCCACAGTGCAGTGCCTTCCGTGGAATTGTGCTGGAGGCTTCGCTTGTGGGGAGCTCCTCCATCTAGGGGTACTTCCTTAGGGCCCACCATTGAAGAGGTTGATTAAACAAATCCTGAGTTTAGATTTAGCATTGTTCCACACAGTAATAAAATATTGAAGGATCTAAATTTGTAACACATTCCGCAGCAGCTAATAAAGTGTAACAGTTATAGAAAAAAACTAGGCAATCTCAGTACTTGAATATGAAACATGTACACAGGGAACAGATAACACTGCACTTTATAAGCAGCATAAGTGAGCATGTAATGTCTTCAATAAAACTATTTAAAATTGACACCATAAAAAAACTAGGGCTGGGGATTTAGCTCAGCAGCATAAGCGCCTGCCTTGTAAGTGTGCAGTCGTGAGTTCGACCCCCAGTACCAATTAAAGAAAAATAAATAAAATAAAATTAATACATCAAAAAACTCATAATGAAAATGTCAAAAGGTTCCTGGCCACAGGAAGGCCAGGTGTGTACTACAAGACATCTGTGGTCAGGCCCCATGTGCACCTGTTCTGCTGGGTGACAGCAGGTGTGCTCACAGAGCCCTTTCCTCCAGTATTGTGGGGGCCATTTTACTCCCCTGCTTGCCTTGCCCTGCCGCCTCTCTCTGCATCGTTGAGCCTTCTAGTTCATCCATAGAGTCTGCTGCTGGGAGAACATTCCAACGCTGACCTGGCCCGCACAGAGTAGAGGACAGCAGATGAGCTGGGCTTGATGGCAGGTACCTGTAATCGACCAATGTGGGAGGTAGAGGCAGAAGGATCACAAGTTTGAGCCTGGCCTAGGCAACCTCCAAGTTAGTTAGGCCCTGTCTCTGAATGAATGAATGAATGAATGAATGAATGAATGAATGAATGAGTTGTAGACATGACTTAGTACAAAGGCCCTGGGTTTGATCCTGATACTGCAAAAGAAAAAAAAAAAAGAAAAGGTTTTATTTATCAGTGACTTGATAGCAAAACAGTGTTACATGTGTGTAAAGATGTCCATAAACATCACAGGGACGAACCAAGCACTTACTCAAACACTGGAGTCTTTTAGGACTCTATTGTGAATGATAAAAAATCCAGTCTAAACAGGCTGAAATAAAAGACATCTGTTAGTTGATGTAACATTTCCAGGCTAGTCAGGTCCACTCCTACAGTAGTTCTGTCTTCCCCATAGTGGGACGTGCTGCAGAGTTGATGTCTTTCCACACACAGCTGTGCTCAGATGAGAGCCCTACCATACTGCCCTTGATCTGGGTAGGTCTGCCACTCACTAACTGGGTTAGCTGGCCAGGTCTGGGCCAGGGTCAGCACCACTTGGACTCCAAGTACCTAGAGTTGCTTCCCCCAAACAAAATATAAGTATCATTGCCATGGGAAGCTAGGCAATCCTGAATGGCAGTGAATAGACAAGGATCTTCTCTTTGTATGGCTTTTACTTCCAGTTCTGTTCTGACTATGCAGAGCCTCTCCCCTGGGAGCTAGCTAGGTTAGAATTCTCAAGGGGAAATGCAGGGCCAGTAGCCCTTCCTAGCATTCACTCCAGCAGCTGGTCTCCTTCCTGCTGGCCATCACTGCTCCCCTGCCTGATGGAGTACTCTGTCAGGAGGACCTCTGTGGAGCCTGCTCTGCTCGACACTCTGGCAGTCCAGGGGACATGCTGATGCCACGTATGCCCTGTTTCCAGGACACCCCAGCAAGGAAACATTACTTCAATACATGTGCACCCAAGAACTAAAGACTGTCAGTGGGAGAGTGCATCTGGGAAGACTTCATGGAGGAGGTGACATCAGGGCTGAATTTGGAGGAGGGAATGGAAGTGTATCTGCTTGGCAGGCAAAATGACTACTATAAAAATTATTTGTTGGGGCCGGGGATATAGCTCAGCAGCGTAAGAGCCTACCTGCTAAGTGCAAGGCTAAGTGCAAGTTTAGTTCTCAGTACCAAAAGGAAAAAAACCTCTTTGTTGCTTCATCAAGGGTCTGTGGTCAGAGTCAGAAAGTATTAGGTGGCAGAGGGCCATACTGGGTGATCGAGGATGTGTAACACACGTGTTGGGCAAGCAGCTGAGTTTCCTGCAGACTTTAAGCTTTAGAATGGCTGTGAACCGGGTGGATGGCTTCATGATAGTGGCAGACCTGTGGTGCATGTGCCGTAACAGACTGTTTATCATTGAAAACGTCAAAGTTTTGCCATCACTGGTTCGGGAAGTTCCCGGCGATATGTAGCTAGATTTGAGGTGTGAGGTGAACGCAGGGAGCCCTGGGAGAGGAGGGCAAGGTGAAGTGAGAAGGAGGGTCCACTGCAGAGCTGCCCAGAAGTGGACTTTGAAAGATGTCACTGCAGCTGCATCTGGGGCTGAGGCCACTGCCAGGTTCTAAGGGAAGGCTAGGAAGCAGGCCTGCTCTAAGGTGCTGCAAGGCGAGGAGCAGGGTCCTAGACTGCTGCTCCTAACGGAAGTGGACCTGCCACTTGGGATTCTCAGTACAAGGACTGAATTGAAGGAGCGTGGGGCCTGGTGGCTTCCTGTGTTCCCGTTACTTACTTTCTATAAACAGCAGTTGAGCGCTGAATTTTCCATCCTGGCCTGTTAGGTATGTTAACTGTTCTTAATGAAGAGGCAGATGTCCTGTGAGCAGAGGGTTCTAAATTGCTCATGCAATCTACAGTCTTCTGTTATACAACTCATTCCTGTACACTGACCTTGTGTTGGATGTGCCGGACACCAGTAGAGAGCATATTTGTTCCTGTCCCACATCTCACACATCTAGGTGTGGATGAGATGTTTCCTTTAGGGCAGGCTTTGCTTTACGCAGAGCTCAGGACACTAGGTCTCTCACATACACACATACTCCAACACAGAAGCTCACTTTTCTTTAAGGTAATAAATGTCAAAATTACTGTTTCAGGAAGCAGGTACAAGCCAGTAATTGCCCAGAATCCCCAAACAGCTTTTCAGCCACAGGCCAGTGCGAGGGGCCTGGGGAGGAAGGTGTATGCTTGGACAGCAGGTGTCTTTGGTCTCTCCTCCATCACGCTGTTGTTTCTGCCTCTACCTGAACCCAACCCCCCTCAGCCTGACGGAAGTGTTCGCTTATGCAGCTAGCCCTGCCTCTGTCTGTGCCACATCTTCCACCTGTCGGCTGAGACATCAGAAGTCGATGTCCATGTCAGCCTCTGGGCACCCCAAGATGATGGTACCTCCAATAGACAGTGAAGGAGATAACTTCAAAGCTATGTAAGAAAATGCACATTCCTTGTGGAACTAATGTGTACCCACTGCTGCGTTATTTCATGCTGTGGATTTTTAGTCCCAAGATTTTGTTACAGTCATCCACAGGTGTCCTTCATGTGGTTTTTAGTTAAGCATGTCCTGTCTCATGGTGTCCTTAGTCGCTCTGTGCGTCCTTGGCCTTTGCATACCACAGAGGGCATAAGGAATGCCCTCTTCTCCCCACCTTGCTTCCAGCATGTGGAATTGTATACCATTTGTGTGCTTCCAGAATTTTTTGGTTGCCTATTCTCTGATTACCGCTGCCATTCTTTCTTTCATTTTGGCACAGTTCTGTGTGTGTAAACGGTTTCAGAGTGAAACAGGGGAAAGCTTGAGTTAGTGTTTTTCTCTGTCCTGGAAATCCCTGCATTTATCTTGTCCTTGAGAATGTGTATGTACCATTCCCTTAAACTCTGTGAGGGTTTGTCTCATTATAGCCTACTCCTGGGTGCTCCTTCTCACTTAACTTAGCTTTTGCTCCTGAGTCCTGTAAATACCCTTGGATATGGAATCATTATACTGTATCTAAGAGGTTTGTTACAATTGTAAATTTTTCTGTACCATGATTTTGTGAACAGAGATGTCAGTCTTTTTATTTTCTGATCTCATAGCACTGTTCCTGATCAGAGAACTCCAGTTGCTTCAACCCACAGTATTAGCAGTGCGGCCACCCCAGATCGAATTCACTTCCCACGAGGCACTGCCAGTCGTAGCACTTTCCACGGCCAGCCCCGGGAGCGGCGAACCGCAACGTATAATGGCCCACCTGCCTCACCCAGCCTGTCCCACGAAGCCACACCACTGTCTCAGACTCGAAGTCGAGGTTCCACTAATCTTTTTAGTAAATTAACTTCAAAACTCACAAGGCGGTAAGTGCCAGGTGATGCTGGTTGTATTGGTGCAAACATAGCAGGAGAGATGTCTTTTCTGTCGTGTAAAGCTGATGCTCAGATGCTTGTCATCATTCATGTGTGTGTGTATGTATATGTGTGTGTGTAACTTCTGACTTTAAAACCTTTAAAACAGAAATTACAGAGCACAAAGCCTTTTGGTTTCCTCTAATGCCTGTTCTTTTGATCATATGTCTATCCATATGGTGCCCTTCTGCAGTTCAGCAGGGACATGGCCCTCCATAGCAATCACGGGGTCACCATGGGTCCATGCGGGTCATCCCTGGATACACAGGAATGAGGTGTTTGTTCTCTGTTGTTACTGAATGATGAACCCTGTGTTTCTTAGAAGTTATCTTGAAGATATTCTCACTCAGTCTTAGTTGCACTGAGAGCAAGGTAACATCTAAGAAATAGTATAGCTTTAGAGATAAAATCCTGACCTATTCTAAAAATATAATATCTCAAGCTGAGCTTAATGGCACATGCCTGTAATCAAAGCTGTTCAGAAGGCTGAGGTTGAATGATCACAAGTTTGAGGCCAACTTGAACAGATTATGATCCTGTTTCAAAAAGCCAAAAAAAGAAAGAAAGAAAAAGAAACTGGTGAATCACATTATTATATTAAACAGGCAGATCTGTTGTTAGGATGCCAAATACCAGTTAGCCTAACTACACTCACATGATCCAGAGGTGTCAGGTAACCCTCTTAGTCTCTTCTCAGTCCCTTTACCACGACAGAATGGGCAGAACAGAATGATCTAAAGGGCATTGCCCTGTGACCAGCTAGGGAGACAACAAGTTCAGTCCATACAGAGTTCATGCCTGCCTGCCTTGCTTCCATCCTTCCTTCCTTCCTTCCTTGTCCCCCTCCCTCCCTTCCTTCCAGGGTTCTCCTGCCCCAGGCCTGCTTGTGCCCCTGCTTCTTCCTCAGATCTTTGGATGGTGGGAGACGGTACCAGAACAGTTCCCTGGCTGCCTTGACTCTCCTTCCCTGCTCCAGATCAGTGGGCATTGTTCCCGATGGGAGTGTGCAGCACAGGTTCACTGGAGTTCAGAAAAGCTAGCTGTGCCTGCACACTTAGTTCTAGCTGGCTCTTGGTGTTTTTAGTCACTTTGGGCCTCGTTGATGAAAACATCACCAGGCATCTTTGAATGCTTACTGTGTGCTGAGATACCTAAATGGACATCCAAATATGCAGACAGCTCAGTTTCTAACTACAGACCCCGGCATGTACTATGTATATACCCTTAGGTATACTCTCCCTGCATGGAGTATACAGCACAGACAGCTCCGGTGTGTACACGGACTATGCCTGTATGTATAATACACTTCCCACTCCTCCCGTATTTCATTTCCACAGCCCGTTTGCAGAGTGGTCAGTCTCATAGGAGAATCTGAAAATGAGATTCAGGGAGGTGAAGGCACATGTTCCAGTTCTCTACTGAAAGCACCACTGTGCCAGGCCTGCCAGGCTGCAGATGAGGCCCTTCAGTGGCCACGTGGCCCCTTAGGAGGCTCAGCAGAGGGCTGCTGTAAGCATGTGTCCTATTCTGTCATTTTCTGATTACACTTATTTCATACCATACACTATTTGAATCAAGAGTTTGAAACTGAAGTCTCTCGCTGTTGCTCTCTTGTTTTTGTTTGTTGGTTTGTTTTTGTTTCTTTTAGTCCTTTTGTTTTTCTTTAAGTACTGGGAATAGAACTCCCGACCTTGGGTGCAGGCTTAAGCCACTGAGCTAAATCCCCTCCCTTTTGTTTTTTCAATGTAGGGTCTCACTTTGTAGCATGCTGGCCTCAAACCAGTCATCCTTCTGCTCCAGGTTCCCAAATTCTCTTATTACAGGCATGTGGCACCATACCTGGCTGAGATTAAGATTCCTTGTTAAAAAAAAGTTCTGGGCTGGTCCGATGGCAGTGGGTTATCAGAACTTATTAACATTAGTGTCACTAAAGTTGGTATACCACCACCACCACCCACTGCTAAATTTGACTGGCTTTAAAAAAAAATATTTAAAAAAATAAAAAATTCTGAGTGAGCATCTTGTTTTAAAGTGCCCATCCCCAAACTTTGCAGAAAGGGAGTCTTAATCCTGTTTTATGAAAAACTATAAATTGAGATCATCATCTGTCTTAGTCCTAGTTCCATACTTTGGTTCTAGATTGTTCTTAAAAGTACTTAAAATCCTTGCTGCCGCAGTTGAAACTTCTCTCCCTAGCAGGCATTGCCGGAATTACAGTTGCAGTACCTATAGGGCTCAGATGTTGGCACTTAGATGCTGTGAGGCCGAGCTGAGGGGTCCCAGTACAAGTACTGTGTGGCTTCAGACAGCTGGGGTCTCTGCAGTTGGGAGGAGGGCCTGGTTCCCCTCCTGGCCCTGCCACCAATGCTCTGGTCTGCCCCACTCTGCAGGAGGAAGTGGCCCTGGGCCCTGAGCAGCCTGCAAGACTCCTGTCCCCCAGCGGCCTCCCTTCTCCTTGTACCTTAGCTTAGGCCATCTGAGGGAGGAAAAGAAATGTTAACTCTCACTTCCCCGATAGGAAATTAGGAAACGAAAATGCATGTTAAAGATTTTTTAATCATTTTTCAGCTAATTTAATACCAGCTTATATTTATGGAGCATTTCATTACAAAATATTTCACATGTATGATCTTTACCATGCACAGCCAGTCCCCCACATTTGATCTGTATGAAGTGGTTGGCAGTTGTCTGTTGACATTTTAGATATTTTTGTCATTATTTAAAGCAGTCCAAAATTAATCTCAAATTAGAAAAAAAAAAATTCCAAGGATTTTGTCACTTTAGTTATTCTGAATGTCCACTGTGTCCTTTGACAGATGACCTTAACCAGTCTATACTTCCCCAGACGACCCCAGTGATTTGATACCTTGAAAAGTTTTTGGTCAGATTTTGTTCACCATGACCTATGCATCTCCTTAAAAGTGCTTGATGACCATAGCCACCCCTTGCAAAAATAATTTGTTTTAGGGCTGGGGGTTTAGCTCAGCGGCATAAGCACCTACCTTGCAAGCAGGCAGTCATGAGTTCGATCCCCGGTACCGATAAAAATGAAAAAGACAAAAAATAAAATAATAATAATTGTTTTATTTTGTTACATAAAAATAAAATCCAGAGCAACCCATTTATTTAGGACCCCTCTTGTCTCAAGAACTATTCCTATTCCCCAATGAATTTTCCTACTCTTGAAAATAAAAAGTAAATAAGATCCAGCCAAGCATGGTGACACCAAGCAGCTGAGACAGAAGGAGCTCAAGTTCAAAGCTAGCCTGCAAAACTTAGCAAGACTGGGGCTGGGGATTTAGCTCAGCGGCATAAGCACCTGCCTTGCAAGCAGGCGGTCGTGAGTTCGATCCCCGGTACCGATAAAAATGAAAAAGCCAAAAAAAAAAAAAAAAAAAAAAAAAAAAAAAACTTAGCAAGACCATACTGAGGATGTCACTCAAGAATAGAGCACCCCAGGTCCAGTGTTCACTCCTGTGTGTGTGTGTGTGTGACATGCTGTGACCCTAACATTTGATTTCTATTCGTTTTGAGATCTAAAATGGAAAAGTCTATAGCCTGTTTTGTTCTTAAAAAGTGATTTATATCATACCACTGAAACATTGTTATGTAAATTATGTTCTTGAAATAAGTAATGATTTTATTAACAGTTAAATATTTCATAATGGATTTTTTTATTTTATATATGATATTCTGAAGAAAATCAAGAAATGTTATTTATTACTAGTATGTTCCAAGTATAACCATCTGAAGATCTTTAGAGCTAATGTCAGTATTTACTGAAGTTTTCTTTACAAGTTCAAATTTTTTAATATCTAGTTAAAAGATTGCATCTTCTTTAATTATCTATATTAATTATGCTTTTTCAACAAATGTCACTGTTTTGTTATTGGCCAGAAGAGGAGCTCTATATTTAGATTTTTTGTTTGTTTTCTTTCTATAACTGATTAGATTTCCGACTTAATTCATGCGAGTCCTTTTTGTTAATTTTCTTTTTGGCTTAATTTCTTTTAGAAACATGTCATTCAGGTTTATCAAAAGGTAGGATTTGTGTGTACACATTTATTTTTCAATTCTCACCCTGAAATGGCTCCTGCAATTAACCCCAGGTTTGGCTTTTCTGGCCCTGTTTTTTCCTTAAAAACTAAACTTTCTGCTGAGAACTAAATACTTATTTCCTTGAAAGGAAACTGGAGAGAAATAATTAACTCTTGTCAGAATATTAAAGGAACTGTGGCACTGTGCAATGAAGGACCTATGCATGCTCTGTGCATTTTCTTTCTTTGGTAGAATTATTTAGCATCCAAATAATTCTGTCATTGTACTAATAACACTTAGCATGCTTCTGTTTGAAGAATGAGATCTTCAGTAATATTAACATGTAATTTTTGATTAGCCACAAGCATGGGAAAGGTAAGTGGTAATTTGTGTTAATTGTCATTTTTAAAATGCAAATTATCAGTTAAGACTGATACTAGAGACAAGTGTAAAATTCAAACCTACAGCCTCATTTGGTTTTACTTTTTCAGACATTAAGACATGAGCAGCTGCATAGCACCAGTGTTTTAATATTTTGGGGAGGTTGAAGAATAAATAGTATTATCGAAAAATCACTTTCCCCAGACCACTGAAGTGTGTCTCACTATTTTTACTAAAGCACTCCTGTAAATAGTATTCTGATTTGATTTGTATTTTTGGAGTTAACAGGACACCAAAAATATTGCTGTCCTTGGAGTGAACACACAAAAAAGCAAGAAACCTGCCAATAAGGGCCAAGGCACACCTGGCCAGTGAAAGGCTGGACTGCCAGATTTCGTGTTTACAAAACCGATAGGTCGGGGCTAGGGATTTAGCTCAGCGGCATAAGCACCTGCCTTGCAAGCAGGCAGTCTGTTGTGAGTTTGATCCCCCGTACCGATAAAAAGGAAAAAGACAAAAAAAAAAAAAAAAAAAAAAAACGATGGGTCACTGAGAGGCTCTGTTCACGGGAGCTCCTTATCAAAACTGTGGGGAAAGTGCTCTCTTCCTGTGGGAAACTACTCTTTGATTATTTTTTAGTTGATCTTCCCAGTTGTCACATTTTTCCTTGGACAGAAAATGTTGCAGTTGAAGGTAGAATTCAACTGATAGCGCATGTCCTTTTCTTTGGGAAGCGTCACACAGTGAGGAGTGGGTGAAAGCCACCTGGGAGGCCCAGTGGGATGGCCCAGTGAGGCTGTGTGGCCTGTCCCTACCCACACCTGTGTCCTGCAGGAGGACCGTGTTGCCTGTTAAGTCAGACTGAGCAGGGGCTCCAATAAGGTCAACCAGGGACCAGAAAGTGCTTCGATGTGTTCATTGCCTGACTGTTGTGTTGCTACGTGGGTGGTCGTGTACTGGCGTGTAAGATTTCTTTTCTCTTTCCCACTTCTCTCTGCTTCCACATTCTATTCATTGAGGCTTCCAACTGAATATGAGAGGAACGGGAGATATGAGGGCTCAAGGTGAGGGAAACCATTTTTACTTCAAATCTCTTCTAGGTGTGTACCTTGTTTCTGTGTCACAAGGGCACTTTTCTGAATGTTCTGCATGACAGTCTTCTTGTCTGTCCATGAAGGATGCTCAGAGAGCCACCTCCTAGTGGCCAGGCGAGGAGGCTGCACCGAGCCCCAGTCACCACCAGAGGGTGCTGGTGCACTGTCAGCGCCCCCCCAGCCCCAACTCGGTGTGTTTGTGTGTATAATGTGTGGCTGCCTGAGCAGCTCTGAGCACCTCTCAGTAGTAAGGTTGGGAAGGCTGGGTTGGAGCAGGGCTCATGGGAAGAAGCCCTTGAGCATAACTGACTCCCCCTGTGGTTCTGTTCTCAAGGGATATAACAGACCTTCAGGAGGATTTGAATGTTCAGATTAGGTGTGTTTTCTTCTAAGATCTTTGTAGGACCCTTGCATCTGCTCTTTCATTTGTTGTAGCTGTTGTTTCACGATAGATAGGGTGGGTCTCTGCTTGACCTGTTGTGCACCAGTCACCACCATGGAATTGCAGGGCCACACCTACCCTTTTGTTCCCCTCCTGGTTTTTCTTTTTTTTAATTTTTTTGTCTTTTTTTGTTTGTTTGTTTGTTTTTATCGGTACCAGGGATCGAACTCACGACCGCACACTTGCAAGGAAGGCGCTTATGCCACTGAGCTAAATCCCCAGCCCCAGCCCTCCTGGTTTTTCTACCACAGCTCTGATGGTGGGACTTTTTCTGAACGAAAGCTTTCAGTAGCCCATGAAACTCCTCAGTCCTGGGTCTGGCTGCTGCACCGAGGCAGCAGGGTGAGTGCCGGCAGACTCCAGCTAGCTGGATCTGCTGCCTCTTATGTGACAGGAAGATGCTAGTGCAACCTGCCTCCTGCTCTGAGCAGGACCAGGCCTTTAGCAAGTGCTCAACATGGCCAGAGTGCCTTGGGTGCCTCTGCCCAGAGCACATTCCATTCCCCCTGCCTCCATGCAGAGGGAGGGCATCCCTTCCCCTGGCTCCGTTGTATGTTGTTGCAATCCTACGGAGACTTCAGAGCGGTCCTGAGAGGTCCCGTGGGAGGCCAGCCTTCCTCAGCCCACCTGCCTCAGCCCACCTGTCTTGCTGGCTTCCCAGGGAATGGTCTCCAGCAGATGCCTTTCCTGCGCTCTTTCCTTACCTCAGAGGCACCCTGTCTCCCAGAGTGTTGGAGAACCTGTGCTAATTTTGGCAACCTGTCGAGTATCTAACTCAGCATTTTAGCTCACCCTCTAAATCTACTAGATAAGCAGACCAGTCATTCCAGTTCTCTGTAGAGCAGTGAACTGCAATGTTTCATTTTTTTATTTCAGCAGTAAGATTATGTCACCTTAGTTGGACTTCCTGATCTTTGTTTTGTTTTTAGGTGGTGTCTCACTTTATGAACCTTTAATGGTGGCCTTGAATTCTCAGCAGTCCTTCTGCCTGGGCCTCTGGAGTAGCTGGGGGCTACAGGCACATGCTATCAACTTTTACTTTTTAACCCCAAATTGAAAGTTTAACAAACTAGGATTAAAACAATGAGATATAGAGCCAGGCATGGTGTTACACACCTGTAATCCCAGTGTTCAGGAGCCTGAGGCAGGAGGGTTGTTGCAAGTTGAAGACCAGCCTGAGTTACAAAGTGAGCTCATCTTGAACTGCATAGCGAGACCCTGTCTCAAAAAGACACTCCCCCCACCCCAGCCCCCAAAAAAAGAAGTGAGATGGGTAGAGGTGGTATGGGAACACAGCCCTGATGTGCAGGCAGCGTCTGTGGCTGTTTCAGGGAAAGGTGATTGTAAGCTGTGAGGACTAAGTCCCTGGATACTGAGTCTCCATGACGGTCGTGGCAGGGTATAGCAGAGGGAGCAGGACAGAAGGCTGATTCCAGAGCCCACCTGAGAGACCCAGACAGTGGGCTCTGTGCCTGCTGTTCCCGATACTGTTCCCGAAGGGTTCTCATTACCAAAATACTTTGATTTCCGTCAGCACAAGCGGGGGCTGTGCAGCTTCTGCAGGCAGCAGTGTGTGTGTGAGGCTTGTGCACAGAGAGGGTGGGGCAGATGAACACTTCATGGTGACTGTAAGTTTTTGTGGAAAAATGGGCATCAGTTTGACGTTGAAGAATATTGCTGACCTAGCTAAGGTGGGGATGGTTCATTTTCCTGCACAATGAAAGATAAACCTGCCACTATGCATTTCAGTCGCAATGTGTCTGCCGAGCAAAAGGACGAGAACAGAGAAGCAAAGCCTCGCTCTCTGCGCTTCACCTGGAGCATGAAAACCACTAGTTCCATGGACCCCAGTGACATGATGCGGGAGATCCGCAAAGTGCTGGACGCCAACAACTGCGACTACGAGCAAAGGGAGCGCTTCCTGCTCTTCTGTGTCCATGGCGATGGGCATGCCACTGAGAACCTGGTGCAGTGGGAGATGGAAGTGTGCAAGCTGCCAAGACTGTCTCTGAACGGTGTCCGGTTTAAGCGGATATCAGGGACATCCATAGCTTTCAAAAATATCGCTTCCAAAATTGCCAATGAGCTAAAGCTGTAACCCAGTAACTATGGTGTAAACTAAGTAGCAACTGAAAGTGTTTCCTGACACTGACGGAAATGTATAGAGTAATATTTAGGCAATAACATCTGCACCCTCTAAATCGTGACATTAAGGTCTGAGGACGTGCGCACGCTGGGAGCAGACGCTGGCCTTCTCTACGAATGCACTACATTAAAGTCATGTGACCTGTGCCTCTGTCTTGTTTCCATTGCCCTGGGAATCCTTGTGTGCCACGGTGGCCACGCCTCGAGTGTGGTGTGAGTGCAGGGGTGTGGGCAGCAGTGTGTGCGAAGCATCTCCTCACACTCAGCCGGTGTTGTCACTAGTACCTCTGCAGGAGATCTTTTGGTGCTAAACTTCACAATTGCCAAGGAGGAAAATACTGAATTACTGCTAAGAATTAACCTTAAACTAGTTGATAATTAATACAGGTTTACAGTTCATGCCTGTGGTTTTGTGTTTGTTTTGTGTTTTTTTAGTGCAAAAAGGTTTAAATTTATAGTTGTGAACATTGCTTGTGTGTGTTTTTCTAAGTAGATTCACAAGATAATTAAAAATTCACTTTTTCTCAGTAAAATCTTGCATTGTCTCCTGATGCTGTATTTAAGACTGAGACTCAGGCAGCCCCTTGGGTGTGTTGCCTTCCTCCACCACCAGGCTGAAGAGGAGTAAAGGGATGTGGGTTAGCTGTGCTGGAGCAAACCCCATGTTCAGGTAGCTGGCTCATCCTTCCCGAACTCTCCCTGTGCCCTGCCTCGGGCTACACTTGGCACCACCTGGGAATGGCTAGGTCCTGACAGCTCTGGGTTGCTCTCCATGCAGTGTGTTGTGTGCCTCTCGTTCCTGATAATTCATACATGAGTCACACCTGAAGTTTTTTTCCAACACCTACCTGATCATATAGGAGGTAATGAACTTGTCATGCAGTTTGACACTAATGTCATGGGGAAATGGCATAGCAGGTGTTTTGGGGTACTGTTTCGGGATCCAGTTTGTCACCTGGAGTAGAAAAGTCTGGACAGATCTTCAGTGACAGGCATCTGTTGTCTGCCATGGGTAAGACGCACTGATGGTGGGGCACAGTGGCCACAGCCCTGTGTCCTTGCAGCACATAGTACAGGACATGGGGAGAAAGAAACTGCAGGTCAGGGCTTCAAGAAGGTATGGGGTTCAGGCAGGGGCATGTTAAGTAGCTCTGTGGGGGGAGCCAGCGCAGGGAGGAGGCATTTACACATAGCTGGCAGAGAGCATAGCAGAGGCTGAAGGCCAGGTCCCCTGTGACTAGAGCAGACACAGGAACAGATAGGACATCCACTGGGCCTCAAGGGCCACTGTAGATTATCACTTACCCAGGAGAAGGCTTCCACCGCAAGACTGTCATGGTTGGATTGTTGGAAAGTGGCTGTGGTGGCTGTGTTTCATGTTTGTCATAGGGGGCCGTTGTGTACGGCCTGTGGCCTGGCTATGCTTGGAAGTAAGGGCAACTGCATTTGCCCTTGGATTGGCTGTGGGGGAGTAAGGGAGAGCAGGGTGACTGGCTTTTTTGTTCTGAGCAATGGGAAGGTGACTAGGGAAGGTCCCAAGAGGGCAGGTCTGAATGCCTTGGGGGTTTCCATGCCAGAGGAGGAAAACAAGGAGACACACTGGGGAGCCACAGCAGGCCGGTGGGTGGATGAAAGCTCACCCTCACTGAGAGGTGGGGCAGGATTAGCCCTCCACCCCCCACCCCAGCAGAGGAGGTAGGAGCTGTCTAGCCTGTGGCCTGGTAGCCAGGCATGGTGGTACACACCTAAGCTCCCAGCCCTCCAGGGCACTGAGGCAGGAGGATTATAAATTTGAGCCCAGCCTGGGCAAGGTAATGAGACCCTGTCTCAGAATTTAAAAAGGGTTGAGATGTAGCTCAGTGCACAGCCCTGCAGCCCTGGGCTCAGTCCCAGTACTGGAGGAGAAGTGGCAGCTGTATGAGTAAAGACAATATGGGTAGTTACTGCCTTTACCACCAGATGAGACTGCCAGCTCACCCATCACAAGGGGCAGGCGTTTCATTCAAGTTCCACATTTTTTATTCTGCAATGAATTTTGGAAAGAAATATTCTAGAAGTAATGAAAAATCACTTGATGCCCAAAGACTATTGTGTGTTTTCTTCCTGGTCTCCCTTGGCCTGTGTCACAAAGGTACCTGGCAGGCTGTGCTAGTGGTTTCATTTATCCCAGCAGCAGCGTTATCCCTGTCCTGAGAACTGTGTTAATGTTCTAGTGAGGCCAGGCAGACAGGAGCCAAGATAACTTTCCCGGAAGTGAGTGCCACTCAGGCTCTCGGGACCTCGATTCATGGCAGAATCTGAACTCAGCTCATTGGGATCGTTTCCACAGCACTCTCAAAGCCCAGGCAGTGTGGATCTGTTGGAAAAAGTGATAACATGGAACAAGATCCTGTCCTGTGGACACCACCTGGCAGCTGTAACCCTGCAAACAGCCCACTTGGTGACTTTGTGCAGCTCAGGGAGGAATGGCAAGGGGCCGTTTGTGAAGTTGTTGCTGGTCCATCCTGGAAGAGAGCAGGCCTAGTGTGGGAGAGCTTAGCCATTGCTACTTGCATTTTGGGGATGTTCCTTGTCTGTGTCTTCGTGCATTTGCCACAGGGCCCTTTAAACCAAGGGGAGGAGCTGGGCATGTGGTGTATGCCTATAATCCCAGTGCTTGGGAGGCTGAAACAGGACAACCTTGGTGGATTTGAGACCATCTGGGCTGCATAGTGAGACTCCGTCTCAAAAAAAAACAGATGAGGAAAACTTAAGCTTCTTGAGAGTGCCATGAGGTGCACTGGAGGTATCCTGTTTACCAGGCAGAGGAGTTCTGGTGTGACTGTCCCTGGAGTGGAGTTTAGGCCACCTTGCTAGCTAAGACAGGATAGCCTGACAGTGACAGTGGCTGGCAAGCAGCTGTGTGGTGTGCCAGGTAGTTCCTGCGAATTGTGGTGGAGCAATAGGACCTGCAGAAGACAGGAGGAAGCCACACGTGAGGAGAAGCGTTGGGAAGAGAGAGTCGGGTGGATTGTGGGATGGGTTCTCGGGCCCTTTCTTCCTGTCTGGCCAGGAGGCTCCTAGGAGCAGCAGGGGTAGGTAAGAGCACACGCTGTGTGGAGGTGTGGTGAGCTCAGCACTTGGGTAGGGTGGTGGTGTGTGGCAGCAATCCCAGCTTTGGGAGGCTGAGAAAGGGTCACCGAGAGTTCAAGACCAACCTGAACTGCAGAGTGAGCCCATGTCTGAGAAGAGTGTAGGGCAGCCTCGATGGCTGGTGGCTGGAGCTGCTTTTGAGTCCAGACTGACAGCAGCTGTGGAGGCCAGGCTTGCTGTGGCCTATCCTGTGTGTCTGTACCCGCCCTCCAGCACTTCCTGCTTGACTGAAGCTAGGAGAGGAACACAGCAGGAACTGGGTCCCCAGTGGGCCAGTGCTCATCCCTCCATCCTCTGCCTGCCCTGGTGATCCCCACTTCACCTACTCATGGCTGCACACCACACAAGTCCCTGTAGTGGTCACCATGGTCACAGTGTAGATTTCCCAGCTGGGGTCCAGGTGTTTGTCAGAACACCTGAGCACATAGCATTTGGGTTTCAGCCAAAGAGAACAGCACTGGCCAGGGTTCTGTGGGGAAAGTGCCAGGCTGGAGAGAGGTCATCGAGGTGCAGGGGAGACCCCGTGGACTGTGACTGAGGGAACAGCCCCCATCAGGCACTTTGTGCTGGCACCAGCTTTGGTGTGGTATGCTGGCTGGCTTGGCTGGCTTTGGGTTCTCATGGGTTGCAGGCGGGATGCTTCTTTGCTTCCTGCTTCCTGGTTGGCCGCAGTTGGCCTGTGGCTCCCGGCTGTGGGCAGCTGTCCTCTCACCCAGAGCTTTGATCAGTCTGCCCAAGGAGCTGCCGCTCAGAGGAGGCACAGCTGGTGCACCGTGGCTCTTCCCCCAGAGCCTTTTGCAACTTCCTGCCTTCTCCCCAGCTACCCACTTAACCCACCCCTAGCAGTTATTTTAAGACAGCCCTTGAGAGCCCATCCTCAGGCAGAGGGAAGTCACTGCTGGCCCCTGCAATGCCTGGCACTCAGTGTGCCCCAAAACCCGAAGCTCTGTGGCTCCCTCGCTTTCCTGAAGCACACTGGCTTCCTGGGCCACTCTGGAGTTTCCTGCTGTTGGGAGCTTCCACTAGTCAAGGCTTACGAGTTCTGTTTATCACTTTGTTTTTTGGGTTTTTTTAATTTTTTTTTTGTACTAGGAATTAATCCCAGGGATGCTCTGCCACTGAACTACATCCTCGGCCGCCTCTTTTTTTTTTGCTTGTTTTTGTTTTTTTGAGACAGAATCTCACTAAACAGTTCAAGTTAACCTTGAACTCGTTATGTAGCCAAGGCAGACCTTGAACTCACGCTGATCCTCCTGCCTCAGCCTCCCAAGTGCTGGAATTACAGGCATGTACCACCATCTCCAACTGAGCCCTCTTAATTTTTTATTTTGAAACAACTTCTCACTAAATTCGTTAGACTGGGCTCAAATTTGTGATCTCTTATCCTCAGCAAGATCTTAAATATTTGAACATTAGATGTGTATTCCCTCAGGGCTAGGAATGTAGCTCAGTGGTAGAGCACTCGCCTAGCATGAGTGAGGCCCTAGGTTTAAGTCCCAGCACTGAGAGGAAAAAAAGTTGGGTTCCCTCCCTGAATTTTTGCCTCTCCAAGTTAGCTGCCCTAGTTCTTTGCAGGTGTTTTCAGAACAAGATGAAAAGACATTTCCTTGTTGCCTGTTCCTGTGCTCTTTGGCATGCATATTTTAGGAGGCCAAAGGAGAAGAAGCTACTCTACATTGACTCTGATGGCACAAAAATAAACACGGTGTCTGCCAGGACAGAGGGGCACAGGTGGCTCTCCACTGAAAGCCAAAGGGAAAACACAGAGAGGTGACAGGCACGTGAGAAGGATGGCAGCACCAAGGACCCTCACGTCCCGCCCAGGCCAAGTGCACCATTGACACCACTGAGCTATCTTGTCACTGTCCCAATGAAGTGTCTGAGACAGCTCACTTCTGTTAGGGCGTCAGTCCCCATTACTCAGCAAGGAATGACCTAGCACCTACAGGCAGAGTTGTGCCACTTTTAGACCAAAACAGATGCCCCTGCATGGGCAGCAGTGTCCAGGGCCCCGGGGACAGGCCCGGCATCTGCCTGGCTGTGCCATGCCTTGCAGGGCAAGAACAGCGCTGTCTTGCTTAGCTGCCACCTGGAGCAGCTCCCTGTGGGCAGCAGCACGCACCACGCTCGGGTCCTGCCTGCACACAGACACGCTGAGGAGCAGGGTGTGCGGCCCTGGTCCCTGGCACCCTGACGCCTGTGCTGTGCGCACAGGTCTTGGCACCACTCTCTGTCCTCTAACCTTTCACAGCTGTACTGGCCCTGGTGCAGCCCGAGGGCCACCACTCCTGCGAAGTGCCCTGAGCCGGAGTCCTCTCCCCTGGACTGAGCTGTGGAGGACTGCTGGGTCACTCAGAGAGGCTCAGACTCCCACTTCCCTTCAAGCCAGGTTTGACGTGTGCAGCGCCTCTTCCGATAGTATGTCACAAATTATAGTATGTCACAAATTAGTTTAGGCCAGCACTGGAAATTCACTGGAAAGTAGTTGTGGAATTTATGACTCCAGGCTAGGGGAAGAACAGATAGCACTTGCTGCTCCTTTCTGGTCTCCGAGAAGGGCAAGGCCTCTGAGCCACCGGCAGTGACATCGAGGCAGCTGCACGGGTTGTCCCTGTCAGGCCAGAGGCTGCATGCGGGCCTCGCCTGTCTTTTGGACAGTCATGCACTTGAAGGTCTGTGTAATGCGTGAGTCAGAAGTGTTGACGTCTAGATTTCACTGTCATCTTCACGGAGGGATCCTGGCTGGCTGGTGTTTTGCTGCTGTATTTTGCATTTTCTGGAATAGCCTGAGAACCAGGAAGAGATAGCAGGCTTTGTTTCCTTTTTACCTGTGGAAAGGAAAATACCAGCCCTTGGGGGCACTGCAGGAGGCCTGCTAAGTACCGGGCTGGCTCACAAATAGTGCAGAGTAAGGAGCCAACCTGGCAATTGCAGCTTCTGTAAGCTGCTGTTAGGGCACTCGGGTCCCACCCACAAGTGTCTAGACTGTTCCTCAAAGTCAGGAGCAGTAAAGTGAGCCAGGATAGGGAGCTGGCTGAGCCCAGGCCAGTCTTTTCCCCTTTCGACCTCAGTTTCCCCTTGTGGGAGGTGCCCATGCATTCCCACCGCAGCCTTGGCAGGCTCCCTTGAGCTGGGACACACAGAGCTTTTCAAAACACCTTCAAAAAATTAGGGCTTCAAAAAGTTAGGGCTCGGGGCTGGGGATTTAGCTCGGTGGCATAAGCGCCTGCCTTGCAAGTATGTGGTTGTGAATTCGATCCCCAGGACCGATAAAAAAAGAAAAAGACAAAGTTAGGGCTGGCAGTGAGGCGCAGTGGTAGTGCGCGTGCACAAGGTGCTAAGTTTGATCGATCCCAGTGCTGCAAAGACTAAAATTTCCTTTGGCTTATATAAGTAATACATGTCAACTGTAGAGCAAAGTATAAAGACGGAAATCACCTGTTACCCCTCCACCCACAGCAAAGGACTGTTCTGGGGTTTTTTCCATACATACTTTGTGTGGGCTCTCAGGGTACAAGCTGTTTTTATAACCTGTTTTTCCTTGTCAGCTTTCTCAGCCTGTCACCCTCTCAGTGAATTTCCCACACCCTAGGCCTAAGGAGGGGTGAGACTTGCCCGCCTTCTTCCCTGTTCTAAGTAATCTAATCTTTTTAAATTTTATTTAAGGAGAAAAAGAAAATAAAAACAGAAAAAGGGTACAAGTTATACAGAATTTCAGAAAAAATAAACAGTAGGAAATCACTAGTTAATAGATTACATATTGCCATCTTAGAAATAATTGTTCAGGTTACAAAATTAAAGCATGTAAAGTGGACATTCCAACAGTGAGACTGCAAACAGTTCTGTTCAGTGATCCAACAAAATTCAGTAATATGGTTATCTATCTTATACACTTAAATGTACATGCAGTTATATCCTTTAGAGCACTTTCTTTTCCTCTCTTTTGTACAATGACAATTACACATTTTGGGTTTTATTACTCCCACAGTTCTTACTATTTGTTTTTTTTGAAGAGAGTAAAACCAAATGTGACCTAACAGAACAGAGTCAGTCAAATCAAAAGGATGGACATAATACATAATATAAAAACAAAATACAGGGGCTAGGGATTTAGCTCAGCGGCATAAGCCCCTGCCTTGTAAGCAGGTAGTTGTGAGTTCCATCCCTGGTACCCATAAAAAGGAAAAAGACAAAATATATATATATATATGGTGATCAACAATGGTTACCATACTGCCTCTTGCTATCTTAAGAAGAATTGCCTATATCATCAGTTATAATAAAATTGAACAAAACAGTAAAGAATAAAACCAAAACATTTGGGGCAGAAGTACGGCATGTCTAAAGATGTTTCAGATGGTCACAAGGCAGCTGGAGGCCAGGGACTCTGCCCCCCCAGGATTGTCAGGCCCTGCCCAGACCCAAACCTCAGTTGGCAGCCTGTGTAGGAGCATTGCTCCTTAGCCAGAAGCCATGATGTCAACACGTGATCCCCTCTGGGAGCCAATGCCAACAGCCCCTCCCTGCCTGCTCTCCCCCTGGAAGGGCAGGGCCCTCAGTTTGAACCCATGCATTTATATCTGAAACCAGCAGGAAAAGAGGTTTAAGGACTGCTGTACACAGACAAGTGGCACTGCCATCCCCAGGCAGGTGGGGGTATAAGAAGCCCTGCCTCCTCCCAAGCCTTCACACAGCTTCCAAAAGCACACGCAACCCAGCCCAGCAGAAGTCAGGCAGGAGAACTGTGGGCAGCAGAGCCAGGCCCCTGAGAGCCACTGCTGTTCTGAGCAGTGGCCCAGGAGTCGTGCGGGTGCTGCTCAGGCCTCAGGAGCACAGACGCCCAGTCTCCAGGCTCCCTAGTGGGAGCATACCCGCCCTGCACTGGGAGCTGAGGCCAGGCCTGGAGGCAGCCGCACTGGGATAGCATAGCAGAGGCCTCCTCCTCCAAGCCAGGCCCCGCCTGCTGCGTCTTTGAGGCGGGGGGGGGGGGGGGGGGGGGGACCAGAGGCTCTGGGCATGCCCACCCCAGGAGGGCAGATGTCAAGGGGATGTGGGCCCACACCCTGCAGTGTGCCCACTGTGAGGTCAGCCCTGCCCTGAGTTAGCTCTGCTCTGGCTTGTGTCTAGATGTCCCCTCAGGCAGTCACAGGTGGGGCTGTTTTGGAGGTAGCAGGGTTGAGAATGGGTGATCACTAACAGCCCAGTGACTGGCTTGTCGCCACCCTAATCCCAGTAGCCTAGAGTATAAAAGTGGCAGAAGCAAGCTGCTCAGGTCCCTTGCTTTGCTACTTCTGCCCACCATCAACTGTTTCTCTGCAGGCCCCTCTGCCATGCCACCCTGCCTTGGTGCCAGCCAATTATGGACTGAAACCTTTATAAACTTGAGCAAAAAAAACCTTTCCCCCTGTCACTTTGGATGTTGGATATTCTGTCTCAGCAACGATAAAAGTAAGGCGAATTCTGAGGGCGCCTGACCAGCATAGAGGTCTTCTACTATCCCCCGGGGCCCCTGTTGGGAGGGCAGCATAGGCCCAGTTACAGGGAACCAGGAAGCCCTCTCCTCACTGAGGGACAGATCTCCCCCACCCATCTTTCCTTCCCAAGTGCTGGGATGAAATCTAGAGCCTTGACCTTGAGCTACATCCCCAGCTTTTTTTTTTTTTTTTTAGACAGAGTCTGGCTACGTAGTCTGGGTTGAATTCCAACACAGCAATCCTACCTCAGCCTGCTGGGATTACAGGCTATTTTTTGAGACGCATTCCCCTAACTTGGTTAGGGTGGCTTTTACTTATAATCCTCCTGCCTCAGCCTTCCAGAGTCCACACCAGGCTCCCTTCAGCGTTCTGAGGGTGCTTCTCACAGCGAGCCCCTCAGCAATGACAGGACCCGAGGACTTGGCCAGCCACATCCTCAGTGCGCCTGCTGTCCCGCCCTCACGGTCTCAGCTTCCCTTCCAGAGTGGCTCACTTCCTGTGCTCACATGGGTGGTGGTTCTCTGCAGTCTCTCTCCCCTGAGTCACCAGCCTAAAGTCAACAGCAGCCTGGCCCAGCCCAGCCCCCACACTAGGAAGAGGACAAGAAGCTGAGGAGAAGGAGCTGGCCTCCATCCTGGCTGGCCTGAGCCTTCTCGGCAAAAGAGCAATGAGGAAAGTAGGAATAGTGCAGTGGGAGGGTGCGCAAAAGCTGCTCAGAGCTGCCTCAGCCTGCTGCCCCCCAGCCTGGGGCCCTGGGCCTGGGATCTGAGCTGACAGTTCCCAAGTCCCTGCAAGATGCTTGTGCATTAACTCCCATCGTCAGCTGCCAAGGATATGGTGGGCACAAAGGGCACCAGTGCCCCTGGGCCCTGACCTCCAGGGTGGGTGCAGGCAGCCCTGGCCAGCGGGCAGCAGCACAGCCTGGGGACAGAGGAAGGGATCTGTAGCCAGTGGGGAGGAATACCAGCTCTAGGCCGGCACCATCCCAACCCCACACCTCAATCCTGTATAGGCTGCTGGAAACACAATGGGGGATGGGACCGGGCTAGGGGGAAAAGGGTCATGGCCCAGTTCACCCTCTGCAGGATGGGAGGGCCCAGAGAGCTGGCCTAGGAGGGGGCAGCCAGGCTGAGACAGAGCCAGGAGGGAAGGCAGCCTGGACAGATGATTTAGGAGACAAGTAGCTGCTGGGGAGAGAAGCAGAGGGGAGCCAAGAGGATGGCTGGCCTGGAAGCTATCAAGTTTTTGGGCCCCGGCCATCCTGCCCCTCACCCTGTGGCTCCACCCCCAGCCCAGTGCCCTTAGATGCTCAGCCTGGGGCTCAGAGGCTCGGAGTGCCTAGCCTCACTTGCTCCACCCCAGAAGACACTGGAGCTGGTGGACAGGGCAGAGCAGGCGGAGCAGTGACCCTGCCACTGTGCTGTCTCTTAGGCGGTGAGAAGACAAGAGACCAGGCCTTAAGCAGGCCAGCTTCCCACAGGCAGGAGAGGCACCACTCGGACACAGCACAGGCCAAAACCCTAGTTTATTTCAGCATCAGCAATAGCTCAACCATCAAAAAATAAACTCTACCCAGGGTGACAGAAGTCTCTACAGTGAAGCTAAGGGCTCAGCCGCCAGGTGGCAAATATCAGGGGTGCTTGTCGGGCAGTGCCCGGGCAATAAGTTAGGAAGCAGCAGGCTGGTGGTGGTGCAGGCCAGGCTTCACTTCTGGGCAGGCACGAGGTCATCGATGGCCTGGCCCTGCTCCAGCCGCTGCTCCATCTCGATGAGCAGCTTTACCCCATCTACCACCATCTGCACCAGCTCCACCTCCGAGAAGCCCAGGCGGTCTGCATTGGAGACATCGAAGACCCCGCCCACGGCAGCTGTGTCCACACCACCTGTGGAGGGAGGACGGCCAGGTCAGGGGGGCACAGGACGTGTGCTGGGGGTGGCTGATGCCACCACCCACCTCTCACCTGTGCCTCGCTTTTGCAGCCGCAGTCGCTTGAGCACCTCAGGGAACTTCTCATGCTTGCCCAGGTGAGGCAGCTTGATGTGCACGCCTGCCCGAAGCCCGGTGCCCAGGTTGGACGGGCAAGTGAGGATGTAGCCCAGGTGCGGGTTCCACATGAACTCATAGTTCTTGGACTTGAAGAGTGTTTCAATCTGCGGGCACAAAGACACTTGGGAGGGAGGCCTGGCTGAGCCCTGGGACCAGCAGGGAAGGCCGAACTGGGCACGCCCCATCCCACTGGTGCCCTGGACTAGGCTCCATCCCGAGACTGACCTGCGTGAGGCCAGTGCAGAAGCGGGTGAACACCTCCTTCATGTTGCCCCCTTTCTGCATGGAGATAACCCGCAGGTGGTCCTCTTCATTGACCCACACCAGGAAGGTCTTGTTGTCATTGTGCCTGGGGGAGAGGACAGAAGGCCAAGATTCCTTCCAGAGTTCAGTCTCCCACACCACTCCAGACCCTATCTTTTCTTTTTTTTGTCTTTTTCATTTTTATCGGTACCGGGGATCGAACTCACAACCACCTGCTTGCAAGGCAGGTGCTTACGCCGCTGAGCTAAACCCCCAGCCCTAAAATCTTTTTTTTTTTTTTTAATTTGTACCGGGGATTGAATTTATGACCACCTGCTTGCAAGGCAGGTGCTTATGCTGCTGAGCTAAATCCCCAGCCCCCACCACTCCAGACCCAAGGAGCTAGAAGCATCAGTTTCAGAGATGCCCCTCAGGATACTGCCACCAAGAGGGCAGCCCCATCAGCAGGGTGGGGTTAAGCAGAGTGTCCCAGACACCCCACACCAGCGTACCCCAACAGATTAGTGGGGGCTAGGGGTACAAGGCGGGCGGGTGGCCACTTAGGAGGCCCCTGGCGGGGAAGGAGCCCTGCCACGAGGGACTTGGAGGAGGTTTCTGCGTCACTGGCATCTGGCCGGATCCCCGGGGAGGGAGAGAAAACAAAGGTTGCTGCTCCCAGAGGACAGCAACTGAGAGATGCCAAGGAGACCAGATCCGAGGAGCCCAGTCTCCCAGACCTCGCACTGCACAACCCTGCACAACCCGACCCGGGGCACGGCTGGCCTTTTCCCCAGGCACGGCCCGGGGCGCGGGCAGGGGCAGCGTTACCGCGGATATGCATGCGGGGTACCGGGCCGCACCAGATGCCGCGGGCGTCGGGCCAGTCGCGGGCCATGCCGGAGGCCAGCAGCAGCGGCGACACGGGCTTGTCGAAGAGGAAGTGGTCGTCGATGAGCTGCTGCTGCTCCGCCTCGGTCATGCTCTTGAGCGCGTAGTACCTACCGGCCAGGTCGCCGTCCAGGCTGGACAGGGCTATGGAGGGGGGCGCTCAGGACCCTGCCAGGCCCCGCCACCCACACTCCCGCCTCTGGGGGCCCGGAGCTCGCGGGAGGGGCCGGGGCCCGGCCGCCACCCCACCCGCGGACGGGGCTGAGTCTGCGTCCCCCGCGGTCCCTCGGGGAACCGGACCCGCGCAGATAAGTGCGGCGGCGCAGATAAGTGCGGCGGCTCCGGCGGCTGTAAACAAGCCCGCGGGCCTACCCTCCACCGCCAGCTTCTCGATGGCGCGGCGCTCCCCGCGGCTGCAGTGAGGAGGGAGGCAGAAGCCGCGGATGCTGCGGCCGGTGCGCACCCGCGAGCTGAGCACGTAGTTGGGGTCCAGGTCGTCGCCACCCTGGCACGGACGGAGAGAGGGAGGCAGGGGCGAGTGAGCGCCGGACCCCGGACCCCGGAGCCTCCCGCGCGCCCCGAGCCCCGAAGGCGACCCGGCCCCCACCTGCAGGTTGTCAGGGTTGAGGTCGGTCTTGTGCTCATCGCTGGGCTGGTAGCCGCCGTGCCGGTCCTCGATGATGGGGTCGAAGAGCGCCTTAAACACGTCGTAGGACTCCTCGTCGCCCGCCACGCAGCCCACGGTCATGATGAACGGGTGGCCTGGGGGAGGGGCGCGGGGGCATGACGTCATCGCCGGCGGCAGCGGCGCGGAGACCCTGCGGCTGCGCGCGGGGGGGGAGGGGCGGCCGGACCCCGCCAGGCCGCGCGTACCCGGGTTGTCCACGCCGGTCTGGATGACGTCGTCCAGCGTGAAGCCGCTCGGCGTGCTCTTGGCGCGCAGCTCAGCGTACAGCTCGGGGGTCAGCACCTTGGCCATGTGGTTGTTGTGGCGGCTAAGGTCGGGGTACTCGTCCTCGGCGGGGAAGTTCATCTTCATCGCGTTGTGGCTGTTGGAGAAGGGCATGGCGGCGGCGAAGGGCTGCGGGAGGCTCGGGTCAGCGGCCCTGGCTGGGCCACGGTCGGCGGGGTCTGCAGGAGGGCCCGCCCCACCCCGCCCAGACCCCCAGGCCCAGCGCGCTGGCTCAACGCCCCTCCCCGCCCCAGCCACACACGACGCCGGCTCCGCGTCCTGCGCCCCGAGCCCCGAGCCCCGAGCCCCTGGGTCGCCCCTGGGTCCTGCTCACCCGGGTTACGGGCGGGGGTGCTCGTCCGTCTGCAGCTCCAGCGCGGCGCAGGCGAACGGGGCTGCTCCGCTCCCGGGGCTCTTAAGGGGCGCGTCGCGAGCCGCCCATTGGCCGCTATTTATAGCCCATTCATTCCATTGGTCCGTGCTCCGGGGTGGTGCCGGCGCTTTGTCCGCCACCCGCAGCCCCCGACGACCTATGGCGGCCCACCCCATCTGTCCCCCTCAGGGACCTCGCGCAGCCACTCCGCCCGGGACCCAGAAGTTGCAACTCGGAGTCGTTGGACATCCAGGGGTCCCTTCCCCAAGCACACGCACATAGCCCCAGTAGGGAAACTGAGGCCAGAAAGCACTGGAGGACGCCCGGATCCCACCTTCCTTGATCACCCCAGCCCACCAGAGAACTGTGGCAACTGAGTCCTTCCCGAAGCTTCTAAAGCAGATCTTGCCACCTCACCCCACCCCACCCTGGCGGCCCAGAGCCGCCGACCTTTCTCAAGGTGCCTGCAGGCATCTCCTGGGTGTTCTTGGTGCAGCACAGAACGGAGGCGCAGTCTGGCTGCTGCCCAGCCCCGTGGCACCCGCGTGCCCTGACCTTGGGCAACCGAGGTGGGGAGCTTGCTCTGGGAACCGGGCCCTGAGACCCCTCAGCCCGGCCGTCCCTGGGAGAAACTGTTCCCTGAGAGGCCCCCAACTGCAGGTCCTCTCCATAGGGAACAGGTTCCTCCTTCGCATCCACCCCTGCAGAAGCAGACCCTCGAGACACCAACCTGTAATTAAGGATAGACAGGCGAGCTTTTTCAGCATGATCTCACTGTCCGAGCCACACAAATCAAGACCAAGATGATTGCACCTTCTCCTGTCCCCACACCCAGACTGACAAGTACAAGTCTGACCCCACCCACTCATCCTCACCCCATCCCACCCACCCGCACCCCATCCCACTCCCCCACTCCCTCCCCCGCCAGCGCTGGCTTTGAGATGAGACAGCAATGGGCAGGCATGCATGCCTTGCCTGCATCTATGCGTCACTACCTCCTTTTTGGAAAGCAATTTGGCAGTGTCTATCAACATTAACAACATCCAACTCTGTGACCCAGCGATGCCACTTCTAGGAATGCCACCTAGAGAAAGTGTCCATTCTCACTGCCAGTAGATCCAGAAATGCACATGGGGGAAACAGATGGATATGGGGGTGAAGCCCGTCCCTGGGGACTGGCCACAGGTAAGGAGTATCTCTCTCCTGTGGAGTATTATGCACCTCTTAAAAAGAGAAGAGTGCCTATGGCTCTTGTCCATCTGCAGCCTCACATGTTGTTGCTGCATGAATAAAGCAGGAAGAGGAGCCCTTATCGCCGGCACTGCAGAGAGTTCTGCCAGGTGCCAGGTTCTAGGGATAAGGTGACAACCTGTCCTGGCACTGGAGAGACAGGAACGTGAGCAAGCAGCCAACTACAGCAAGTGACCGCAGGGCAAGAAGTAGCTCCAGAAATGGGGCACAGGGAGCAGGAAGCCAGGAGTTCCAGGCATAGGGCAACGGGTAGGCACTCGGAGGAGTGGACCCTGGAGCAAAGCCCACGGGGCAGGGTGTGGTTGCTGTAGCTGGACTTTGCCTCATCTCTCATTCACTTTTTGACCCTCATCAAACTCTTGCAAGTCAGCAAGTCTTGGACCAGTAAAACAGTTATAGAACACCAAGTGGCCAGAGGCTGGCCAGACAGCAGGTGTCCCCTAAGCCTGAAAACTCTCACTGGAGGCCCCTAGCCCCTTGGCTGGATCTGAGAAGTATCAGCAGCTGCCCACCCACTCTAACTCAAGGCCTGACTGCAGAGCTCAAGTTTCTATTTGAAGAAACAGAAGGGATACCTGCCAGGGTGGTTGAGGGAAGGGGGGCTGTGGCCTGGCTCTGGCTCTGTCTGCAGCAGCCTGTTGGGGTTCTGCCTTCCTCCCTGCCCTCTTTCCCGTGCCCCTCCCTTCTCAGGTCAGTACTAGATTGCAGGTGTGGTCGAAGGGTGAGGCTGCAGGCTGCTACTGGCCTTCCACAGCACAGAGGAAGCAGCAAGCCACTGCCCAGGGGTGACCCAGGAGAGCTTCCCAGTTGGGGCCTCAGCAGTCCCAGCCTTCTGAGGCAGGTCCTTGTGCTCTTTACACAGCTGTGCAGCGGAGCAGGAGTCTGGTGACAAGTGCTGGGCCACAGGTCTAACTGTCCCTGAAGGATCTTGTAATGCCCATCCTTGGGCACACACACACCCATGCTGCAGGGTGGAAGCAGTAGGGGTGAGAACGAAGTGCCCTTTGAGTCCCTCAGATGTCAAGATGAGGTCTTTACCAGGCAGGGGCTGCTTGGAAGCCTCAGTGGCTCCAGAACAGGGGAGCTGGGGAGGGATCTGGGGAGGGTTGGTCTCTGCCATAGCAGAATGTCCCTTCTACTGACCCAGCTAGGTCCCCCACTATGGGCCCTCTACTCTCTCAATCCTGCTGGAGCTGGTTTGTTGCTACCTGGACAAGGGGCTGGGTGATATCGCAGGCCAGTTGGTTTATTATGGTCTAGGTTCCTCTGAAATCCTGGCTGGTTGTACATTAACTACAGGACTTGGAAGAGCCCTCAAAGGAGTCCCAGGTCTTTTATCTTTGGAGTGGGGCCCAGCAGGTGCAAGCAGGCCTAGACTGGGCAAGGTAGGGCCAGGCTCTAGATGAGCTCTAAACATGCACCAAGGCCACAGCCAGCCAGGCACTGCTTCCTCTGGACGCTGTCATCCCCAGCACTGCAGAACCCAAAAGGGGAAGTTCACTGGGGTCAGCAGGGAGGCAGAGGCTACCCCAAGGCCACAGAGCACAATGCAGCAGGAAGCCATGCCAAGGAGAGAGGAGGGAGGCACCCTCTGTCACCCAGCTACGCTCCTGCCAGGTGTGTGGGCAGAGCAGCTCCCAGTGGCATCCTTAGCTTCTCATCTTCCAAGGCCTCCTCCCCACCCCCGCTTTCTTCAAATGCAGTGCCAGTGTTCTGAAGTCAGGGTCACACAGGACTGCGGGGAGCATGGACACATGTGGTCTCAGTTCTCCAGAGAGCTCCAGTATACAAACTCTTCCCTGGGAAAGGCACCCACCCAGATAATCAGCTGAAGTGGTGGGGGCAGGGGCTGGTTCTGCTTAAGGACTCAGGTTGAAGCCCTAGGAAGGCTTCCTGGAAGAGGGGCAGCGCAGGGGCTGCTGACCAGCCCGGAGTGGACAGAGAGGTAAAAGAGAAGCTGGGTCCAAGGGAAAGTACCGCTGAGTCATCTGTCTCCTTGCAGCAGCTGAGAGGCAGGGGAAGAGGAACTCCCAGGAGAAGTGGACAGTCTAAATCCCATGGGAGTAATGGAGGAGGGATTTAGGTAAGCTATCACAAGGAAGGAAAGGTGTCTATTGGAACAGAGGTTGGGGAGTGTGGACGGGGCCAGGTTGTCTCTAGCGGTGACCTACAAGGACATGAACCTGGAGTGGCAGGCTGCCTTACTGCCATCTAACTTCCTGAGGCTTTACACTCAGGCCCAGTTAGGGTGGGTAATGGAAGGAACTGAGATCAGACACCTGCTTTCCGCCATAGAATCTGAGGAGCCCAGCAAGGGCTGTACCCAGAGGAGTGATCCTGGTCTGGACAGGGAGGGTTTGTGGTGTTCAGAAAGGAGCTGGTTCTGCAGGGCCTCGGCCATCCCCATTTTATCAGGCTAGAGTAGCCCCGAGGCCAGGAATGTGACCTAGTCATCGCTAGCTGGCCTGGTTCTCAGGTAGCTGGGTAGATTAGGAGGTCCCCATCCCTCTCCAGTCTCCTTGGCTAGCAGGACAAGCTCTGGTTCTGGGGCTGGGGCTGGAAGAAGATACCCATGCCTGCCCCCAGCCAACACTACAGAGGAACCTCCTCTGAACCAGTCCTTGCTCCTATTTCCTTTTCTGCCCTTATAGGTCCCCTGCCCTCACTGTGCCTGGCTACCAGAAGACCCCACAGCTGTCCTTCCAAAGCAGCCCTGTACACGGAACATCCGCGCGGCTGCAGTGAGGTTAGGGCCTGACCTAGGAGCCTTGGTGCAGGCAGTTCCAGACTGTCCTCCCATGCACCTCAGCCTGAGCCTCGCCATAGCCTTTAGGGACCCTTCATTCGTCCCTGTGATTTTGCTTTCTGGAATTCAGCCCGGAGCCCAAGCAGGGTGTTTCCCCGTCTAAAATGACAAAATGAGCACGACCTAATGTCTGGCAGGCCCTAGCCCAGGCTGGTCTGCCCAGCAGAAGCCGTGTGTCCGTGGCAATATCTACAGGACCACGACTGGCGGGGTTGGGGACTTTTATTGTATCCTGTCGCTCGATCTCATGGACAACACGCAACTATGAACAGCGGACAGCAGCCAGGGGACCAAGAAATGTCCTTTGCAAAGACGCGAAGGGCAGCTTTGCGGCTCCCAGGAGTCCGCGCGGCGCGACGTCATCAGTGCGCGCCAGGAGCCGGAAATAGTGGCTGCTGCCGCGGTAGTGGAGACACGTGTGGAGCTCTGGAACGGGCGCTCCGGTGAGCCTTGCTGCGTGGGTGTGTGTCCCTAGGGTCCGGTGCGGCGCTCAGGGCCTTTCCGTGGACCCTGTGCTGTCTTTTTAGAACCCTGGGGTGGCCCGCGTGTACGCCTAGGGAGCGCTCCCAGCACCGTGCTGTTCCTGGCAGCCCTTCCCCCTCGCGAGCTCTCGGCCACCCCATCCCGAGTTGAAAATGTCAGGGGAGAGTTTCGCGGAGCCAGGCCGGCCTTGGGGTCGCTGACCATTTGCCGCTTCCCGCTGGTGGGCTCCGCTCTAAGTCCTCCTCGTCACCCACCTAGGGAGTGGAGCCAAGCTCCTTTAGAGTGTGGGAATCCTTGGGCCTTGCCTCTACTGTTTTTTGTTTTGGTTTTGGTTTTTGGTCTTTTTTGAGACGGAGTTTCGCTATGCAGTTCACGCTGGCCTTGAGCCCACTTTTTAGCCTAGGCTGGTCTCGAACTCGCAATGATCCTCCCACTTCAGCCTCCCGAGTGCTGGGATTACAGGCGTGAGCCACCACGCTCGGCTTTTCCTCTACTGTTGCCTGGCTTGTTTCTCCATTTCTGATTTCGTCCTTGTCTCGTGTTCCAGAAGGGCTTCAAACGTCAGGCCCCATTGGGCTGCTCTGTCAGGCAGGGCAGAACCAGCCAGCGGCTCAACCCCATCCCACCCCAGCCCCCAGCCCCCCCACCCCTCCCCCTTCCTCTCACCTGCTCATGGTCTCACATCACTCCTCAGGTTCCTGACACTTGGCAGACATTAACACCATGAGCTTTGTGGCCTATGAAGAGCTGATCAAGGAGGGTGACACGGCCATCCTATCACTGGGTCATGGTGCAATGGTGGCGGTGCGCGTGCAGCGCGGGGCACAGACTCAGACCCGGCATGGTGTCCTGCGGCACTCGGTGGACCTCATTGGCCGTCCCTTCGGCTCCAAGGTGACCTGCAGCCGAGGTGGCTGGGTGTACGTGCTCCACCCCACACCAGAGCTCTGGACGCTGAACCTGCCACATCGCACACAGATCCTGTACTCCACCGACATCGCCCTGCTCACCATGATGCTGGAGCTACGGCCTGGCTCCGTGGTCTGTGAGTCTGGTAAGTTTCTCAGGCTACCTCAGTTCTGAGACACTGACATTAAGGTGAACCCCAAGCCCATGGTCCAGATGGCCCGCACCTACCCCTCCTGCAAGCTGGGTATTGCTGCTCAGAGGCCAGCTGTCAGGAGTGCGGTTGAGTGCTGGTGACCGCAAGAAGCTTGGAAGGCAGCACTGTATGTTGGAAGATGACTTAGAGAGGCCCCCAAGCTAAGGTTGTGAATGAAATGTGGTGCATTGGACCTGGGGTGGAAGAGGAGAGGGTGGAGCCCCAATAAGTCCTGCCTGCCTTGGGGCAGGGCCAGGATTGCTTGGCGCTGACCAAGGTGCTGACTGACTGTAGCTTTGTGCTGCCTCATTATAATGGGGAGCGTGCCCTGTGCTCATTTGCACACAGGACCCCACCTGTGTCCAATGAAGATGAGCACCGTGGTCACCGAGGTAGCACTTGGGGTAGGAGTAGGAGGGCCTTAGAGCCAACTGTTACCCCTGCGTATACCGGGCCTACCTGGAGTGGTGGCCAAAATGTGCGTCCCTGCCGCAAATGACGATGTCCACATGTGGCTGCATTCATGGTGGCACGGTCCTTGAAGGTGGAGCTGGGGTACAGGGTCACAAGGAGTTCTGAGGCCTGTGTGGTGGTTTCTGAGACTTTGGTGCTTCCTGCCTGTCTGATGGGGGCAGGGGCATGAGGAACAGGACTCAAAGGGAGATGCATTCCGAGCCGGGTGCTGACCCTTTGCAGGCCCTCTCACTGCTCAGCCAGCCACACCCCTGAAGGCTCTTGTGGGGTGCCAGGGTCCCCATGTCAGTGCTGTGGATTGTGGGCAAGCTTGGAAGACAGCACTGCGTGTTTGAGGGTGGCTGAGGTCCCTTAGCTGAGCTCTAGTAGTCAGAGCTTCGAGAGATCTTGTGGGTTGAAATGATGAGGAGGTGCTACCAAGAGCCTAGGGGAAGGTGCGCAAAGGCCCTGTGGTGGAAGCATACCACCAACATTGGTCAGCAAAGTTGAGCCAGTGTGGCTGATTCAGGAAGTGAGGCCAAAGGAGCAGGAAATGAAGGTGAAAGATAATGGGGGCCTGAAGAGGATGATCTGGAGTCTGGCTGCCCTCAGTGGGAAGGGAACCTGGCTGGCTGTGCAGAGTGTGGGGCAGACACTGCTGGCTGTGTCAAGATGGGACTGCAGGTGTCTGCTAGGCCAGTTGAGGCCAGCTGGGGGCGGGGCCTGGTCCGGCAGAGATGCAGAAGGTGCAGCAGGAGTTGCTGAGGATCAGTGTAGGGTGGCTGTGTTGCCTCCAGAAGAGCTGGCTCAGCAGTGGGTGCTGTGTCTGAGGCCAGGGCACCTTCATTGGGGGCTGCTGGGGGCTGGCTAGGGTGTGGAGGGGCTGTGGTCAGTGTGGCAGGCGTTACCACAGGAGTCTTCAAGGGATCCAGGCTAAGGAGTCATAAAAGTAGGTGGCACCTGGGGCCAGGGATTTAGCTCAGCTGCATAAGCACCTGCCTGGCAAGTACAAAGTCTCGACTTCAATCCGTCTTACCAAGAAAAAAAAAAGTAGTGACACCTGGCACTGCAGTGGAATTGTGTAGCAGTTGGGCCCAGTCGGCACTGCAGGAACAAGTACAGGATGGCTTTGAGGGAAGCTGAGTGCAGGCATGGTGGGGCACTGAGAGGGGGCACTGGAGGAAGAGGGTGGGTCGGCCGCCAGCCCCGTGCCTCAGCTGGAGCAGTGCCAGGCAGAGCTTCTGTCTGTGTGCTAGTGCAGATTTGGATGGGGCTTTGGGGACATACTAGCCCACACCCCAGTTAGGAGGTGGAGATCTAGAGTTCAGTCACTGGGGCTGGGAATTTAGCTCAGCGGCATAAGCACCTGCCTTGCAAGCAGGCAGTCGTGAGTTCGATCCCCAGTACCGATAAAAAAAGAAAATACAAAAAAGAAAGAAAAAAATAGAGTTCAGTGACTGTGTGGAAGGCATCAGGACCTAGGCCAAGCCAGGCCCACGGTGGCCCCAATGAAGCTGTGTGGTGGCCTGTGTGTCTTCATCTGTGCCAATGCAGGCACAGCTTGTCTTTCCCAGCCTTGGCGTCCTGGCCCAGGGCCAAGGCCACCAGGAACAGATGAGTGGCTCATGGGGGACACCCACCCGTGACCCAGGGGTCAGCTGGCCTCTGGGCCATCCAGGTGAGGATGAGGCTGTTTCCTGGAGGGCCGTGGGCTGTGAGCTGTCCCAGACCCCATCCTGTCTCATCCGAACCAGGCACTGGCAGCGGCTCTGTGTCCCATGCGATCATCCGCAGCATTGCCCCCACGGGCCATCTGCACACCGTGGAGTTTCACCAGCAGCGGGCAGACAAGGCCCGGGAGGAGTTCCAGGAGCACCGCGTGGCCCGCTGGGTGACCGTGCGCACCCAGGATGTGTGCCGCAGTGGCTTTGGAGTGAGCCATGTGGCCGACGCTGTCTTCCTGGACATCCCATCACCCTGGGAGGCAGTGGGACACTCCTGGGACGCCCTCAAGGTTGAAGGTGTGTGGGGCAGCTTGGGGTAAAGTGGTGGAGTGGAAGGCTGGGCCCCTTCTGCCTGGAGATGATGAGAGACCAGGCTGCTGGGAAATCCGGGTGGGTGGGGAGCTTGGCCCAGGTCTCTGGGGATTGCATGACAGTCCTGCTCAGGGGCAGGCAGGATCTGTAGGATGGGCTGGGCCTGGGTCCTAGGGCAGCCCTCAGCCTGGCTGTGTCTCCTGCAGCCTCCCCTCCCCCCACCGCAGAGCTGGGCAGCTGGCCCCTTTTAGGGAAGATGCTGAGTGCGGAGGCGGAGCGCAGGGGAGGCCTGGGGAAGGTCGGCCAGGAGCCAGGGAGTCAGCCCTGGAGCTGCAGGGATTTTGCCTTTTCTGGAGAAGGAGCCAGCTGGGCAGCCACCCCCAAGCTCCAAGGCTGCAGTGCAGAGGGTGCGAGGCAGAATGGTTGTGGCTCCAAGACCAGAGCCTGGCCTCCTGCTGCCCAGGGCCTGCTGGCACTGAGTGCCTGGTCCTGCTGACATGGTCTAGGGGGGCAGCCCACAGCTTCCCACAAAACCCTGCATCCCCACTGCTCTGCCCTTCCTGCTTTGCCTGTGTACCCTACTCTAGCCCATCCTAGGGCAGCAGAAGCAGACAGAGGCGCCCTGGGCCTTCCTCAGGAGTTGTCCCTTCTGTGTCCCTGTGAGTTCCATCCCCAAGGCCCTCCCCTTGGGTCTGCGTGTCGCTGGGCTGGGGTTCTTGACCTTCCTATGGGTCCTGCGTTTTCTGATAACTGCTTGTCTGTGCCCAGGCTCTGCCTGGGTGATGAAGTGCTTGGGGGCCGTCTTGTGTTGGGGACCTGGCCTAGGGACACTTGCAGATTTGGCAGGACACACACACCCCTTCTCGTCTTGGCACCCCCCATGACCCTTGCCTGGATGAGGACCTGGCCAGACTTGCCCATGTAGGTGGGCTAAGCAAGGCGTGGGCCACCTTGGGGAGCAGCAGAGGGCCTGGCTGGGCTCAGGATAGGTGCCTCCAGTTCCCAGGAACCAGTGACAGCCTCTAATTTCCTGTGACAGCAGCAGCCCACACACCACCAGAGCTGCTGCGTTGTTAGAGCTATTCCTGGTCCAGCCCTCATGGCTGTGGCAGGCTGGCCCCGCCTTTTGCTGCCTGCTAGAAGGCAGGATGGCAGTGTCCACTGGAGGCTGCTGAGACCCCGCAGTGAGGGCTTGGGCCTGGTACACCGTGGCCACTGCATGGGCTCCGAGTCCCCAGAAAGCCACCACATGGGTTAGGCCAGCAGGAGGGCCCTGCAGGACCCACGCAACCCACCACCCTGTGCCCTGCACTCGGCCAGCGGCCTTTGGGTGTGTAGACCGCCCCCAGCACCTCTGACTGCGTGTTCTCCCCACAGGCGGACGCTTCTGCTCCTTCTCACCATGCATCGAGCAGGTGCAGCGCACGTGCCAGGCGCTGGCCGCCCATGGCTTCACAGAGCTGAGCACCCTGGAGGTGCTGCCACAGGTCTACAATGTGCGCACTGTCAGCCTGCCCCTGCCTGACCTGGGAGATGGTGCAGGCACCCCTGCAGGGCCGGACGCCAGCCCTTTCCGCAGTGGTACGCCCATGAAGGAAACTGTGGGCCACACAGGCTACCTGACCTTCGCCACCAAGACTCCAGACTAGCAAACCTGGGAGCAGCGCGGGGCAGGAGGGAGCCAGGCTGCCTTACATGGTCAGGGGACTCTGCAAGGCTGGGCTTGGAAACTAACGTGGGGCAGGGCTTAGGGCCTCCTGGGTGGCCCTGATGAGGCGCGCTGGCTGCTCCTGTCCTCAGGGAAGGAGCCTCCCACCCACATCACTGCCGAGCTCTGGCTCGGGCCCATGCTGTCTGTTGCCAACATGAAGCCCACGATGCTGCAGCCTCTCGTAGGTGCTGAGGCCTGGGATGCAGTTGGGGTAGCAATGGCTGACCCCGTTCCTGTGGCCCCTGCAGGCAGGTGGTACAGAACGCTTGGCCACTGCTCCAGGCCTGTGCTTCTCAACTGGGGCTGGGGCTTGGCGAGAAGCCCAGGGATGCTGACTTGGAGACCCTCGTGCTGGCAAAGGGACCCCGCCACCTGACCCCCAGGCTGGGCCCACAGCCTTGGATGCTGTGCAGGCTGTGTGTAGGCTGCACCCAGGCCTTGGGAATCTTCCCATGACCCAGTGGCGGGGGCACCTGCTGCCCTTCGGAGCCCCCATTGTGTTATCAGGAAAACCCCATAGCGTTGCAATGACTGAGTGGGTCCATGTCCCAGCCAGTGTCACTCCAAACTTAGGTCCCTTTGCTTCTTATGGGATCCCTGTGTCCCTCCTCCACAGATAACGGCATTGAGCAGGGGACAGTACCTCCCATAGATGGACCTTTGTCCCCACCTCTTGTAGGCTGAGTGAACATTCCCAAGGTGAGGGACATAGAGGCCAGGATCCAGGGCTGGGCATGAGTGGACTCCCTGCTGCATGGCCCTGGGCCTGATTGCCTGTGTATGGTCAGCACTCAGGTACTATGTCCCCAAGTCATGGACTGGCTCCCGGGTGTGCCTGATGGAACAATAAATGTGCTGCCCACTGCACTGTGTGGTCTCTTTGGCTATCCAAGCAGCTGCCCCCAGCTGCTTCCCTGGCCAGCCTGCCTCACATAAGGCTCCTGCCCTGTCCCCAGCCCAGGGCAGGTGCTTCAGGGGCTCCAGTCTCCAGGACAATAGCTCGGACCTTGGGACAAAGGGTGAGTGTGTGGCTACCCCCACCAGCTGCAGAAAGGGCCCCTTGTCCCTGGGATGGGGGGCAAGGGCTCCCTCCTATACTCCCCACTAGCTGTCCTTTCAGAGGCACTCAGGCCCCCTTTCCTGATCGACGCACTGCTACCAGGCACCTCTTCTGGGACTGGCACAGGCGGCAGGACCTGTGTCCCTCAGCAGGGGCCCTGGTCCCCAACCACTAGCCTTACCCTGAAGGGTATTCCTGCTGCTGGGACCTGGATTGGCCTCTAACCTTATGCCTGGCAGGACAGACCAGTTTCAGCATTAGTCCCACCCCACAGCAGAGATGCAGGAGACACCCCCCTGCACAGCTGCAGAGCAGATAGGCCTGGGGTCACAGAGCCCTAAGCACGCACTGTCCAGGTGAGCTGACTGAGACAGCGCTGGGGGACACAAGGACAGGCTGTGTGTGGTGGGAGCAGCAAGAGGCCAGCCGCTCTTGCCCTGAGGGACTTGGGCTGCCTGGGTTGACAGATGTGCCTCTGGGCGGGCCTCAGTGTCTGCCGCCTCCAGCTGGCCTTGCCCAGCCCAGCATCACAGCTTCCGCCCATAGGAGTTCTCCCCTGCAGCAACCACCTGTGTGTCCTTCAAGGCTATGACACGTGTCCCTTTCCTAGTTACTCTTCAGACCTGCCCATGCCTAGGTGGGGACATCCTGCACAGAGGGACATCCATCAGAGGCTTTGTGTTCCCCAGCCTGGCGGGCTCTGCACGGGGGAAGAGCAGAGGCCATGCTGTAGCCTCACTCCCACGTGCATGGGGCTGGTGACTGGCTGGCCAGCGGGCCCCAAGGTCACCTGGAGTCAGCAACACGGGACTGCTTGTGGGCCAGGGCTGGAAAATCCCTCCCCAGCCTGACACTTAGTGCTCAGTTTTTCCTTAGCAGCTTGACAGTGCCCATGGCTGTGCCTGCCCACTTCTTGCCAGCGTGGCCGAGGGAAGCAGGGGGTACTTGAGCCTCTGCTCAGACACTAGCTCGCCTGCCCTAGTGCCCCTGTGCCCTGCATGAACTGCTGACTCTGAGGCAACCTACCCTGGTCTGTCCTGCCCCTCAGCCAGGGCCCTAGGGATGCCGGGCTGTGGAGAGGGGGCCGTCTCACCCCTCTGGAAGTCTCATGCTTCTGCTTCCCTTCAAGCCTGTGACCTAGAGCAGGTGGAGAAACCAGAGGGTGACAGTGCTGCTCTGAGCATGGCCTGGGGCTGGGCAGGTGAGTGCCCCAGAACAAAGCAGGCATGAGGGGCACTTGTGCCAGGCCCTCACGACTTCCCCAGCAGTGTGGACCAGGCAGGTCCTCTCATACAGCCTGCTGGAGGGGCTTCTGAGAACCAGCCAGAAGGAGGAGCGGGGTGGGCAACACTGCCATGGGAGTCAGGGAAAGGTGGGCTCCTGAGCGTGGCCCAGGGTCACAGAGGGGCCAGGTGTTGGCTTTCCCCTGTGGGCAGTGGACCTGGGAGGACAGCTGGGAGCAGTCTCCAGGCTGCCAGTTCACCCTGCCCCGGCTGTGCAGGCTGTCTGAGATGGTCTCAACTGGGGTCAGTGCTGGCAGTCCACTATGTACCATTGTGACTGCTGTCACCAGTACGAGACACTGCCTCAGGGCCTTTTCAGAATTCAAGGCTGAAATCAGGGTGCACTTCCACTCTGGGGGTGCCCTGTGTGCCTTGCACCATTGAGGGCATTTGCAGTTACTAGGATGACTAGAGGATTGCAGTCGGGACTTCTCTGGGAGATGCAGGCCATCTGTGTCTGAGGTGCAGCTGGAGCTGGGGCTAAGAACAGCCAAGGCTGGGCGGGCCGAGGACCCCTCACCTGACCTCCCAGCTATGTGTGCTGGTGGCCACCACACCCAGGGCTCACTGCTCACAAGTGGAGTGGCCCTTCCAGCACTGCCGCTCTCCCAGGGCTGGTGGCCAGGGTCACATGCTTAGTTCCCATAAGCCTGGCCCAGTGGGACTGCGCTGTCCAGCTTTGGTGCAGGTTGCCTGCCGCAAGGATGCTGGCCAACACCTGATCTCTGCCAAGCAGACCTGGGGAATCTGGGAGGGACCTGGGGGCAGAGGAGGATGAAGGCACTTTTTACGGTCCCTGGGGTCAGCTCCAAGAGAAGTAGCTTCTGAAAGTGGCCTCGCAGGCGAGCAGTAGGCACGGCTCAGAGCTCTGAGTGGAGCTGCTGACCTCCGAGCCCATCTGCTGCTCCATGTGACCTGCCTTGGGGTCCTCAGCAGGCAGGCATGGGCCATTGTGGGCCCTGCCTTGTCCCAACTGTGGCCTGGCTGCCCTGCACTGCATCCCTGTGCCCAGGAAGAGGGCATTTCAAAGTCAGGCTGCCTGTGAGGCGGGCGTGTGGCGGGAGGGAATAGCACGGCTCCCACCAGGCTGAGAATAGCTCGGAATTGGGTCAGGTTCACCAAGCGCACTTCGGTCACAGCCTCCAGCCCTGGTGATAATCAGCTTTCTCTCGGCATCTGTGCTTTTGTGTTGGGGAGGCAGGATCAGGCCCATTTTCAGGAGGAGGCAGGTGGGGATGGGCAAGGAGCTGATTTTAAAGTGGAGGCCCCCTCACCTGTAGCACTGGGGCCACTCCTTCACCTCAGGCCACCCATCCCCTCCTGCCCACAGCTCTACCTCTGTCCACCCTAGGACTGTTGACCTACCACATGAACAGGGCCAAGTGCTGGGACTCACCAGTGGTCTCTGGCCCTGCCTTCTGTCCCAAGGGCTGGGTGGCCTGTACTGCCACTCAGGGCCCCGTCCTCTGGCTCCTGCCGGCCTGTCCTGAGTATGCGAGGGACAGCGGAGAGTGGGCTGCCCTTAAGGGTTTGGGGGCCCCAAGTTTCTTAGGCCCCATGGCCTGCTCCCAGGTGGCACCACACCATCCACCAGACCAGGTGGGATTCCTCCCTGTCACCTAGACCCCCAGCTGTTCCCACACAGCCTCCAGACCAGGCTGGGGACAGCTCAGGAGAAGGCACTAGCCCTCCACTGCCAAAAGAAAGGAACTCAGAGCCTCCCAGCCAGTGCCCGGCCAGCCTTCTCCAGGTAATGGTGTGCCCTCTTGTCCTAGATGGGCAGTCTCAGCACCCTCTGTCCCTGAGGCTTGGCTGACCCAGTGTGACTGAGAGGATGACTGTCCCTGCACCTGCAAGCTGTGAAGACAAGCTCAGGCCCCACTCCAGCATTCCTGATCAGAGCGTGAGAGTTGGGCCAATCTTTGTTCCCTCTGCTTCGGCCACTAGGAGCCTTGCCCAGATTTGCTGTCCACAGAGTACAGAATTTCTCTCACCCTCATCAGACAAGGTGGCACATGACTGGAGGCTGAGGCAGGAGGATCACCACAAAAGGTCATCCTCGGCTCCATAATGATATCCTGTCCTTCACCTTGTTGCTTCTAAAGCCTGCTGTCCTCCCCGCAGGGCAGCCTTGAGAGGACTGAGGTGAGTGGTGTCACAAGGCCCAGGTGTACCCTTGAACCCAGCTGCACGCACCATCCCCGTCCTGTGCCAGGTACACAGTTCTTGGTTCTGTAACCTTACAGACCACAGAGCTGTCCTCACGTTCTTGTGTGCCCCCTCCATGTCCCTGCTAAGTGAACTTCTCAGGATCTGGTCCTCCTGGCCAGCCACTCCATGTCATCTGGGAGCTGAGCAGGGACCCCTTCCCACAAGCCCACAGGCCCAGGGGAAGCTGTGGTCTGGACCCAGCATAGGGAGAGCCGCTGTCTGCCTGTTCTTCATTTCAGAGCAACCCAGCACGCCTGAGTCAGCCACTGCAGCACCTCCATCTCAGGTGGCTGGGGGTCACCTGGGCCCTGGCCCCCCAGGCACTGCTGTCTCAGGGTGGCTCTTCTCACAAATGTCGGGGCTTCCAAAAGGAGGAACATAGAGACATGGGGGGACGTGGGGACTCCACTGGGACTGGGTCCCCATATGAGCTGACCCAGGTGGTTTTGGAAAATAGGACAATTGGGAAATGTGGAGCCCAAGTGGGCTTCTTGTGAGTGCAAGGAATGGCTTTTCAGGGCACTGATGTCACTGTGAAGGATGAGACAACCAGGCATCCTGCTGGACGGTGCAGGCGAACAGAATACAGAAACAAGGTCTGCATCAGATGTCCCCAAGAGGCTGTGCTTCCAGCCCAGCCCTCACAGATAGGGGAGTCCCCCACAGGGGCCACCATACATGCCCATTCCAGGCTCCCCCACCAGGCTGAGTAGCCTTCGAGGGGTCCCTATCCCATAGCACCTCTGTCTCCCTTCCCTCCACAATAGCAGCCTCCTGCATCCTTGCAGGCCTGGCTGACCCTTCTTTCTGGACTGCTGTGCAAGGCTTCCCATTGTCCAGTGAGCACCTATTGGACTGGCCTGCTTGCCCAGCACAGTGGCACTCGGGAGGCTGAGGCAGGAGGATCATCACAAGTTCAAGACCAGCCTGGGCTGGTTGCATAGTGAGATCCTATCTCAAACAAACAAAAAAAGCCAGCCTCGTTCCCGGTGAACCCCTAGGGCGGGCAGGCAGCTGCTTCTTGTCACACAGTCCCCACTGCCCTGAGTGGCTGTGTGAACTGGGCCGAGACACAGCTGTGGAGTTCGGCTTCCCTGGAAAGCACTGCTGTGGTGAGGGCCAGCCATGGCCTAGCCACCCGTGCGGCAGTCTGAGTCCCCAGGGTACCGGCCACACTGGTGGAGGAGGTCCTGGCTGTGCTTCTCCCAGAAGCCTGGGCCTCCTGAGGAATGCATTTGCTGCTGTGGGTGGCAGGACCAGCCAAGGGGCGGGGATGGACAGTGGGGGCAACCTAGGCTTGTTGCTAAGTGACAGGCGCAGTGGACACTTAGGGCACCAGGCAACGGGGTAGAAGAGGAATTGCCTTCTGGGGGAGGCCTGAGGGCCCAGGCCACCGTGTCCCTGGGCACTGTCCCACAGGTCTGCTGTGTGCCCTCCCCCGGGCCCAGGAACGATGGCTGATGGTGGGCCCTTTACCCTCGCCATCCCTGCCAACTTCCTGCTGTCCCCTCTCCCTGCCTTCTTCCCCTGCCCTCCCCGAAGCAGGCTGGCCTGGTGACCTCAGGCCAGGCCAAGTTTCCCGCAGGCAGTGGGACCCAGTCGCCTTGCCCAGGGGCTCAGCACCCTCAGCAGAGCCCCACAGGCTGGGCCCCAGGCTGTCCCTTGTGCCCAGAGGCCTCTACTGCTCAAGGACAGAGGAGGGGTTTGTTTTGCCTCTGGGCTCCACTTCCTCCCTCCGTGGGGAGACTGCTAAGGAGCTCTGAGGCTGAGTCCACCAGCTGGTGGCTGGGCATGGGGGTCACTGCGCCTCCCATCCTGGGCTGCTGCTGCGACGGAAACACTAGGGTTTCCGGGCTGACCCCCAGGCCAGGCCCTTGTCCAGGCTGACCTGGTGCACACCCTCCAGCTCCACGCAGTGAGAGCCTCCTCCTGCTCTCTGCTCTGAGTGTGTCAGCTTTCCCTGTCCTGGGCCAGGCACACAGTAGGTGCTCAGCAGATGAGGGGTGGAGCCTTCCAAGCAGCATCTCCCCCCCACCCCCCACCCCCACTCCCTGGGCCAGGACAGAAGAAGGCGGCTGGGGCACCAGGCCTGTCACTGGGTAGGGCTCTGGGCACCGGGGTGCCCACAGGACCCTTAGCCACTCCCTGCTGGTCTCCAGGGCGCTGTGGGGTCGGGGTGGAGCTGCCCACACAGTGCTCACCCCATGCCAGGACCCCAGGTGGACAGCTGGGCCCTTCACCCAGCCTGGCGAAGAGTCCCTCAGCAGATGCAGCACCCCTCCCCCTCCCTGCAAGTCCCCTCGAGAAGGAAGCCAGGCCCCTCCTGAGCGAAGCTCGGCCAGCAAGGTCTCCTAGTCCAGGAGGGAGCGAGGACAAAGAGGCAGCTGCGGTGGCCTGCAGGCGGGCAGGCGGGTGGGGTAGGGGCTGGAGGGCTGGCTTTGTGTGTGCCAGCCCCGCCCGGCGACCTCACTGCCGGCCACAGAAGGGCCCATTCTTTCCAAAGGCTGCCATTGGGAATCCGCCTGGAGACAAAGTGCTGCCAGGCCAGGACCAGCGTGGCTGCCCCCTCCCATGTGAATGAGGGGGGCTGGTGGGGAGAGGCAACACATTTGTGCGTGGGTGACATCCCATTCACGTATGCAAGGGGACATACGGCAGTGCTGGGCAGAGTCTGTCTGTCGGGCACACTGGGAGAGGCGGCTCCAGGGAGGGCTTGTCACCTTACCAAGCCCTGTCCCTGGTCTGTGAGGCATTGCTGACCAGCCTGAGTCACCCACGGGAAGTCAGGAAATCCTTCGCTTTCCTGCAGGTGGGAGCACTGACACCCCACCCCCAGGGTGCTGGCACGCTTCCTGTGCCCCTCAAGGCTCTATTTCAGGGCCTTGGCCTCCCCACACCCTGAGGACGACTCCAGCAGGGTCTCTAGGGTGCCCAGGGTGGTGTGACCTGGGTGGACAGCGGATGGGAACAGGACTGAGAGGCCCGCTGCTGGGTCAGGCCAGGAGCCCCTCAGGCACTCTCGCAGCACCCATCTTCCCTGGCCAGTCTGCCACTGGACGCTGTCAATCCTGAGGCTCTGGCCACACCAGGGCAGGAGGGCTGCCGGGAGGAGGCTGCCAGGCCCCAAAGATTCTGCCTTCCAGGAGTCAGAGCTCCCCACCACCCCAGCTGCCCTGAGGACCAAGGGGGTAGGGGACGTAGGGGGTGCACTGCTGTCCTCAGACATCCAAGCAGGAGCCCCGAGCCAGGCCTCCTAACCTAGGGGGCTGGGCACCGGGAGCCATGAGGATTCTGGGGGAGACTTTCCAAATCCTTTCAGCCAGGGGTGGTGGTGTATGCCTATAATCCCAGCAGTGGGGGGCTGAGGCAAGAGGATCACTGTGAGTTTGAGGCCAACCTGGGCTACACAGTGAGTTTAAAGCCAGTCTGTACTACATAGTGAGACCTTGTCTCAAAAAAAAAAAAAAAAAGAAAAGAAACCTCAAAACAAACAGAAAACAAAACAGCCCTTTGAAAACCACTGGATCTCTGGCCACCTCAAGGCAGGGTACCCACTGGGTGCTGGGCCTCCCCCATCTCTGAACAAGAAAGCTCCTAAGAGGCAGAGGCTTTGGGGCACACAGCCCCAAAACAGCCCCACAGGCTCCGCCCCCCAGCAAGAAGGAATGGCGGGGGCGGGGTAAGTAGGCCACCACTTTGTGTGCCGTTGCCATGGCACCACCACCCGCCTGTGCAAGCGTCCTCCTGGGCTGTTCCCAGGACACAGCAGGCTCTGGGCCTCCCCAGCCCCTGCCCTGGCCCCAGTGCAGCCCTCTGCAGCCCCCAGGGGTCCTGGGGGCCAAGTGAAGGAACCTTGTCCTCACAGGCTCACATGCTCACACGCGTAAACACACACACACACACACACACACACACACACACACACACACACGCTGTGCTCACAGGCACCGTGCACACCCCCAGGTGCACCCATGCATTTGCACACGAGCATGAGCCCACTCACCTCAACATGCATGCACACAGGCCACATCATGGGTACGTGCCCACACAGACACACTCATGCTCCTTTGCACACGCAGCGCTCTGAAGCTGTAGGAACCACCATCCCCAGGGCTTAATGTCGCACGTGGCGCCAAGCGCAGCTTGTGGAGACCGGCCAAGGCCTTCATCTTGCTCTGGCTGTGCCTTGACTCAGAGGCCCTGGCAAGGCTCAGGGACCCTGGCTTCAGGGGAACAGGAGCAGCTGTGCACTGCAACCGCTGGGCTGGGAGGCCACGAACCTGCTGAACACATGCTGAGCCACCCCTGCGGTAGACACAAATCACTTCCTCTGATCCTCACAGCCATGAGAGCCAGGGGCTGCCCCCGTTGCAGGACAGCAGGGAGGCAGTGCTCTGAGAGGCGTGACAGGAAGTGGGGGTTGGACACCAGAGGCCCCCCGCATCCTGTCCCCAGGCCCTCGCTGATGACCCCTTGGATTTGTGAGGCAAATGGGACTTCCCTGTGCCAGCACCTAAGAAGGGGCAGGTGGGAAGGTTGGGGCCCCATCCTAGGGGCAGTACTGGGCCCTCTCTGGAGGGCTGCCTCAGCCTCCCCAGCCCTGTGCAGGAGGAGTGCTAGCTGTGGTACAGGGTCTCTGAGCAGCATGCGTGTGAGAATGGAGGAGGCCGTTCTCACTGCTCATCTTCCTGCATGCATGATGGGGAGAATAGACACTCGACTCCCTTGTCCTCTCTACACCCTGACCCCTGCAGCCCTTTTGTGGTCATGAGGCAGTGTGAAGTATGCTCAGAGGAGCTCTGCAAGGCAGCCAGGCTTGGCAGGACAGGCTTCCCCAGCAGAGCTCTGGCAGAGGGCAGGCTGGGCTGCTTCGTGGAGCTGGACCTCATGGCAGACAGTTAGCTGGGGCCGCATATCTGGGGAATGAGGGAGGTGTAGGGTCTGGGAGCAAGAGATGCCCTGTGGGCCCAGGGCTGGGGTCAGGCTGCCATCCCCTCAGCCTGCACTACCTTGGCCAGCGACTGCTTGGGGTGCACTAGCCCCTCTGTTGCTGACCTGCCATGCTTTGGGGACCACTTGGAAAGGGCTGAGCCAAGGTTGATGGGCACCCAGGCTGGGAGTGAGCAGGACTCATGTGCACCCTGGCTGGTACCGTCCCCATCCCTGGCCCCAGCTTCCGGCTCCGTCCTTCCTGGGAGCTCCCTGACTCTCCCTACCAGCCACAGCAAGCCCCTGGGGCCAGAGGAGGCAGGCAAGCAGCCCAGATGTGGTGTCTGTCAAAGGCTAAGGCTCCAAGGCCCAGCGCTCAAGTGGGCTGGGAAGGAAGGAAAGCACAGTGCAGGCTGTGGCTTTTGGCTGGGCCATTTGAGGAGCGTGGATTTCCCGGGAGGCCAGGCCCATGGGGAGACGCAGCAGGTGGCACGGCCTTGCCCACAGACTTGGGGAGAGCATGCCCTTGTGCTGGCGCTAGCTGTGCTACCCTGATGGCAGCAAGCCATGTGGGGTGCTGGAGGCGGCTCAGCAGGGCAGGGCTCACCCTATGGCTTGGGAGGGAGTCAGGTCTCAGGGTTGGTGCCAGTTGAGTCATGGCGCCTGGTCACCAGAAGCCCAGCTCCAGTACCACCTGCTTCAAGAACAGAATCTGCCCTGTAACCCCCTCTCCCAAGGGCCAGGGCAGGTGTGCAGTCACATAACCCACATCCAGAGCTCAACAAAATCAGGCCTCGGGCGCCGTCTAGTGGCCAGACATGAAAGAGCAAAGCAGGCAGGTGCAAGCTCGGAGGGCTGGGTTTGAGGGAGCTCTGAGGTGGTTAGTGGCTGGCTGGGCTCTCTAGGCCTGGGGCAGCAAGGTTCTAAAGACAACTGGAGGGGGCTGGGGATTTAGCTCAGTGGCATAAGCGCCTGCCTTGCAAAAAGGCAGTCATGAATTCGATCCCCGGTACCGATAAAAAGACAAAAAAAAGACAACTAGAGCCAGGGATGAGCCCTGGCCAGGCAGGAGATGGCTGCTCTGTAACCTGGAGGAGTTCTGGGTGTCCACTCAGGCCTGTCCCATTGGTCATGTGGTCTCCAGGCCAGGCTTGTGGGGCTGCTGAGGGCCACGCCTGGGAGGGATGCACGGCAGCAGCAGCCAGCACTCATCCTGGGTAGGGACCCTCCTGTGCCTGCTGTTGCACAGCAATCTTCTTTTTTTCTTCTCCTTATTTTCTTTGTCTTTTTATTTTAATACTGGGACTGGAAACTAGAGTCTTCATACTGAGCCACAGTCCCCAGACCATTTTTACTCTGAGATAGGGTCTCACTAAGTTACCCAGACTGTATTGAACTTGGGATCCTCCTGCTTCAGCCTCTCAGCATGCTGGGGTTACAGGCCGGCTGATGCTTGCCATCTTTGGATGCACTGAGAATGAGGGCTGGAGCATGCTCCTCCTTGATAGATGCATCCTGGTGGAGCATGCACACTCAGGACCTGAAGGGCTTAGTGAGCTCAAGAGCAGCCTGAACTACACAGTGAGACCCTATCTTAATCTACCCCCCCCAAAAAAAAAACACCCCACCCTGCTCCTGTAGCCATTCAGCTGGATCTGGTGGCTTGGTCACTTGCATCTGCTAAGGTGCCCATCCCTGTGACCAGCACCTCCTCCCCCCATGCAGGCCAGCCCCTCCTAACGCCAGTCTGGGTGCTGCCCGCACTGTGTACCAAATCTTCCCCCTGATCCCTGCTCTCTCCCTTCCGCCACCCCCTCCTGGTCCCCTTGCCACTGCAGGGTGAGCAGCCAACCTGGCCTGTCCTGCCCAAACCTGGCCTCCTCTTACCAGCTGGCCCTTCCAGGTGCCCTGCAAGGTACCAGCCATGGAGAGCAGCCACTGACGAGCCTGCAGGCATGGGCGGGTGGCAGCTGCCCTGAAGCCGGTCCTGTCCCCACCTGAGGACAGCTCCAGTCTGTTGCTGCACAGCCACTGTGCCACTTCCTCCAGGCAGCCAGAGTGTGGCTGTTCCCTCCACAGTGGTGGGTGGCAGGGGCTCTGAGGACAGGTCACACACACAGCTGGGCTGCAGGTGCAGGGGCTCTGGACTCCCGCCTCACACAGACAGGAACTGGGAGAGGTGGGGGAGTGAGCTGCAGGCCCTGCTGCCGTGACCTCTGAGGGCAGCGGGTGGACACCCAACTCACTGATCCAGGCCTCGGCCCATGGCTCACCCATCTCCTCCCCCCCAGCCCTGCTAGGGCCCCGTGACACCTCTCATCCCTCAGCCTGGTGCCCTCCCTGGGACTCTCATGCCCGCTGTCCCCTCCCAGCCTGCCATTCTCATTATGAGAGTGCCACCAGGAACTGCATCCCCAGCGGGAGGGAGGCACAAGGGGGTCCCTGGCTGCAGTGGTCCCCATGGGAACAGCTCTCCCTGAGCCCTGTAGCATGGGGCACTCCTGAGGGGACAGTGATGCCAAGTCCTGGGCAAGGAACTAAGGAACGACAAAGGTCTCTGCATCTGAGAAACGCGGCTCCTGGCACCATGGGGCCATTGGAGAGCAGAGATTTTCCACCCACTTGTCAGCAGCATCTCTTAAGTAGGGGGCACCATCCATGTAGTACACAGCTCAGCCCGCACACACCAGCCTGCCAGGCTGAGGCTGGGGGCAGAGGCTGCGCTTCCTACTGTGGATGTAGGGAGACGGGAAGGTGGTGGGACAGACACCTTTAAGCCGGGGCCTCCTGCAAGCTCCCCTCTGCAGAGGACACCCAGCGCAGGGTGCCAGCTGTAGACAGCAAAAGAGGCTGCTTTGGGAGATGTTCAGGGCTGGCTTTTTTTTTTTTTTTTTTGTCTTTTTGAGACAGGGTCTCTCTATGCAGTTTGGGCAGGCCTTGAGCTCACTTTGTAGCCTGGGCTGGTCTCAAATTCAAAACAATCCTCTTGCCTCAGCCTCCAAGTGCTAGGATTACAGGCCTGAGCCACCACGCCCAGCTTTGTTTTTTTTTTTTTTTTAAAAAAAAAAAAAAAAAAACAGGGTTTCTGGGGCTGAGGATTTAGCTCAACAGCATAAGCACCTGCCTTGCAAGCAGGTGGTCCTGAGTTCGATCCCTGGTACCGATAAAAAAACAAAACAAAACAAAAAACAGGGTTTCAAACAGTTGGTGATCCCTCTGCCTCAGCCTTGTGTTGAGATGACAGGAATGCACAAGCTCAAGAAGACTTTGTATCCTTCTGAAAGAAGCTGCTCCGTGCATTCAGGGATGGGCAGCGTGTGCAGGCTGCAGTGGAGGAAGAGGGTCTGCCACAGTGATGGGTAGACTTCTGCAGTAGTTCCGTAGTCAGGGGTCTTGGGGCAGCAGGAGACAGGGGTGGCAGGGAATGGGTGACACTGGAGCCACAGGCATCCCGTCTGGCCCAATGGCCCTTCATCCTGGCAGAAGGTGCCAAGGGGGAGCTCAGCAGTCCCCTGGCCTTGCAGTGGCAGAGCTGTGGCACACGCCCAAGCACACTGGCCATGTGTTTCTGGCGAGAGGGCCGCTGTTCTGGGGCTCCCAGCCCTGCCCTGAACTGACCATACTGCATCTGTGGGGCCCCGGTGACTTCACATACATTGAGACGAACACAGGTAACCCAGGCCTGCCACCAAGGGTCTCCAGCCCGGTACACACTGCAGGCAGCCCACGGGTCTCTCAGACCCCAGCTGCTCTGCTTTGCTGACCCCAGAGCAGCCCGATTCTCTCGTCCTGGCATCCCTGAGCAGACAGCCTTCCTCAGCCAGGGCCTGGCTGATGGCCACCCTTCATCTCAGCATGGCACCGAGCACATGATAGACCATCACAGGGGCTGTCACAGGAGCCAAGGTGACACTAGGAATTCCAAATGTCCTCTGTGGTATCTTGGTTTCTCTTTTTGCTACTGGGGACTGAAGTCAAAGACAACATTCCCACTGAGCTACCATCTTTTTTTTGAAGACAGGGTCTTGCTAAATTTCCCAAGCTGGGTTTAAACTTGCAATCCTCCTGCCTCAGCTTCCTAGAGCATTAGGATTACAGGCATGTAATACCATGCCTGGCCCCTAGTGTTCTTTTTAACCTATATAACTTTTTTCCCCTGCATCCAGCATATAAGGAATTCCATGGCTATCCCGAGTATGGTGGAATATGACTGTAATCCCAGCACTTAGGAGGCTGATGCAGGAGAACTTTGAACTCCGGATCAGCCTGGGACACAGAGCAAGACCTGTCCCAAACAGATAAACAGGAAACTGTGACTACCTCTGCTTCTCTTTTTGTCGGGGAACTTCCTGGAGGGATCAGCATGCAAGAAGCCAGAAGCACTGGCAGGAAAAGGCTACAAACAGAAAAAGAGAAACAGACTTGACAGGCAGGCCCTGGGGGCCCCTGCACACTGCAGTCTAGGCATTGGGGCGTCACTCTGCCCAGGAAGCAGACACTTTGTCACTGCAATGTGATCAGCTCCCCACACTGCTAGGGGTGGGGGACAAGGTCTCTACAGCACAGTGAAAAGGCCCTTCCTGAGGACAGGATCTGTCAGCCACCTCCTACAGACCAGCCTGTACTGTGGGGCCCAGGGGACAGCAGGGTGGCACCCTGCTGGCACAGCAGGGTGAGCTACTCCCGGCTGGCCCAGCGCTGCTCATCGCTGACCACTCTGCACAGAACTGCTGCCACCTATGACAAGGGGCCCCTATCCTGGGCCTGGCTACCCCGGTAGGAGGACCCCGTGCCCCAGAGTGCAGAGCTCACCGCCTCCACTTGGTCCTGCTCTGCCACCCAGATGCACGCGCGTGGAGGGCTGGCTATTCCAGTGTGCACAGGGGCCTCGTGCACCTTCACACAGCAGTCACAGAGTGGATGGACAGGAACCAGTGCACTGCAAGACATCAAGCCCAGAGCAAGTACTTCTACACTTACTCTTTGGGGAAAAATAGCCGACCCTTTAAAAGCTGCAGAGTCAGCTTAGACCCTCAAGGATCAGATGGCAATCAGCAAAAGAAAACTGGTTAAACCTCATCATGGCAAACACAGAGGCATTTCAGCGAAACAAAGCATTCAGCTGTCCTTCAGGGACACACTGACTGCATTTATTGTAGTCACTACTTCATTGGGGGACTTTTTTTTTTTTGTCTTTTTGAGACAGGGTCTCTCTACGCAGTTCAGGCTGGCCTGGAGCTCACTTTGTAGCCCAGGGTGGTCTCGATCCTCCTGCCTCAGCCTCCCAAGTGCTGGGATTACAGGCGTGAGCCACCATGCCCAGCTAAGACTGGCTTTATTTGGACAGAGCGACCTGAAGGCAGAGCTGTTAAGATGAAGGAAACGTTCACAGCCAGGCTTTGGTTTTCTGGGGATTGAATTCAGGACCTCTAGCTTTCCAGGCAGGCACCTGGGCCACTGGAAGCCAGGTTTTGCATGAACATGAACGTCACTCAGTGCAGGCCTCAGGTCTCCAACCTCGCTCTATGGAGGAGCTTCCCTGCGCTCACAAAGATACAACACAGTGATGACCCTGCCTGCTTCAGGGAACCCATTTCTCAGGGTTTAGCTTTGGTCCAAGAACAAAATCACACCCACAAGACCGGTGGCCTGAGCCAGGTCGGCATCCTGCAGGGTGGGGCGTCTCAGCAGGCAGGAAGCACTGGAGTCAGCATGTCTGTCTCCACAGACAACCACACTCCTAAGGGCCAGGACAGCACTCCATTCTCAGGAACTAGGTGGAAACTAAGCGGTAGGACCTGGAGACTATTTGTCTGACATGATTATGATGCAACTTGACTTTCTAAGGACTATGATTCACCAACTCAGGATTTCAAGAGCACCCAAAATTATAGTACTACTGGGTGTGTGGCGCACACATGTAATCCCAGCACTCAGGAGGCTGAGGCAGGACTGCTGCAAGTTCAAGGCCAGCCTGGACTGCAAAGGGAATATATAGCAATGCCTTGTCTTGAAAAAGCCTAAAATTCCTAATACTGAAAAGCAGTCCTACAAACAAGAACTCTAATGACTTTGAGTGAGGGCCTGCAATAGGGAGGGCTCACTATCCTCAGACCCCCTTTCTGACTCCAGGGTCCAGTGATTCTAGAACATTTCTCTTACGAAAAACACAGGGCTTTGAATGAGACAAAATGATCAGTGTACGACTACTTTCATCGTCTGTTAGGTGTTGAAAGTTGTCCATCAAGGGGCTGGGGGCCTTGCAAGCAGGCAGTCGTGAGTTCAATCCCCGATACCGATAAAAAAGAAAAAGACAAAAAAAAAAAAAAAAAAAGAAAGCTCCCAGTGAAGTTCAAAGGTGCATGCTCACAGGATGTGAGAAAGGGACCAGGCAGGGGACCTGTGGTCAGAACTCTGGCCCTCAGGTTATTATCTAGGCTCCACAGAAACTGGGGGAATTCTTTTGCTCACAATAAGCAACTAAAAAACTGGATTCCCAGAAAGCATAAATGTATGTGCCCTTTAGCGAAAAAAAGAACTCGCCTGACCGATTCTAATGGTTCTTCCAGGAAACACAGAAATCCCCACACCAGGAACTCAGGGCTAAGAAGCCAGCAGCTGTGGACAGAGCGGGTGGATGTTTAAGGTCTGAAGGCCCCAGTGACTTCTCAGTCCAACTTCAGCCCAGTGCCCAGCCCCACAGGGCTTTGGATGGTGGCAGACTGCCCTGCGCCTGTGCAGCATGCCTGTCTGCTTCACAGCCTGGCCTAATGGAGGAAATTCCCACCAGACGTTTCTGATCAGCTCTAGTGTAATGTGATGTCAGGGACTCACCCAGTTGCCAAGCCCCAATCACAGGGACAGTCTCTTTACTTTTTATTTTTGATACCAGGATCAAACTCACAACCTAGCACTTGCCAGGCAGGCGCTTGTGCCACTGAGCTAAATCCTTGGCATCCTTTTGATTTTTTTTTAAGGTCTATTGATGTCACTTAAATATTCCCATCCAAATCACTAAGGAACATTTTCAAATCAAAAAAACTACTTGAAGGTACTAAGTAGGTAGTGCTTCCTTCTTCCTGCAGCCTAAAGGGTCTGTGCTGGCCACCAGTTTCCCTAATTTCCTTGTATTGTGTTCAAGATTGCCCCTTCCAAATTGCAGACTATGGGGACAAAGAGACACTGATTTTTTTTCAAACAAAAATGTTTATGAAAGAACAGACAATACAAACACACACACACAAACATATAATTGACCCCACCTCCTTACAGGGACCATTCAGGACTTGTAAGACAAAAACCCTATTGTTTTATTTAGCATAATAAAACTCCTTAAACTTTACCAAAAATTCCCCCTTCTGATAATTTTCCTACTATATAAGGTTATCTCTATTTCTAGATCCTGAGGTTCCTGAATTGTCATGCTTGCATAACCCATTTGAAAATTATGAATGATGCTGGGCATGGTGGTGCCCACCTGTAATCCAGCACTCGGAAGGCTGAGGCAGGAAGATCTGCTGTGAGTTTGAGGTCAGTCTGGGGTACAAAGTGAGTTCAAGGCCAGCCTGAACTGCATAGTGAGACAAACAAAAAAGAATGAATGAATGCTGCCTCTATTTCATGTCCTGATCAAAAACTCACAAGTAAAACACGAGAAACAAACCAAACAAACCACACGTCACATGGATGAGCCAAGTGGAAAGGTTAATGAGCTGTAATAATATTTGTTTTGCAACATCAAAAGCAGCAGAGATCCTGAATATAATTTGCTTAAGTCATAAATACTGAGATTGAAATATGCACATATAAATCACATTTCGGCTCCATGAGCCGAAAGCACTCCATAAATACATAGAAGGGCAATCAAGGGCAGATGGGCGGACGGGCACGGGGCTCCGGCACTTCAGTACTCCCACTCGTCGGATTTCAGGTCGAGATAGCTGAGGATGTTCTGGGCCAGCTTCACGGCCTGTTTCCTGGCAGCCTTACACTTCTCCTCTCCCTGCGGGTCCACGGCATCTAGGGCCAGCAGCTGCTTGGTCAGCAGCTCCTCCAGCCGGATGTAGTTCTTATCGCTTCTATTTCCGTCGAAGGAGAGGACCTCTCCCTGGATCTCCGACAGATTCCCCAGAACCTCCCAGACCGCCTTATGGCACGGGTGCTCCTCACTGGTAAACTGCCTCCTTTTCTCCAAGGCCTCCTTCAGGTCGATGTGCGTGATCAGCGTCTGGACCTCGATCACTGCTCTTCGCCTGGCTTCCCGGATGCAGGGGTTTCTTTCAAGACTCACCTCATCCAGCTGTCCGATCAAAGCCTGCAGTTCCGTCTTGGAGCTCAGATACAGTTCAGGAGGGTTTTGAGCTTGAAGAAATTCCTTTTTTATTTCTCTCATCCTCTTGAGGACCTTTTCTATTTTTAAAATGGAATGGTTCTGTCTCAAGTCAAATGCATGAGTTGTATCGGCTTCCTCCTCTGAGTCCAAATACTTCAGTAATTTGTTGATGTCTTCCACTACCTCCCGCCGATAGTTTCTGATCTCTGTGTGGCCGCACACATCTAGGGCATCCAGGTCAGCAATAAGCCCCGACAGTACGCAGGACAAATGCCTGCAAGTCTCACTACTGTCCACACCCATCAGCAGCGCCACCACGACCCCTCTGGTCTTGTTCACTTCGCACATCACAGAGTTGATTTTGGCGACAGAAGGATGTATGTCTTCAGAAAGTGGCAGTGAAGGCTGCTTTTTCATGCAGTCTTCGAGGATCTCTTGCACAGCACAGATCTTGGTGAGGGTGTGATACCTTGCTTTCCGCAAAGAGATCTTTCCTCCGGTTTTAACATGGGTCAGCCTCAGAATGATATCCTGCATGCCTTCCTCGATTTCATCAGTTATGCAGCTGCCTCCGCTGTAGAAGGGCACGATCTTCTCTTTCACGAGGGTCTGGGCCTCCTGGAAGATGTTCTGGATTTCGATGCGGTGTGGGTGGTTTGCATTCTGCTCCAGCTCTTTGAGAAGGTGCTCTATATCCTGTGCTGCCCTCTTCCTAGCTTGCTGAATGTCTCCCTTTCCTTCTGTATCGACAGAGTCTATTTCAAAAAGTTGCTTTGTTAGAATCCTCTCCAGTCTCTTGTAATTCTTATCACTTGACAGGCCACTGAAGCCGATCACCTGCTGTTCTATACTTTTCACTTCCTTCTGGATTTCCTGCAGTCTAGTAATGGAAGGATGTTGGTTTCCCATATCCATACTTTTCTTGTGTTCAGCTGCACAAGCACTGAAAGGCAAGAACAATAACTTATTAAAGCAGAGTCTCTGCCGAATGACAACCATGTATTAGTTCAGTCTAAAATTCTCATTTCTTCAAGTATGTACTTTAATTACTTTTTTGGCATTATTTTTTGTTTTTTTGAGATAGTCTCGCTATGCAGTTCAGGCTGGCCTTGCACTATTATTACTGCAGTTCTGCAATTACAGGCATGTGCCATCAGGCCCAGGAAAACATGTTAAAGGTTTATTCATGTGCTCCAAAAAGACAATCATACTCAAGTACAGAAAGAAAGTGAATTATCAATTTTCTGGCCCTGTGAATTCCTAATTCCAACCATAAAAGAGCATCATGTTGGGGCTGGGGATTTAGCTCAGCGGCATAAGCGCCTGCCTTGCAAGCAGGCAGTTGTGAGTTCAATCCCTGGTCGAAAAAGGGAAAAGACAAAAAAAAAAAAAAAAAAGAGCAACATGTCTTCGTCAAAAGCAGAATTACCAGCTTAGACACAGCACAAATTCCTTAGATTTTTTCCTTTTTGTCTCTGAGGCAGTATCTCACTGCGTAGTTCAGGCTAGCCTTGAATTAGCTTATGTAGCCCAGGTTGCCCTTGAGCACAAGGGAATGGTTCTGCCCTTGCCCCTGCCCCTGCGTCCCTAGTCCTGGGATTGCAGGTATGCACCACCAAGCCCGGCTCTGCTTAGAACTTAACAAGGTAAACTATTTTTTGGAATCCGCAGCGCATCTTAGTGGAATGTAAAACAATAGCTCTTTTAGCCTTCCAAACCTCGCGGGATTATGCCAGCTTTCCGGAAGAGCAAGCAGAAGCAACAGAGCCCCAAAGTCCGCCTTCCGCGTTGTTCTCCATCCCTCCCGCACCTGCCCCTAGAAGTACAGAACACAGCCAGAAGGACGTCCCGGACTCTGGGGGACCAGCACGTGCCCAGCCGCTACCATGGTCCGCCCCAGACACAGTCCGCAAAAGCGTGACAGCTGTGAAGACCCTGGCCACTCGCCTCCCGTTAAGAGTCCGGGAAGGCTGGCTCAGCATACGTTCCACGCTCCGGGGTTTCCAGCCAACAGGTCCCGCAAGGCGGACAGTGCACTGAGCCAGTCCCGTGACGCCCGCGTCCCTGCTCCCCGCGCGCGCTATCCTCGCAGCGCCCAGCCCGAGGCCTGGGCCAGCGGCCTTCACAGGCAGCGGCGCCCGAGCGTGGCCCCTCGTGGCATCCCCGCCCGTCCAGGCTAGGGTTGACCCGGGCAGCGGCGAAGGGGCCGGCGGCGGCGCAAGCTACTGGCCGCGGCGCCCCCGCACCGAGCCCCGCCGCGCCGCCGCCTGACCTCACAATGCGCGCAGGGCAGGGGCGCTGCTCCGCGCCCAGGAGGGCCGCCGCGCTCACCTGCGTCTCCCGCGCCATCGCGGTCCGCCCGCTCCACTTCCGCAGCGCCGAGGTCGCCGGTCCCACCCCCAGCCCCGGCCGAGTGACCCCAATCCCTGGGAAACCCGGCCAGCGCCCGGCGCTTACCTTGAGCCGCGCCGCTCCGGCAGCCCGCGGCTCTGCGGGGAATGCGCATGGTCTGCCGCGCTCTGCTGGCCGCAGCTTTTGCGACCCTGCCGTAACGCGACACCAGGTGCGCTCGCGACGCTGCCGTGTGGTGCGGAAGGTGGCGCGGGTAGCTATGGCGGTTCCGCGCCGCGGGCGGGAGGCCCTAAGGTCTTTTCTGTGCCGCGGCCTCGCGGGCAGCGGCTGCCGGCTCGATCCGGAGCGCGGGCCCGAGCGGAGGGACGCGGCGCCGGGCCGGGTAAGGGGCGGCGGGGACCCCGGAAGCGCGCACCCCAGGTCGTAACATGGCTGAGAGCGTGCGCCTACCTCAATCCCGCCGGAGGCTGACCTGGTTCTTAGGTACGCGGCGTTTTCGGTGCGGACAGCGTGTATTTTCAGTTTTGTGTTGGCCTTGGTAAGAGTATAAGCGCTTTTCTTTCAGCGGTGGCTGACTGTCTCGTAGGGCTTGACGTGAAATAGTTGTTGGCAAACGCGCGGAACTGGCGAACGGTCCGGAAGGAACGTCTGTGGCGAGAAAGAGGAGCGAGGGGTTTTTATGAAGTGCGCTTTCGGGGAAGGTGTTGTGTTTAAGGGAGGCCTAAAGCTTGATTTCCTCTGTGATGAAAATATAGACAGTGGAATGGGCTCAGAGAAAATGTTTAAACAAAGCACACGAATACTAACAATTCATTTACTTCCAGGCTGGTGAGAGAGGCTGGCAAACTTGGTTGAAAACAATAATTAAGAACAGAAAAGAGCCAATTAAGGATTGCAAAACGTGCCGGCCTTGTTAATTTTCATTTCCGTTGGACTGTGGTTCTCAGCACACTGTTATACATGTGGCTTTGAAATCCAGTCTAAAAAAAAAGAAAAAAACCCAGTCTAGTTTACAGTTGGGATAAAGCATTACCAGATCAAATTGTCATCCAGACCGTGGAGTCAGTTCCCTGGCACAGTGGCCACGGCCCTGACATCTGTTCCTAAAACATAGAAACTCACCCAGCACCTCAGACACAGTATCTGAACATGCTATGAGGGCACAAGAAGGAACTGGGCCAGCAACTTTCCCAGGGGGAGGGTTTTTCCTCACTTATTTCATTAACGATTGCTGGAGAAAAAGAACAGCACCCTTACATGATCATAGAGGCCCCGTTTAAACTGAAACAGGTTTTACCATGTCGTGGGTGAGCTATGCCAGTAATGTGAACAACATCAGTGTTTTGTTTTGTCCTTTTGAGACAGGGTCTCACTGTACTGCCCAATCTGGCCTTGAACTCAAAGCTATCTTCTTGCTTCAGCCTCCTGGCTGCTGGGATTACAGGTGCACCACCATGCCTGGCCAGACATAAATTTCAACAGCCAGTATCTGACTGAGTCCTCACTGTTTTTCTGTATGTCCGGGGAGTTAGACAATCACAGATTCTTTTATTCTTTTGTACTAATTTTAATTAGTATTGGCCGTAACACTCAAGTCATACATCACACAATCATATCCAGATTACAGGAACGGAGCTGCCAGAGTCGAGCAGAGTGGAGCACACCTGTCTGTAGTCCCAGCTTCCTGAGGCTGAGGCAAAAGGGTCTTTTTTTTTTTTTTTTTTTCATTTTTATCGGTACTGGGGATCGAACTCACGACCGCCGACCGCCTGCTTGCAAGGCAAGTGCTTATGCCGCTGAGCTAAATCCCCAGCCCCAAGGGTCTTTTTTTTTTTTTTAAGAGGATCTTAAATTGGAGCCCAGCTTGGAAAATTTAGCAAGAGCCTATCTCAAAAGTAAAAACTATTTGATCCCTGGTATAAAAAAAAAAAAAAAAAGTACAAACTAGTTTGAAAAGGAGGAGCTGAGAGCATAGCCCAGCGCAAAGACCCTGGTGGTTCAGGATTTGAAGACAGTACAGAAAGTGAAGGCAGAGAGCCAGGCAGACAGAGGCACACAAATAAGAAACAAACCAGGCAGAGCTTTCCCGAGGCGTCGCCGCAGCAGGGCTTGTTGAGAGTGCAGAGTCAGCTCAGAACTTACTGTGGGTGTCAGGAGGGAGGCATTACCTGAGCTGGAGCCAGAGGACAGCTGGATGTCACCTATCCATGCGATTATTCACCAGCGGTCTGAGGAGTGGACAGGTAGGCGTATGCCACTGGTGTATCTTCATGTTGTTGGATGCTCCTCCTTTTATATGATTCAGACAAGGGGGTTGTGTCATTTGTTGGTCTGCTGTGTCCAATTGTAAGAGGCAGTTCAGCTCTGTAACTTCTAAGTCGGCAGATAAGGACAGGGGTGAAGGTGGCTCTGGGCTAGTCAGCCTCACCAAGAGAGCAGCATAGGCACAGGGTTAAGGGCTCATCTCAAGCCATAGGCTGGCTGGCTGAGCCCAGCTGGCATGGGGCCTCCTCCCTTTTACTTTGTTGTCCCTATTTACACCACGAGGTTCCTAACTGGAGGAAGAGTGACCTGGTGCTCTTTCTTTACAGGCAGTGGCAGAGTGTGGACAGCCCAGACCCAAATTCTGTAGGCTAGCTCCCCCACATGGTAAGGCCACTTAAATATAAACCACCCTAGACAGTCCACTCCAGCCACCTGTTCCAAGCCCCTCCCAGCAAGGAGCTTTCTTCCTTAGATTTCTGATGAGCATCTTTTTTACAACCTCCCTTTCAGCTGATATTTTGTTGTTCTACTCTGGAAGACAGTGGCCCAGTTTGCGCAGTGTCCCAGCAAGTGTGTGGGGCCTGCTTTTGTCTGCCATAACTCAGATCTGTCGTGTGTTCAGTGTGATGGATGCATTTATCAGTCTGTACTCTGGAGTGCGCTGTACAGCTTAGGGGGGTGGTTTTTGATCCATTTAGTATGTGTGGCATCTGGTGGTGTGCGGTTTGCAGAGACAGAGTCAGGACCTTCTGTCTCAGGATTTGTACTCTATGACAGTGCTGGTTCAGCGAATGGAGTCACTCAGGGCAAGGCGCACCAGCACTGCGTGTCACGGGTCTGGCCTCTGCCCCTTGTGGCCCAGGTGGTGTCGAGGTCCTGCTATGCCAGGATTTCACCTGCCTGTCTGGAGATCAGTGTGATGACGTAGCCCCTTGGGGCCGTGAGTCAGAACTTGCCCGACTTCCCCTCGTGACTGGAGCCACGTTTTTTTATAGGACAAAAGTGTCCCGTGATGCTAGATCCTAGATGGCACAGAAGGGAAGGGTTTTACCTCGGGGCAGTTTGTGTTTGTTCTGTGTTTCTGACCGTCTTTGTTGCTTCTTGAGCAACTGCATTTCTGTGGCCTTTGAAACTTGGGTGTAAACATGAAACCTAACAGGAACAGGTGCTTCAGTAGATCTTACATTGTGGTCCCAGGTCTGGATTACTCTGCGTGTTTTTTGTTCTTTCTCCTATGCCTGAGTTAAGGACATCTGCTTTCGGGACCTGCACCACTTACTCTGGTCTTTGATATCTGGGTATCAGGTGGTTTTTTTTTCCAGTGTTGCCACGCTGGGCTTGAGTCCGTGGACTCATCACCCTCTGCCTCAGGCTCCTGCAGAGCTGAGACTGCAGGCTTACACCACTATACCCGACCTGGGTACCAGTTTTTAATAGAAAAATAGCCTGTAGGGTTAAACATCACTCTTTCTTCAAACCCAGCTTAAAAACTCAGCTCTTAAAAAACAAACAAACAACAACAACAACAAAAACCCAACCACTCAGCTCTTACGTGAAGTGTAACTTAGCTACTCAGTGCCTACTTGAACTGCTCTGTAGTTTCACGTCACTGGTCCTTCAACTGCATGTTGAAATTAATCTAGGAGACATTTTTCTTTTTTTGGTGGAGGCTACTAGGGATCAAACCCAGGACCTTTGCAGTGAGCTACATCTCAGCCCTTTTTATGTATGTATTTTTGTTTAGGGACAGGGACTTTCTAAGATGCTTGTTTTCCTAGGCTGGGCTAGAACTTGTAGTTTTCCTGCCTCAGCCTCCCAGAGTGCTAGGACTACAGGTGTATGAGTCATGACCAGGTAATCCGAGTGACAGTTCTGGAATGAGGCTGGTGTGTCAGCTTTTTGAGGATGTCTGGGGTGGTAGGAGTGTGAGGACCACTGGTTTCATCATGTACATTAGCAGTCGGTAGGCTTGAATTGTATTGACAAGTGTGGTAATAGTTAGCATTTGTTGTCTGCATGCATCTGTCTAAACATATTTTAACCAATTTAATCTCTACAATTTTACAGAAATCAGTGCTTTTATTGTTCCCACTTTACGGATGAGGAAATTCCAGCTCAGGAAGACTAAATAATACCCTTTGGGCCCTAACGCTTATCTGTAAGGAATGTAATTGTCCTATAGATAGAAAACAGTTGAACATTTCCTTCTAATAGTTTTTGGATGGAAATGAATAACTCCTGCTGAGTCCTGTTCCCCATACTTTGATGTCAGGATCACACTTTATTTACTTAGTGTATTTTGAGATAGGGTCTCAATATGTAGTTCAAGATAGCTTTTTGTTTGTTTGGTTGGATTTTTTTTAGTTGTTGTTGCTTTTTTGAGATAAGGTCTCTTTATGTAGTTCAGGTCGGCCTTGAACTGTGTAGCTCAGGGTGGCCTCAAGCTCATGGTAATCCTCCTCCCTCAGCCTTTCAGGTGCTATAATTACAGGCATGTGCCACCATTCCTAGGTCCAAGAAGGCTTTGAACTCAATACCCAGCCCAGGCTGGCCTCAAATGTGCAATCCTTTCTTAGTCACTTTTGGCCTCATAAAATGAGCTGGTACATGTACCTTTTTCTATTCTAGTGATTGATTTTCTGTATTGATAAGCCTTTCATTACTAGGCTCAAATGCTTGATATGCACAGCTTGTTTTGTTTTGTTTTTTATCGGTACTGGACTCATGACTGCCTGCTTGCAAGGCAGGTGCTTATGCCGCTGAGCTAAATCCCCAGGCCCAACATGCACAGCTTGAAGAAAAGGTTTATCTTAGCCAGGCATGGTGCCACACTTCTGTAATTCCAGTGCTCAGGAGGCTGCGGCAGGAGGATTGTTGCAAATTTGAGAGATTGGGTTTATGTAGAGAGCCCAAGGCCAGCCTGAACTGCATAGTGAGACCCTGTCTCAAAAAGACCAAAAAAAAAAAAAAAAAAGAGGAGGTTTATCTTGGCTTATAGTTTCATAGGGTTCAGTCCATGCTTGGCTGGCTCCAAGGCAGGGACACGGGTTGTTCATCCTACAGTGGCCAGGAAGCAGAGAGAGCAGGAAGTCACAGGCAGAGAAGAGAGAGCTTCCCTCCAGAGGCCCCCAGTGATCCAGCTCCTCCAAGTGGGGCCCTCCTAAGAACTCGGGGCTGGGGATTTAGCTCAGTGGCATAAGCGCCTGCCTTGCAAGCAGGCAGTCGTGAGTTCAATCCCTGGTACCGATAAAAACAAAAAAGATAGCAAAGAACTTATCAGCATGTTCATCTACTGATGAGGATAGCACCACCATGATCCAGAAGCCCACCACTAAACCCCTGAACAGCAGTATGTGCAGCCCCCACCCCCCAGTTGAATCTGGGACCTTCACACTGAGCCACATACCCAGCCCTTTTTATTTTTTTTTTTTTTTTTTTTTTTTTTTTTTTTTGTCTTTTTCCTTTTTACTGGTACCGGGGATCGAACTCACGACTGCCTGCTTCCAAGGCAGGTGCTTATGCCGCTGAGCTAAATCCCCAGCCCCCCCAGCCCTTTTTATTGATTTTTATTTTGAGAGAGGGTCTCTGTCCTTGGATCTTTTTAAGTTGCCACCTTGCAGGCTGGGCTTGAATTTATTCATGGGTTTGTGCACAGGCCCTGGGTCTATTTCCAGTCCTGGGGGGAGTTTAATTACATTTACATCGTAAATGTAATTAAAACAGTAAATGTGGGCACCCACAGGCAGGTCAGACCCCTGCTGTGACGGTTCCTGGGTAGGGAGGGTGTTCCTCTGGCCCAGGCTGTCTCTCCTGCAATTGGGGTCCTGAAATCAGGAGACTCAGATGGTGATTTTCCAGTAGAAAATGAGCTTGACCTCCCTGTGGCAGATCACCTGTACAGGTTGCTGACTGCTTTGCTGGTCTCTCACATGTGGAATAACGGGTGGGCACCCTTCCTCCTACCAAGGAGGGGGACTGGGGCTGCTCCTGCACCCTGCTGGAGGAGAGTGTGTGGCCTCGGGCCCTGCTGTGAGAACCCCAAATGGCAAGAATTATTCCCACGACACAGAGAGCCTTCCTGCTCTGGAAGGTTCTTCCCGCCAAGCCTCTGCCTTCCTTCCTAATAGCAGCTTTCTGGCAAACAGAGACTGAAAAGGGAAATGGAACTAAAGTCGGTACATCAGATTCATCTGTGGAGGATTGGTTTTGCTTTCCCAGAAATGAGGATTGCACCCTGGGCTTTGTTCCTGCTAAGCAGATGCATCCTACTAAAGCCACAGTCCGTGTCGTTCCCCCCCACCCTGTACTGACAACCTCACGCTTGTCAGGCAGGCAGTTAAAATCACTGAGCTAAATCCCCAGCCCATTCCTAGCCTCTGAAAAAATTACTTACTAATATTTTTTAAATCTATTTTTTGTTTTTTCAAAATAGGATTTTTAATTTTTTTTTTTTTTTTTTGTCTTTTTCCTTTTTATCGGTACCAGGGATCGAACTCACGATTGCCTGCTTGCAAGGCAGGCGCTTATGCCGCTGAGCTAAATCCCCAGCCCTCAAAATAGGATTTTGCTGTGTAACCCAGGTTGGTCTGAAGCTCTTAAGTCAAGAGTTGACACAGGAAGGCGTCCGCCCGCAGCCTGTGCTGGCTGCTGTGTGGAGGGGACCTCTCGTCTCACTCCCCACCAGCCCCTCCTGGTGGACAGTCATGCCTGTGTAGGAGCTGGCACCAGGCTACAGGAGGCGGGTGCTGAGGGGGCGGGGAAGTGAAGAAAAGTGAAATCATGAGGGGACGGAGCCCCTCCCCTGACAGCCAGGCCTGAGCTGCTGATAGGTTTCCTCGCAGCTGTCTCCTGTCTCTCCCCTTCACGCGTTTGCATTTGCTTATTTCCAGACCCTGAATGTAGTTTTCATTAAGTGCCTCAGACGTAGCTTTGGGTTAAATGCTTGCTGTTGCTGCTTTTTCTTTTCTTTTCTTTTCTTTTCTTTTTTTTTTTTTTTTTTTTTTTTTGAGGCAGGGTTTTGCTCTGCACTGTAAGATGGACTTGAACTGACTTTGTAGCCCAGGCTGGTCTCAAACTCGCAGCAATCCTCCTGCCTCAGTCTCCTGAGTGCTGGGATGGCAGGTGTGCACCGCCGTGCCTGGCTGGGCTTTCTTTGTACGTGCATCCTGGACAGCACTTTGGAATGCGGTTCTGTTTCCACTGTTGGACCGGTACCATGTGTCCCATTATAGTTTGGATGTGGCTTTCCCAGTGACAGGATAATGGGTGTGTCCTTGTATGTTTATTTGCTATCTGAAGGTCTTCAGTGAAATTTTTTTTTTTTTTTTTTTGAGGCAGGGTCTCAAACTATGCAGTCCAGGCTGCCCTTGAGCCCACTTTGTAACTCAGGCTGATCTCCAACTCACAAGGATCATCCTGCCTCAGCCTCCCAAGTGCTGGAATTATAGGCATGGGCCACCACGCCCAGCTCAATGAAATTTTTATTCAGCTATTTTGCCCATTTCAAAATTTTTTTAAATTGGGGTTTTCTTATTTTTGAGTTTTAAGTGTTCTATTTTGTGAGAACATGCCCTTTGCAGGCATGAATATATTTTCACCTAGTCTGTGGCCCATCTTCCTATTACCTTGAGAGTGGTTTTACGAGACTAAAATCTTAGTTTTGGTGAAGGCTAATTAATCAATTTTTGCCTTATGTAGTGTGCTTTTGCTATACTTAAATCTTTTTTTTGGGGAGGGGGTCTTTTTCATTTTTATCAGTATCAGGGATCGAACTCACGACCGCCTGCTTGCAAGGCAGGTGCTTATGCCACTGAGCTAAATCCCCAGCCCCGTATACTTAAATCTTTAAGGTTGCAAAAGTTTTCTCTTATGGTCACTCAGCTCTGTAATCTCAGCTGTTTAGGAGACTGAGGCAGGAGGATTGCAGGTTCAAGCCTAGGCAGCACAGTTCAGTAAGACACTGTCAGTGAGCAGATGAGTAGGGGCCACAGATGCAGCTTGGCAGCCGAGCCCCTAGGTTCCTTCCCAGCACACAGACACATGTGTACACACACCTGTTTGGCAGGGTTTCGCTTCTAAAAATTCCTTTTAGAATTTTTCACAGTTTTAGATTCTACAGATAGGTCCATGATCTGTCTCAGGTAGGTTTTTCATATGTGGTGCAGCGTAGAGGCTGAATCTTCCTCCCCTCATAACCCCCAGTGTGAGGATATGGGGTTATTCTAGCACTATTTGCTGGGCATGGTGTGTAAATGTTAATATTATTCATTGTAGTTCTTTTAATTTGGAAATTTCCTAGGCGTGTTCATGTTCTAGAGAAAATCCCTGTGGAACCTTAATACTGCAGATTATTAATGGTATAATAAACACCATGGGCTTGTTGAATTGTGTGTCAGTCCCACGCAGTTCTATTTTTGGTACTGGGGATCAGACTCACAACTTGATGCTTGCCAGGCGGGGCTTACACCACAGAGCTAAACCCTGGCTCCCATGCATTCCTTTCAAGGCCTCAAGATTCTGCCCTCCAAGAAAATCTCACCACGATTGGATTGGACCCCCAGATAGACATTCCAACCTCCGCCCCATTCACTTCTACAAGCCTGAAAAAGAGTCATTGTTGGAACAGAAGCTCAGAGAACTAAGACAAGAAACACAAGAATGGAACCAGCAGTTCTGGGCGAACCAGAACTTGAGTTTCAGCAAGGTAAGTGTAGGTTCCACGCGGATGAGAAGTGACTCACTTGGCCACTTGGTGGTGCTGAGTTGTCAGTGTTTGTGTTGCCTCTCTTTTCTCAGTATCTGTGTGTGTGCCCATGTGGAAGGTTTTTTGGTTTGTTTGTTTTTGAGAGGAGCTGTCTTTTTAGCCCAGGCTGGCCTTGAACTCAGGGTGATCCTCCTGCCTCAGCCTCCCAAATGCTGGGGTATGTAGAAGTTTTAAACGAATGTGTGTTGGTCATGGTGGCACATGCTTATAATCTCAGCACTTTGGAGGCTGAGGCAGGAGGATTGCTGTGAGTTCAAGGCCAGCCTGCACTACACAGTGAGTTCAAGCCAGGCTGAACTGTACAGTGATACCTTGTCTCAATAACAGAACAACCTACCACCATGTAACTATTTCTAGGAAGCATCAGCCTTCTTTTGGTTTGGGGTTGTTTTGTTTGTTTAATTGATTTTTAGGACAAAGTCTCACTGTGCAGTCCAAGCTAGCCTTGAACTCATGACAGCCCTCCTCGCCTCAGCCTCCTTAGCCTCCCGAGTGCTGGGATTCCAGGTGTACAACACACATCCAGCTCATGCCTGACACTCTTAACCAAATTCAGGTGCTTTCAGAGCAGGCTTTGAGACGGCCGTTTCTCACGAGGTACAAGGCGAACTTCTTTGGTGAGAGGGAGACGGAGCTATGGTTCTGATGGTCTCTTCTTCTAGGAGAAGGAAGACTTCATCCATGCGAGACTGCGAGCCCGAGGCCTGGGGCTGGGGGCGGAATCAGGTCAGTGCCCCGTGCGCTCCTGGCTGACCCTGTTTGGGCCTCAGTGCGGGCAGGAGGGGAGTTCAGGCGGCTTGGTTCCTGCCCTTGCCTCCCTCCTGCCTGGTGTCCGCTGCGTCTCTTGTCTCTGCGTCTGGTTTCCTTGGCTTCCTGTTACCCCTTGTCTCTCCTGTCTCTCCTCTAACAGCCTCTTGGGGCTTGGGGTCCTGATTGGTGACTCCCAGCTGAGGTCCCAGGGCCTCCACAGTCCCCTCCCTCGCCTGCTGCTCCTCATCCAGTCATAGGCCTGAGTCTCAGAGAGCCGCCTGCCGCCTCGTACGCTGCCTGGGTGACATTCAGCACATTCCTCAGCACTTTTGCTGCTTTCCGTCCTTTAAACATTGCTCAGGAGGCCGGGGACTTAGCTCAGTGGCTCAAGTGCTTGCCCGTGAGCGCAAGGTCGTGAGTTTAATCCCCAGTACCACAAAAAAAAAAAAAAAGTGAGGTTCAGGCTTTTTTTTTGTACCAGGGATTGAACTCAGGACCTCACGCTTGACAGACAGGGACTGTGCCACTGAGCTCTATCCCTGGCCTCTGTATCCTGATTTTTGCCCCTAGTTTCCCATTTCCCACGAAGTACTGAGAACTGTACCCATGGCCTTCTCACTGAGCTACATCCTCAGCCCTTTTATTTTTGTTTTGAGACAGGGACCTGCTACGTAGTCCAGACCACAGTCCCCACCCCTGTGCCAATTGCTCCCCGGTGCCTGCTGTCACACACTATTCCAATGGGAAATCCTGAACCACTGACCCTGAAAGCCAATAAACCAATTAGTGATTAGGCTAAGGCACATACCATCTGTCTCCTGCTAATCCCCAGCCAGCCTGGGCTGCTTTGGGTGGGGGAGAGGAGTTGCCTGGGTGGGCCCTCACCTGGCCTGCTGTGTGCTGCAGGCTCCCCAGAGGCAGAGGGGAGGAGCTGCGCACCAAGAGAGCGCAGGGTGGGAGCTCATGGTCTGTGTCCTGGTGGCTGCCACGCACAGACACTGGAGGAGGAGGGGCCTGAGGCTCGGGGTGGGCGCCCCACCAGTGAGGACCTGGGCCAGTCTGCATTGGGTCCTCTGCTGGCTGCGTGTGTGTGCACATGCGTATGTGTGTGTGCACACACGTATGTATGTGTGCATATATGTATGTGCGTCTGGAGACTAGCCATTCTCCTAACAGCGGGGTATGTGGTTTTCAGTCTTATTAAAGCACAGATTCCTTGTTGGTGGCCCTGCTGAGTAGTGAAAGGCTGGCCATAATTAGGTATCAGCCATGTTGGAAGCTGATGAAGCAGGCCAGGCTGTATCAGGGAGTAGGAGCTGGCGGAGGCTGGGGAGCTGGGCCTCAGGGCACAGCAGATGGGGAGGAGGGCCCCAAGTGCATAATGGTGGTGAGGTCACATCACAGAGCACAGTTGTCTTGGAGAATGCTAAGTATGTGTGGAAAGCATTCGTGCCAAGGAAGTAGCAGCTACGTGGCCGGTTAGCTACCTGGATTTAGTTGCTGCACAGTGCATGTGAGCCTTGTGATGTCTGTGTCACGTGCTGTAAACGCAGTTCTGTCTGTCACTGTGTCACTGTTGCAACTGCCACGGAGGTGGGGGGCTGGCAGGGTCCCCATGGTGGTAGGAGCACCTCACACCCTCATGCACAAAGTGTTGCTGGAGTCCAGCAGCTGCCAAGGCCACACTGGCCAGTGGCCTGGGGCCTCTTGGAGATAGAGGCAGAATCAGCAGAGCCAGCTTCTGGGACGTGCCACCAATGGGGCATCTGTGGGAAGCGATCCAGAAGCATCCCACCTCTAAATGGAGCACCTGACCCAGTGCTGCTGGCAAGACCTCTGTGCTGTGGTGGTGAGGAATTGCCAACTTTTGCACACAGGCTGCAGGCGTGGCCAGGGACTCATCCTGGGGAGCCTCGTGTCCTGCTGGGACCCTCGGTGGGGGACACACTGGACGTGGCCTGGTACCCAATAATAGGGGACTGAACACGCACAGGTGGCGCCCGAAGGCTCTGCAGGAGGGTGGAAACTGCTGCTTGACTTTCACATGCAGAAGGCACAGCTCTCTGGTTTGGTTCTGCCTGACCCCAGGTTAAATGTCACTTAACCTTTTGGCCAGAGCCGCCCTCTGCCAGTAATTCGCCAGGGGGAAGGGGAGGGGACTAGTGTGTGTTCCCCAGGCCTCTTAGACATGGGGCTGTTCCTTTGGCCACACACATGGGAATCTACAAAAAGGGTGACACTATGGACACAACGGGATAGGCACTGTGACCACAGCAAAACAGGAAGGGGCCACAGTGTCACCCACATGCTGCTGGCGTTGCTGTCAAAAAGCAAGTTAAGGGCAGGACACTTGCCATGCAGATGGATGTGATGTGCGTATTGAGTGTATTAAACACTCTTAAGGGTCAGGACAGTGTCCTGAAATGGGTCCAGGGAAAGGACCAGGAAAATCAGGAAGCCAGAGGAAAGGCCCCTGGGTTCAGCCGGGGTCTGAGTTCGGGAACGGGGTCCCTTGTGGACTCACGGCATGGGCTGGGGGTGTGGCGCTGCCGTCCAGCGCCCACTTGTCGGCCCAGCACTCCAGGCTCCACTGAGCGATCACCTGTGCTGTAAGGGGTTTCCCAGCTGAACAGGTGTGGTGCCTTTGCCTCGGGAGCCAGGCTTTGGAGCAGGTGTTCATTCTCCCTGGTTGACTGGTTCACTCTCGGAGTTCTTCTTGCTGAAATGTAGTGCTGAGGTGTTGTGCAGCTGTGCACCCAAATGGCCACAGGTTTAGGAATATTCACATTGGCTTGAAGATCTGTAAATGCCCGTGGGGAAAAGCTGTATCAAAATAAAACAAGTCAGTTCAGTTAGCTAAATGGAAGGCCAGTTAAACAGATAGTTTAAAGCACCAAAAATAAGTAGTCCCTTGTAGGGCAGACTGGACAGTGGGGAGAGGGAATTTCTCCCGCGCGGTTGTCTGTGCCTCTGGGGAAGAGGCGCCTTCCGGAGGGAGGGACTCACTGCTCAGCTGTTACTTTGAGCCACCCGCGCCCAGTGGCCCAGTGCCGTGCAGTGACTTAGGATGCTGCTCTCCTCCCCTTCTTTCCTCCCACACCTCCCGTCCCCCTCAGGTGCTCTGTGTTCTATAACAAATCTCTGTGTTGATGAATGTGGAGCATGGGTGACTTAGCAAGCATTTGTGGGGCTCCTGCTTTCTGCTGAGCACTGGACTGAGGCCTTGAGTGGGGTGGCCTAGCCTGTCTGCCCACCTCCTCCTGTCACTTGTTGGCCCTGATGACAGCTGGTGGTGATGACAGCCAGACTCTGGCTGCCTCCCCAGCAGAGCCTGGGCCATAAGGGATGCCGGTGTGGTCACGCCGAGATGAGGAAGTGGCCAGGACGTCATGGGTCAGGCCATGAGGCCAGCAGGGGACAGGGCCTGGCCTTGTCTGTCCAGTGGAACAGCTCTGACAGTGGCAGGGAGGAGCTGTCCCCCCCCCACTTTTCCTTTTTATCGGTACCGGGGATCGAACTCAAGACTGCCTGCTTACAAGGCAGGAGCTTATGCCGCTGAGCTAAATCTCCAGCCCCCGAGGAGCTGCTTTCTTAGCTTTTCGGTCCCCTCAGGCTGATGAAGGCCAGGAGATCTAGGAGGCTGATGCAGGACACAGCTGTTCCCAGGGCCCCCTGGAGACTGCCACCCTGACAGCCAGCCCTTGCATCCTCTGATGCGACACTCACAGCCTGCTCGGACTGCTCTGGTCTGGAGTGGCCTCCTCCACAGGACCCTGTCTTTCCTCTCCAGGGAGCTCCTTGGGTCAGTGGATGCCCCCTCCTCTGCCAGAGGAGCATTCATCCCGATACAGTTGAGGTCTCGGGCTGGGTGCACAAGCAGGCCTAGGGCTGCGCCCAAGTGTGGGGTTTTTTTGTTTTGTTTTTTGTCTTTTTGAGGCAGGGTCTCACTGTGCAGTTCATGCTGGTCTTGAGCTCACTTTGTAGCCCAGGCTGGCCTCAAACTTGGAGCAGTTCTCCTGCCTCAGCCTCGTGAGTGCTGGGATTACAGGTGTGCAGGGTGTGGCCCTGGGAAACCGCATGCAGGGAGTGCAGGTCTGGCCAGGGGCTAGCACAACAGGTCACACAGCAGGACTGACTGCTGGGCCTTGAGGATCTTGAGTTACTATCGAGGGTCTGCTCACAGTGTCATGTGAACCTGTGCCACCGTGCCCCACCCTCCAAGGAAGGCCCAGTAGCTTGGTCGAGGATGGGAACAGAGCTAGGGGACTGGGATCTGCCCTGGGCAGAGCTGTCCTGGCGACCAAGCAGCCAGGCCCTGCGCTCTCATTGCAAGAGGGGAGGGCAGTGCTCAGATCCCTCCCAGCTCTGCCGCATCTGCGGCCTGAGGTGGAGTTCCGTCCTGTTGGGGCTCAACCTCAGTGCTCCCTCACATACACACACACCCTGCAGGTGGAATGACATGGTTTCCAGCTTGAACCTGCCGCAGGAGCACCCAGGCAGTCAGACCTGAGTCCCTGCAGCCACCACCACGGGGTAGTACACACTCTGGGGCACCTCTGCCCCCCGGGTGGGCTGGAGTGGGTGCTTGGTGGGATGGTTCTTTTGCCTGGATGTCTGCAGTGCAGGGCCCAGTGGTAAAGGCAGAGCCACCCTCAGTGTCAGACCCTGGGGGGTGCCGCAGAGCTGTGCTGGGTGAGGTGCAAACCTCAAGCTGTAGGGTTCCGATGAGCCCGGCCTGGGCAGCTTGGTGGACCTCAAATTTGTGTGTTACCATCACTAAGTTACCTGGGCTAGGCTTGAATTTGTGACCCTTCTGCCTCAGCAGAGTGCTCCGCATCAAATCTATTCTTACGTCTTTTTTGGGTACAACTCGCGACCTTTTGCTTACCAGGCAGACGCTTGAGCTGCTGAGCCGAGTCCCCGCCCCATGGCTACTTTTTTATACTGTAGAATTGTTTTCTTGACTTCATTTCAGTTATTTATTGCTATTATATAGAAGTACACTTGATACTTGAGTTTCTTGCTTAGCTCCCATAGTTTTTGTTTATCCCTCCTCTTTTTTTTTTTTTTTTTCCGTTTTTATCGGTACCAGGGATTGAACTCACAACTGCCTGCTTGCAAGGCAGGCGCTTATGCCGCTGAGCTAAACCTCTAGCCCCTGTCCCTCCTCTTTAAGGCTTAATGTTGAAATAAAGATTTACTTTCAGGTCCAAAAGGAACGCTGAGCGCAGAAGACATGGCAGACTTCTACAAGGAATTTTTAAGTAAAAATTTCCAGAAGCACATGCAGTATAACAGGTGCGTGTTTTTCCCCCAGGGTCCCCGTCCGGCCCAGGGCTGGCAGGACTGAGTTCTCTCCTGCTCTCAGCATGTTAGTGCTTGCATTAGAGACAGACGTTGCATGGTTGCGTGGTTTCATCCACTTCACTCTGTGTTTCTAAATAAACTCAGTGGCTTTGGGCTGTGTGTGTAGGGCCTGGGGAACGGGGTCTGAGTGCTCTCGGGTGACGCTGCTGGGAGAAGCCCCCAGCTGGCTGGGGCCATTGTGGGAGGAGAGGCCTACCCACCTGCCAGACCAGACCCAGTAGACAGAAATAGTTGCTTTGTGTCACAGTGGAACTGACGGAAGCCCAGGGTCACTCCTGGTGATGACCGGCCTGCCAAGTCTTAGGGACAGAGACAGACAGAAACCCCTGGAGAGCAGCTGGCTTCCCTGCCCTCCTGTGCAGTGGTCACACAGGGCAGCTGCAGGAAGGGTAATGGTTAGCAAGTGCCACTTTGCCACCTCACTAGCGCCACCTGACCTAGGTCAGGGCTGCACTTTGGGCTGCAGTGCTGTGGCCCTGGGTTGGGGAGGGTGTGACAGGGCTGTGAGCCAAGGCCGTTTGCAGGGAGAAGGGGAAGGTTCGGAGTGGGCACCTGGGGATGCCATCAGCCAAACCCAGATTGCTGGGGATGCTGCCGATGACCCAGCTCTGTGGGGCAGCCAGGCCCACCACAGGCCAGGGGAGGTGCCGTACACAGGGACAGACGCAGGCCCTGGACTGGGTGTGGGCCCTGGAGCAGACCTTGGGACTGAGGACCCAAGTGGTGGCCGTGTACTGAGTCTTGTTCCTAAGCTTGTGTCTTAGAGCAGGGTCTCACTGTGTAGCCCAGAATGGCCTTGAACTTGCGATCTTCCTGCTTAAGGCTCCCAGGTACTGGGATTACAGGTGTGCACCACCAGCCCAGCTCAATCATGTGTTTTTAGAAGGATTTATCTAGTGACAGACTCATAGGTCCCTGTGTGTCCTAGTGACATGATGGGATGTGACGGCTGAGCTTTGTACTCAGTGCGACACTGACCATGCCAGGTGGGACAGGGCCAGAGGATGGGGTGGGGTGGCTAGGTGACTCAGAGCAGACAATGTCACCTGGGACTGTCCTGGGCATCACATCCTGCATGTGCAGCTCTCTGGGGTACGCAAGCCAGTGTGTGCAGAGCCTACCAGTGTGTCCAGCCCAGCGCAGAGGCCACTCCGGCCTCAGCATGGGTGAACCCCACAGCCAAACTGCACCTGCCCTCCCACACACCCTCGGCTGGGGTGGCCTCCCAGTTCCTGCTCTGCAGGGTCCCTGGTCCCCATGACACTGTCCATGGTGGCAGTGTCTGCCAGTGACCTTGCAGGCTGGTGTTGCATGTGTGTGTGTATGCACGCCTGCGTGTGCACAGCTCCACAGAGACGGTCCCCCAGAGCTCTTAACTCAGAGGAGGATGGGAAGCTCTGCTGGCCCTGGCTTTGCCCAGGCCAGGGCAGGTGAAGAGGAGTCCTTGCTCCCTGCAGAGCCAGCAGGCTGTGGCTCCAGTGTCTCAGAGCTGGGGGCCTCTCTGGGGTGTAGCCTCACTGCTGGCAAGAAGGGCAGATGGAGCAGGGGTCCCACACGCTGTCCTGTTTCCCCGCAGAGATTGGTACAGGCGTAACCTTGCCATCACCTTCATCATGGGCAGAGTGGCCCTGCAGAGGATTTGGAACAGGCTGAGATGGAAGCCGAAGAGGATGAGCCCTTAGCTGCCCCAGTCCTGATGTGGCCATGAGCCAGCTGCCCCTCAGGAGGGCCTGTGAGTGACTCAGGTCACTGTGTCTCAGGGCAGGGCCTCCTGCTCCCGAACTGCTGGGTCCAGCTGGGTACTCGACACGGATGTGCTGTTAAATAAAGCTCTGGCACTGCGTGCCTGACTCCTGAGTCTGTTTTTTTGTTGTTTTTGTACTAGGGGTTGAGCTCACGACTTTGCATGTGCCAGGCAGACACTCGTGTTACTGAGCCAAATCCCCAGCCCTGTCTCCTGTGTCTTGGATCCCATCAAATCAGAGTAGAACCATATAAAAATGTTAATAAAGTTTCACTTGAACACTTCAGCCAGGCACGTTGGTGCATGCTTATAACTCTGGGTGCTCCAGAGGATCACGGATTCGAGGCACCCTAGACTGTCTCAAGTCTACAAACCAAGTGGAGTGGCACAACGAGTCCACCACTTGGGAGGCTGATGCAGGAGGATCATCATGAGTCGAGGCCAGCCTGAGCTACATAGTGAGATGTTGTCTCCAAAAAAAAGAAAAACCAACTCTACAAAGGGCTGGGAGAGGAGTGAGGGTGGGTGAGGCTTGTTTTCATGCTCAGCAGCTCCAGCATTGGACCTGGTGACAGGAGTGGCTCGGAAGCTGGCTGCATGTGACTGCCTGCCCTGTGACATAGCAGTGAGGTGTCAGGGTCCTCAGGTAGCTGCCCTGGCCAGGGCCCAGCTGTCCTGAAACAGGTGTGGTGAGCATCTGTCCCAGAACCAGCGACGTCGAGGGACACCAGAGCTCCCTGTTCTGTGCAGTATCTCTGGAGCTCCCAAAGACACATGTGGCTGTCACCACCACTGTTGGAGATGGGGGGAGACAGCTGGGGTCCACAGGATCAGAGAGGATACAGTGGGATGTGATCATGGGCTGCTGGACCATCACTGTCGTGGTCAGGACCTTGAATGTCCCTGGGGCCTGGGCAGTGAAGTCTTGGTCCCTGGCTGGGAAGTGGTGACCGTTTGGGTCTTGGGGTTGCCCTTGAGGGGACATTGGACCCCGGCCCCTTCTCTCGTTTTCAGCTTCATGAGGTGAGAAGCCCTTTGGTCCTGGCTCCAGGGTCAGGCCGAGGGCAGTAGATCAGCCTGAGCCAAGATGCTTCCTTCTCGGGGCATCTCAGGTGTCTCTGCCATTGGGATGAGAAACCAAGCAAGCTCCAGGCGAGAGTGGGGCAGGTGGCGGCAGCGCGGGAAGCCTGGGTCAGTGGTGTGGGGCTTCCTGCCTCCCCATCATCCTCCCGTGTCCTTGTGGCCCCCACCACCTCCATCACCAGGGATTGCAGGATGGAAGCTACTATGCCTGTGGGACAGGGCTTTGGCCAGGTGCCATCCAAGGAGCGGGGACTGAGGGCGCTGGGCACAGATGGGGGACACCGACACCCTGCACTCAGGGCCGCATGGCAGAGCCGCAGCCCACAACACAACAGGACCCCTGGGTGTCTGGACAGCAGCAGGTGAGCTGAGCCCCACGGGTTCCTGGGACTCTCCCTCCAAAAATGCAACAAGACAAACATCAAATGATGGTGGTAAATGTTTGGCTCACAAATTAGTGCAACTAAGTTATAATTGAGGTGATTTTTTCCTTTTGGTACCAATGATCAAACTCAGCTTTGCACATGCCACTGAGCTAAGTCCCTAGCCATAATGGAGGTGATTTTGACTAAAATATAAATGCTGTTTTAAAAAAAATTGAGTAAGATGCTTCTAGGTTGTAGTCATATTCAATAACATTTTCCTCTGAACTTTTAAATACCTATGAAATAAAGACTGTCCCACTGATGTATTCTATACTGATTTTCCAACAAAATGCTTGATGAAATTGTTTTGTTTGTTTTGAGAGTCTCACTATGTAGTTCAGGCTGGTCTTGAACTTACTTTGTATTCCAGGCTGACCTTGAACGTGCAGTCCCCTTCCTCTGCCTCCTGCACAGCTGGGATTACAGGTGTGTGCCATTATGTTGGTGCATCAGCAGGTCTCCATTTAATCTGGAATTATTATTTTTTTTTCTTTTTTTGTCTTTTTGAGATAGGGTTTCACCATGTAGCCCAGGGTGGCTTCTAATTTGTCAGGCTTCTCCTGCCTCAGCATCCAGAGTGCTGGGATTACAGGCATGTGCCGCTGTGCCTGTAATGACAGGACCATCCTGATTACACACAAAGGACTGTCTGAGCCCTCTTGCTGGAGACAGGACACACCTTGCAGAGCCCGAGGTGTGGTGCTGGGCTCCAGGCTCTCCTTGCAGCTGAGATTGCAGCCTGATGGTGGCACCTCTCTGAGGTAACAGCTTCCTCTGCAGAGATAGCTGTTACTAGCCTTGGTGTCCCCACCTCCCAAGTGCTGGGATTACAGGTATGCGCCACCACACCTGACACACCTTTTAAAAACAACCTTTTTTTTTTTTTTTTTTTTTTTTTAAGGCTAGTCAAGTGAAACAGTGGGAGTGGAGAAGGAACAAAGAAATCTGTAACTAAAAACAACCTTTTTTGAGAGGACCTTGCCAAGTCACCCAGGCTGATTGTAAACTAGCAGTCCTGCATCAGCCTCCCAAATAGGGAATACAGGTACCTGCCACCACCCCAGCCTTTTAATTACCTGTTAACATATCCCGTCTGGCCGGGCATGCTGGCACATGCCTGTAATCCTAGCATTTAGGAGGCTGAAGCAGGAGGATCATTGCAAGTTTGAGATCAACCTGGGTTACAAAGTGAGCTCAAGGCCAGCCTGAACTGCATAGTGAGACCCTGTCTCAAAAAGTCAAAGACAGGGAAGACCATGGTGAAATGAAAGGCCAAACCATGAAACGGGGAGGTTTGGAGTAGTACAGGCAGCCTCCGGACCCTGCTGCCCTCCACCAGCCTATCTCCCGTAGCTGAGCTCCCAGGCCTCAGCAACAGCCTGGACACAGCCCATACTGGGAGCCTGGCTCTGGAGAATGCTCCTAGGTCCCCAGGCTAGGCAGCACTGCTGGCCCAGGGCTCTGGCTGGCCTGCATGACATCAGAATCCACCAGCAGTACTGTGTCTGTGGTCATCAGCTGCCCCGTGGGCAACGGCTTCTGTGTGGCAGTAGGTGGTCCTCACATCTGTCCTGCAGCCTCACTCAGATGGCCTGACACGGGAGGCCACACAGGGCTGAGGCCATGTGCACCTGAAAAGGATGTACATTGGCCTCCTGGTTCTCAGCCTGCATGACCACAGAGGGGCACATAACCCAAGCGCGGCTGTAGGTGCAGCCCAGGCCTCCCGGAGCAGGAGGGAAGAGCGGCCCACACCTGCTTCCTGGCAGTGAAGCCAAGTGCCTGCACCTGCTTGGTGCTTCTGAGGCCCCTGCCAAAGGGTGACGCCAGCTTTGCAAAGGGGACCGAGCAGTGGCAAGCGGAAGGTTCCAGACAGAAGCACTGCTGCCCTCGCAGCCCTGCCAAGGCCCGCACTGCTGATGGACAGCTAAGTGCTGGCTTGAGTAGGTCGCTTCACTCCCTGTCCCCAGGCTCCTGGATGACTTGGGTGTTTCCTCTCCAGGGTGGTAACAGGCTGACAAGGCATTTGGGAAAGGCAGACTGCTCCCCAGTGGAGGGCAGCAGAAGGGCCGGGAGGTGGTGCTAGCAGTGCCCAGCCTAAGCCTGGCCCTCGGAGCTTCCAGCAGTGACGGCTGGGTGCATGCCGCTATGTGTGCGCCCAAACCCACAGCATGTGGGACCTGACGGTAACCACTGGCTACGCTTCTCTCACCGGGACTCCACCCTGGAAAGTCAAAGTAGGAAGAGGCCAGGCGTGGTGGCACAGGCCTGAAATCCCAGCCTAAACTACACAGTGAGGCCCTGTCCCCCAAAACACAAGCAAACAACAAAGACCTGCCTCCCTGCTGAGCTCGGTGACCTATGACAAGATTGCCACTGACCCCAACTGTGTCCCCACCCAGTGCCCCTGCTGGCCTCTGCGGCCTGGCTCTCCCTCCTCTTCCTTCCCCTCCCCACTGGCATCTGTATCCCTCTCTCCTGTCCCCCCTTTCCTCTGGTCACTGCTTGAGCAGCTCACGTGTGCACCCCAGTGCCCCATGATCCCTACACTCACAGGACACAGCTGAGGGTCACAGCAGGCCACAGCCAGGAGGGGCCTGGCTGTGCCACCTCCCTCAGCCCCCCGCCCACAGGAGCTCATGGCCACATGCAGCCCCCTTCTCTGGAATCCCAGGGTAGTACTGGCCCTGTGTGCCCCACCTCTGTGTGTGCCCCCCTCCCCATCCTGCACAGCTGCTCTGTCTCACTCAAATGGCACAGTAACCTCCAGCGCAGTCACCTCCTCACTCCCTGCAGGGCCTGGTCCCCCCCACACACCAGTGCCCACATCAGCACAAACTTGGGCATCTGCAGCCTCACGTGGCAGTCTCTGTACTGTTTCCTGCGGGCTCCTGTCCCTCAGGGCTTCCTGGCTGAGGTCCCCTCTCTAGGCTAGAGGGCGAAGCTGCCTCTTCAGGACCTTGGGCAGCTCCTGCAGGGTCCTAGGCTGGGGGAAGCAGGCCACCCACAGCCCCTGAATGCTTGGCAGGGATGGGCGACCCAAGGTGTCACTTCAGCCAGCGGGGAGCAGAGCCTGGAGGAGCAGCTCGTGGGCCAAGAGTGTGGCACCCTGGCCACATCAGGGAGCAGGGAACAGCCACAGTGGCCACCTGGCTGTGTCCCTGCTGTGTCCGGGCTCCCTGCTGGAGGCCCACACATCCTGCACTAGTACACACACTGCTGGCTGCTGGCTCGTGGCTGGCCATCCTGACCTTGGACCCTGAGGACCGTGCACTGTGGGCTGTGGCTGATGCCCCTCCCAGAACTTCCTCACCCCCCAAGCTAGACCTCTGTCCCCATCAGATACCGTCTCTCATGACCTCTCCCCATCACCTTCCCTCTCCGTGGACTCCTGCTTGGGGCCTCATGGAAATGGACCCCTGGTAGACACTGGGTGTCTCCAAGGTCACTCTGTATGGCAGCAAATGGGGATACATCTCCAGGTGGCCTGCAGTCCCTGGGCAGAGCTGGAGGGGCGGGGTCCTTGCTCCCTGGAGGGTGGCATGGGCAGCCCTGTGCGAACCAGGGAGGTGCCTGCCCGGGACCACTGGCCCACGCAGCCCCTTTCTGGCTCTGTGCACTGTGGGGGACCCAGGATCCTCACCTGCCTGTCTGCCAGCAGAGCCATTACACAGTGCTGTTGAAGGCAGATCAATCCACCTCCCTGAAAGGTTCAGGCCCTGCTAGCCGCTTCCGGGCCCAGTGCCATTGATTATGGAAATCATCTCCTTTGCCTGAGTCAGACCTTGGGTGGAAAAGTACTGGCAAGGGAGGGAGGAGGGCGAGGTGGCCAGAGTCCCTGTCCCTGGCTGCCCGCTGCCTGCATGGTCGTGCCAAACATAGTCACCAGAGTGTGTGTTTGCTGCCCTTGGCACAGGGAAGATGAGCACAGAAAGCCGAGTGGGAGGCCCTGAGGCCGCCGAGAGGCCCTTGGTTTATCTTACCCACCCTGTGGCCAGGGCCCAGTGTCCACACTGCTGAACATGGCGGGCCATGCACACAGACAGCCCCGTGCTGTAGGAAGCCATGAGGGAGGAGGGGCCACTCGCTCACATGTCTGGCTGTGAGTCTGACCATCTGGTCATGGACACGGTGCCCAGCGTCATGGAGGACAGGGTCAGAGCTGTAGTCAGCTTGGTCCTATCTTTCCCCCTGCCCTGTCCTCTGCATGCTGCCCAGCTTGGGAGCCCTGGACAGTCAGCATAGGGCACAGTGGGCCCAGACCCTTCCCTCAGTAGCACCATGAGACAGCAGGTACGGGGGCCACTGGGCATGCTCACAGGGCTTCACCTGTACCCTCAAACCAGCCCAGGAGGGTTCCAGGCACCCTTGGGTCCTCAGCAGGGCTCCGTGCTGAAGCTTGGAGCTGAGCTCTGCTCTGGGCATCCTGATACCCTGGGCAGCCCCTGCATTGCCAATACACAGGCCAAGCAGTCGGGACGGGCAGGCTGGTGGCTTGAGCAGCTGAGACAGACGAAGTGAGCAGCATCAGGAGGTGGAGGATGCAGGGACAGAGTGGGGTGCGGGCAGGTTCTGGCCAGGCAGGGACTGGGTGCAGAGCAGGGCGGGTGTGGAAGGCAAGGGGCATGGCTCCAGTGTCCACAGCTGCACAGGCACCTGCCAGAGGCTGCCATGGGAGACAAACAGCTGGGAGCAGAGAATGAAGCCTGGGCGCAGTCACCCGTTTCCACGTGGCTGCTCCCCCGTGCTCTTTCCTTACAACAGAGCCATAAGGAGGCTCCGGAGTCCCAGAGGCCTGAGAGCCCTGCCGCTCTTCCTTCGCAGAGGCCAAGGTGCTGGCTTCAGAGGCCACTCCTGGGCTTTGCTGCAGAGACTTCTGAGCTGTGGTCATGGTGACAGCTGCCTGGGCTGCTCCTCAGGGACCTGAAGGCCACTTGTGCTGAAGCGCTGGCCTTTCACTGGGGTCTTTCTGGTGGGTGTTTCTGTCCTGGTCTTATGCTGGTCTCTTCCACTGCTGTAACCCCCAGGCAAGAGTCTCCTCCGCTCAGACTGTGCTAGGCCTGGTCCACTGTCGCCTTTTCTCTTTCTCTCCCCTCTTCTGTACCCACATGCCTGTGCCTTTCCAGCAGCTCTATCTAGGGCTCAGGCCCTCAGGGCTGGAATGGCCCAGGCAGGATGAGGGTGCCAGCTGCACCAGAGCTCCCGGCCTCCAGGACACGCTGGCCATGACTGCCCGGTGGCTCAAGTCTCCCATGAGACAAAACATCTTCAGACTGAACGGCAGCCCCATGCACACCCCTGCCCATCCCCACTCCTCTCCCTCACCCTCCACACCCCTACTACCAGCTCAGGTAGCTCACCTTCCTGTCTCCCGAGGGAGCAGCCTGCTGGCCCCTCTGCTTGCCCTGAGGCATCGCCCTGTGTATGCGGGCTTGTGATTCCCTGATTCCAGCTCAGTCTTCCCCATCCCTCTGTGGGGGACACCCAGACAAGAGAGCCACGCCCTAACCACCTGGCCACGGGCCCAGGACTGCATCTTGGGCTAAACAGGGATTGCTGCAGGGACTGTACTCTGAGTCCATGGGGGCAGGAACAGTGGTCCCCGGGACTGTGCAGGGCTAGGGGGTGGGCTGCGGCTTCACACAGTTCAGTGAACTCAGCGAGGTTAAGAGCGAGCCTCCTCCCCTGTGGGCCGCAGAGAGGCAGCAAGGAAGCCCCTCCCCGGGCCTTTAAGTGATCGGCAGAGAAACAACCCGACGTTTTTGCTGCTTGGCTGACTTTGCAGGTCAGGGCCAGCAGGCTGGTAACTACTCAGAGGATAACAATACGCAGTGCATTGATGGTCGTGGATTTCCTGCTGTCCTGTTACTGTTTTGCTTCACGTTACTGTTCTGTTTTATTCCCTTTAAAACAAAAAGTAGGGGCTAGGGACTTAGCTCAGTGGCATAAGTGCCTGTCTTGCAAGCACACAGTCAGTTGTGGGTTCGATTCCTGGTACCAAAAAATTTTTTAAAAATTAAATAAAAAATAGGGCTGGGGATGGAGCTCAGAAGCACAGTGCCTGCCTGACAAGTGTAAGGTTCTCAGTTCACTTCCCAGTACCAAAAATAATAATAATAATAATAAATAAAATAAAATAAAGCAAAATAAAATACTGTGAACGGGAAAAATAAAAAAGAACTACCTTCTTATCAAGCACCCACCAGCCACATGCCAGTGGCCGCCACAAAGACCCAGAGTATGGACACTTCCTCTATCATGGGTCCTGTGAACAGCGCTGGCCTAGGAGGCTCTTGAGGCTTGCTGTCCTTTCTTTGTCCAGAAGTCACTTCATTGGTGTAGCCTCTCTCATGAGAAAACCCTGCTGGGTACAGGGACACTGGGAGGGGCTCACAGAGGGATGTGGCAGCACGCAGCGCTGGGCGTCCAGGAGGGCACATGGGAGGCCGTGGCCTCAGCTGGGCAGGTGGCTGTCCAGGAGGGGTCAGTCCCATGGGAAGGGCCAAGACCCAGAGGAAGGAGGGCCCAGGTGTGGTCCCGAGCCAGGCTCAGTGCTGTGGCTTTGCCTGCGACATCTGGCCAGGGGACCCTGTTGTCTCCTCTGCAGCCATGGCCTGTGTGTGGCACAGGCCTGTGGGAGAGGAAAGTCAGCTCTGTCTTAGGTGGATTTCAGGAAGCTATCATGGATACATTGGCTTCAATAAAATATATATTTTTGTTTTTGGTGCTGGTGATGGAGCCCAGGGCTTTGCCCATGAGAGGCAACCCGCTTCATCCCCACCTGGAGGTGCTGGCATGGCTTTACACAGGTGTGGACCACCAGTGCGGCTGCCCTTGACAGGCTTGGGGACTCGGCGCTGAGCTCAGAGTCACAGGAGGAGGACAGAGTCTGCGCCCATTACATCCACACCGTGCCTGGGGCCCAGGTCCCAGGCTGGACACGGAATGCTAGTTCAAGGCTCCAGGAGGCGAGTGGAGTTCTGTTTAATGGGCAGAGCCTGAGCTCCAGCAAGGGGTGGGGTACAGAGCAACAGGGGTTCAGGCCCTGGAGAGGCTGCACGTGGGCAGTAAAATGCAGCAGAGGGAGGCAGGGCAGGCTGTGGGGGTCTGGTGAAGGGGAAAAGACTGGGGGTCGGAGTGGGCCCCAGAAGGCAGGCCCAGCAGAGGAAGAGGGCTCCACCTTCCACAGCTGGGAAGGCCTGTGGGCGTGGGCGTGGGCTCCAGCCCTCCTGCAGGGAGCCGCCCTGGAGGCTGCTGGTGGGAGCCGCTCAGGGCCATGGGGCCATGGGGTCCAGGACCAGGGTGAGGGAGTCAGGAGCAGAGACTCCAGGCCTCCCCACCCCACCACAGCAACTTCAGTCACCCAGGAAACCTGGAGCCACAAGTGGGCCAAGAGCCAAATGCAGCCCCTCACCCGGGCTGAGCCGGGCTGGCAGAACAGGGCAGGGAGGTTCTCTGGCTCTGTTCTTGTCATCAAGAACATGAAATTCCAGCAATCAGAAACAAGCAAAAGAGAGCTGGGAATTTAGCTGAGCAGTGTGAGCACCTGCCTGGCAAGGGTCGTGAGTTCGATCCCTGGTACCAAATAAATAAAAAGAGCAAGAGGTTGGAGCTGAAGATGTGGTTTTTTTGAGACAGTCTCATTCTGTGGCCCAGGCCTGCCTCGAGCTCCAGGTGTCCTCCTGCTTCAGTCTCCCTCGAGCTGGGATTGCAGGTGTACGGCACTGTGCCAAATGGGAATTGTACATTTCCTGTGTTTGCTTTTTGTCTGTCCACCAAATAACTAGAACCATCTCTATAATCTATGCGATGTGGGATTTTTATTATTTTTTACCTAAAGGCATCATTTTTTTGGTGATGACAAAAAGTTTTTTTTCACTCTTTTAAGATAAAAACTAGGTTTTTCTCAACTTACTTTTAAAGGTTTTTAAAAGTCAAGCTGAAATTTCTTTTTTTTTTTTTTTTTTTTTGTCTTTTTCCTTTTTATCGGTACCAGGGATCGAACTCACGACTGCCTGCTTGCAAGGCAGGCACTTATGCCACTGAGCTAAATCCCCAGACCCCCATGCTGAGATTTTTAAGAGCTTCATTTTTAATTTTTTTTTTTTGAGACAGTCTCACTCTGTTATTCAGGCTGGCCTTGAACTCATCATGATCCTCCTGCCTTAGCCTCCCAAGTGCTGGGATTACAGCCATGTGCTATCATGTCTTGCTTTTAAGTTGGAATAAAAATTTACAGCTTGGAGCTGGGGATTTAGCTCAACGGCATACTCACCTGCCTTGCAAGCGCGCAGTCATGAGTTAGATCCCCAGTACCAAACAAACAAACAAAAAAACAGGAAGAAAAACTTACAACTTGATTTTGGGGGCGGCTTTTTGAGACAGGGTCTCTCTATGCAATTCAGGCTGGCCTTGGGCTCTCTGTAATCCATGCTGGTGTTGAATTTGCAGTGATCCCCTGCCTCCGCTTCCTGAGTGTTGGGATTACAGACATGCACTACCATCCTTAGCTTTTTAGTGATTTTTTTCTTTTTTGCTAAAAGAAGTTTAAATGTGTACCAAAATACAGTTAGAGAAGAGAAATTAGTGAACCTGGCATTCTACAGCCATCTATGTATGATACATTTCAAAATATTTAGAAAAGCACCCAAAGGTTACTGACTCCTAGAAAATGACAAACACATGTCTGTGATACCAGCACTCTGGGAGGCTGAGGCGGGAAGACGGCAAGCCCAAGGCCAGCCTGGGCACACAATGACTTAGTGACACCCTGTCCAAAAGAAAAAAAGAAAGAAAGACGTGAGCAGACACTGCACAAAGATGGGTATGTGAGTGCCGGTTAGCACAGCAAGATGTCCAGCTGGACTGGAGGAACACACAGGAGCCGAAAATTCGCCAGGGCTGCTGCTCAGTGGTCCAGGGGCCGGCTCCATCCCCAGCTCTGCACTGTGAAAAACGTTCTATAAAGGAAATGCTATTAATTATAAAACAAACTACTTATTTTTAAGGTTAGTTTCCTTCAAGGAAATGTTTATTGCATATTTTACAACAAAATTAATTCACAGACATAAAATGGAAGTCAAGGGGTTTGCCATACTTAATGCTGAGCCAAGTCCTTGTTTTGGGAATCCAGCAGTCAGTTATGACCCAGAACCAGAGCCGCCTCCACAGATTTCAGAGTTTTCGATCAAGGCTGGGCATAGTGGGTCAGGCCGGTCAATCCTCCCAGCACCTGGAGGCTGAGGCAGGAGGATGGCCGTAATTCATAGTGAGACCCTTTCTCAAAACAAAATCAAAAGCAAACAAACAAGTCAGCCCAAAGAGTCGAGGGGTTCTTCAGTAACTGGAATGAAAACCTTCTTTAGACTGACAGTTTGGGGCTGAGGTGGGTTTCTTTTTTTTTTTTTTTTTTTTTGTCTTTTTCCTTTTTATCGGTACCAGGGATCGAACTCACGACTGCCTGCTTGCAAGGCAGGCGCTAATGCCGCTGAGCTAAATCCCCAGCCCCCTGAGGTGGGTTTCTGTGCTGGGTGAGGGCTCCATCTGATGGAAACCTTCTGCTGCCCTTCACCGCAGCCTCTTTCTCTTGCTAAAGTGAACCAGCGAGCAACCCACAGCCGCTGCAGGCCGGGGCCCAGCCTGGACAGTGTGCATTTTCAGGACCCAGTGGACACTGAACTCCACTATTTACTCTGAAATAAATACAGAGGAAACGAGCCAGAGGGAACAGGAACTCGAGAGGGGACTCTGGCTTCATCGCACTGGGGAGAGCTTGTGGGGCTCTTCTGGATTCAGATGTTTTACAGCCAGGCGCTGTGGGGTCCACCCCTGTAGGTGCTTAGTTCCCCATCAGGACCTGGGTTCAGCAGGGCAGGGTTGCACATGTCTGTCATCCCGGCACTGGGGAGGCTGAGGCAGGAGGAACCTTGTGAATTCAGGACTACCTCGGGCTACAAAGTGAGCTCAAGGCCAGCCTGAACTGCATAGTAAGGCCTTGGCTCAAAACAAACAAGCAAACAAAACAAAAACCAAACTAATGGGATCACACCACTCACCCACCCTACAGCCAGGCAGGGCCCAGGCCTTTCCAGATGGCTGAGGAAGCCCGGTGTGAGAGGCCCCTGGGACTCTGGGCGTCGCTGGGAGTCACTCTGGCTAGCCCATCATTGTGTGGCTGAGATGGCCTCATCCTGGTGGCCCCAGACACCTGGGCTCCGGCTGTCCTGGGGCAGTCAGCACCTGGTCCCCCAGGGCCACGAGAGGGGACAGCTGCCAGCCCTGGGCTTCCTGTGCACGGGTGGAGGAAGCACCCTGGGTCTACAGGCTGGCGACCCCAGGCTCCATGCTCTAGGGCCCTGGGGACTCTCGGGTGTCCCCAGGAAAGCCGGGTGCTGCTGTGCTTGCAGGGTGTCCTCATCTATGCCGGCCCTGATTCCCCTCCACCCGCCACTTCATCCCAAGGGAAGCTGGGCCGCGGGGCAGTGCCTGCTGTGGGAAGGAAAGACGCCCAGGAAAGTGCATAACTTCCATTTTTAGCCTAAAGCCCAAGGCCAGGAAGGGTGTGACCTGCGGCCCGCCAGGGCAAGGCAGGACACAGCCCAGATTAGCCCAGTCCGGATGCCAGGCTGGCGGCCCTGCCCAGCTCGGGAAGGCTTCGGGCTGAGGGAGAGGGGACCACACGTGGAGCCCCCTGTGCTGTCCCCACCACCCCAGGTCCCCCCTGGCCTCAAGACAGCCCTGAGCGCTCCTGCTGCAGCCTCTGCCCTTCCTGCTCTCCCCTCGCCCTCCCCCTTCCCTCTCTTTTTTCCCTTTCCCTCTTTAGTCACTGTGGACTGAGCTGCGCCCCTGGCCTGCAGACCCCTCAGGATCCAGGGGAAGCCCCAGCCTCTGTGTCCGTCCCAAAGGGCTGCCCCTGAAGCCTCTGTTTCACACTGCAGTTACAAGTGGTAGCATACTCCTGCAATTCCACTGGTCTGGGAGGCTGAGGCAGAAGGATTGCAAGTTCAAGCCTACCTCAGTAATTTAGCAAGATCCAGTCCAAAATTTAAAAAAAAAAAAAAAAAAGGTTGGGGATGTAGTTCAGTGCAAAGGCCCTGGGATCAAACCTCAGTACTGAAAAAAAGAAAGAAAAGAACAAAAGCTTAAAAGGTTACTTTCAGTTCCATTACTGCTCCTGCTCCGCGAGAGCCTGTGTTCTGTCGAGCTTTTCTTTCTGGGATCTTCCACCAGCCGGTCCCCCCTACTGCAGGTGAGCCTCTCTGGACCACCTGGTCTCAGCACTCTGCCTATCCATGCTCACATCTCTTAGTACAAACTGGGACAGAATGAGTATGAGACTCATGCTCTGCGCTTAGCTCTGAGGCCCCGGAGCCCAGCAGGTTGTAGAAGGAAGCTGACCCTGGATGGATGGGTGTGCACCTCTCATTCTTTGTGACCCAGGGTTGGGGAGGTCACTGCCTGCGAATCAGCAGCTCCAGCTTGTAGCAGCCGTGGCCTGTTTTCTCCACAGGTTTTGGAGGAGGGCGGTGAACAAGATGGAGGCAGGAAGAAGGCCGATGGGGAGGGAGAGGGGAGCCCACCTGCGGCGTGTGGGCTGCCTGCTCCCTGCTCATGGAGGGTGGCTGCGGGACTGGCTTTGCTGTCCCCTGGTCTTTCAGCTAGCTTTGGGATCTGCATAGACAAGTGTGTAGGGTCCACCATGGTCACCCCGGCATCTGTCCAGGGTCTAACCCCAGCTCGCTGCCTGGAGTGGCCCTGTGTGGAGTCTTTCCCACCCCACTGGGGAACACTGACTTCTTGATACTACCAGTGCCCGCACTAGAACAGAGAGGGGCTTCCTTTTACTCCTAAGGCTGAGCAACACCTCCTTTGCTGCCGACAGGAAGCAATCACTAGAACTAGCAGGCCTCGGCAGCAGTCTCTGTAAAGTAGGGACAAGGAGGTCTCTTGGAGCTGCTGGAAGGGTTGAAAGGTGCTCAGAGTGGGGCACTGACTAGCGTCAGGGGGCCCTGGTAGGAGGACTGGGGCCTCTGTGCCTCCCTAAGGCCTCTTTGGAGCTGCAGGGATTCGGGTCCCTGGAGCAGGATGTCTCCATCTTCTGACCCTGGACAGCACCCAGGCCCAACTTCAGCTGCTCGGGCTTTCAGGATGTCCTGAAGATGATGGCAGGAGTCAGAGGGGTATGACAACATCATCTTGTCTCTTCCATTTGTGTCAGCTACAGGTTGGATGCTGGGGAGGCCTGTGGGGCGAGGAGGACACAGGCCTTTCCGGTTCTAGTGCCTGCAAAGCTGAGGGGAGAGGTAGCCATGCCCACGATGCCAGGGACAAGGGGCCAGCCTGGCACAGGCAGGGCAGCTTCTTGGAGGAACTGAGCCTTGGATGCCATGGGGACAAGGAGGACAGAGAACATTATAGGCACAGTGCAAACTGTCAAGGGGCATGGTAGTGTGGGAGGGCAAGGTGTACTTGGGACAGAGCAGCAGGGGCCAGCGCATCCAGTCCGGTGGGCCTCAGAGCTGGGGACCTCGCCAGGCAGCCAGGCACCGGGCTGAGGGGCTGAGGCCGGCAGGAGCGGGTGTGGTGGATGACTTGAATCTTCCCCTTCCCCCAGCACTGCAGGCTGGGTTCTGACTGGAGACTGCTGCCAATACTGCAGGCTGACTTTGTAAGGCTGGCTCACTTCAGGGTTGGCCTGCAGGACCCCGCCTGTTGTGCCATCTTACTTTAATTCTCAGCAAGGTTGGGGGTTTCCTGACTGGTCTGTGATACTCCCCTCCCGCCCCCCAGCAGGGATCTTATCAATCCCGCTGGTTACAAGTGAGGCCCATAGTCACTGGGTGACGGGACAGAGCAAGGAGACATGAAAGCCCGAACAAAGCAGTGGCAGTGAGATGGATGAGGGAAATGTCAAGGGGGTGGGAGGGTCTTGAGCATCTTGGCAGAGGAGCAGCAGAGAGCAGAGGGCACTGGCGGCTGGAGTCCCTCCCTGGAGCGCCAAGAGCAGCAGGGCAGTGACTGACCCCACAGGCACTGAAGGAGCACAGCTCCTCTCCAACCGGCTCTTCTCTGAGCGACATCCTTTGTGGTGCCTTGGCGACAGCAGCTGCGGCTGCGCCCAGGGTTGCAGGCTGTCCGGGATCACTGAGGGCTGCGGGGAGGGGTCGCCGACCCTGGCCCACCGGCTCTCCACGAGTCGTCTCCTTTGCTGACCCATATTTGCATTTATAAAGGCGATCAAGAGGGAAAGGGAATGAAACAAAGAACTGTGATGTGTTGTGTGCATGCACCAACTCCCCATGATGAGTGCAATTATTATGAACTGCAAACATGCAGAGAGAAGGAGGGAGAGCGACAAGGTGGAGGGGGAGGGCAGATGAGGGGAGAGAGGGAGATCCAAGTGGCCGGGGCCGCATGGAGCCCGGAGCACCTGCTCCCCGATCGTGCGTGGACCTGCAGGCTGCTGGGTGCAGGCGCAGGCGCCGTCCCCGAGGCGGGGCCGCAGGGGCCTGGGGACGAGGCCGCCGACTGCTCTCCGGACATCAGGGCTCGTGAGGTATCGCCCGCTGCAGGCCAGCTGCGCCCCAAACCGCTCCGGGCCCACAGCCGCACCCGCACCCGCTCGTAGTCCCCGCAGAGACCCCGCATCAGTTTCCCCAGCCCCGCCCGGCGGCGCGAGGGAGCTGACGTCAAGGCGCAGGGCATTGTGGGGCGGGCGCGGCCCCGGCGACGCCATTTTCCGAGCGGGCGCGAGGCTGAGGAGCAGAGCCGGCAGAGGATGCTGCGGGGCGGCCGCGGAGGCGCCCCCTGCTCGTGACCGCCGCTCCCAGGGACAGCGCGACAGCGCAGCCGCCGACCGGACGGTGAGTGTGCGACCGCGCCCGGGGCCTCGTCCCCGGCCGCACCCGCGCCCGGCGTCCCGCGTCCTGCCTCGGTCCAGTCCGGGCCCCCGCCCCGACCCCTCCCCGGGTCCCTCCCCGCAGCGCCCCGCGGGCCGAGGTCGCTGTCCCCTCATGTGTCCCTCCGGCCCAACGCTACTGTCCCTGTCCCCCCCTGTCTGCGTCCTCCCAGGTCCCATCCCGGTCCGGCGGCGGGGGAGGCCGTTCTCGATATAGTTGCGGCGTCGCGGCCGCCAGGAGTGATGGGGCGCCGGCCGCCGCCTTTGTCCCTTCCTCCCGGCCCCCGCCTGGGCGGCAGCGCCCCGGGCGACGCGCTGTCACCGCGCGGCCGGCCCCTCGCTCCGGGCGGTCCTTTCCTCTGGCGCCCGACACGCGGCGTGCAGCAGCCCCTGGCTTGGAGTGTTTTCCGTGTCGCATGGGGTGCCCCCTTTCCTTAAAAATTTAAATTTAAAAAGAGAAGTTACTGCATGATGGGGTAAAGATTTGAGGCCATTTCCAGGTGTATTGTGGCAGAATTGGTGCCGCTTGCTATGTTATTTAGATACGTTAAGAATTTGCACGTTAAGCAATAATGGAGACTTGCAAAAATATCACAGAAAAGTGATTTAAATTGATATGTAAAAGGACAGTTGCATATTTGATTCTTTGTGTTAGTCAAATCCCAAGGCTTGTTTCCTTTTTTTCTTTTTCTGTTTTTTTTTTTTTTTTTTTGTGGTTGTTGTTCATCATGACTAAGCCTTTGATCAGAATCAGTTCTTAATACACCATATGAGGTCCGAGAAAACCCATTAGGGGATTGGAGTGACCTTCTTAAGCGCCCGAAGTGCATTACAGTTATGGATTTCGTTCTTTTACAGACCTGCCGCAACCCCCAGTTGTGGTGGGAAATTTGACTCATTGTTCTGTTTTCTAAGTATTTCTGAGAGTAGCGTGATCCTAAATTTTTGATATCAGAACCTGTGGAGTTGTGTCGGGAGGGCAGGCGCTCTCCAAGTCATCAGAGAATGCAGCATCATGTTGCAGTTGAGCCTGGCAGCTGTGTGATGGTACCAAGTGGTGTGGTGGCATGGGACTGGTAGTGACCTCACTGCAGCGGCCTCTGTCATCTGTTGGGCGTGGTGCAGGCCTGTAATTCCAGCACTCAGGAGGCTGAGGCAGGATTGTGGGTTGCAGCCCAGCCTAGGTAACTTGATTTAGAGGAACCCCCGCCTTTGGAAATTTAAAATAAAAAAAAAAAAATAAAGCTGGGCGTGGTGGTGGACACTTATAATCCCAGCACTCAGGAGGCTGAGGCAGGAGGATCATGATGAGTTTCAGACCAACCTGGGCTACAAAGCAAGCTCAAGGCCAGCCTGAACTGCATAGTGAGACCCTGCCTCAAAAAGACCAAAAAAAAAAAAAAAAAAAAAAAAAAAGAAAAAAGAAAAAAGAAAAAAATCATTAAAAAGGACTGGGTATGTAGCTTATTCTAAAAGCCCTGGATTCGCTCCACAGTGCTAAAAACAAAAACAAAAACAAAAAAAACCAGAACAAAACAAAATCACCCAAAAGCAAATCCACAAAAACTCTACAATGCCCAGGATGATAAAAAGACACACACTGGGATCAGGATGGAGACTTACCCAGCGAAGGAGTGAAAGCCACTGGGGAAAGACACAGTATCTTAAATATTTCATAATAAAAACTACAGTTGTTTTATTGTTTACACTTTGAAAAGTTTATACAATCTAAGCACATTTTGTAATGCTGGAAAAAAGAAAAGGCAATACATAGCTTTCTTTTTTTTTTTTTTTTTTTGGTCTTTTTGCTTTTTATCGGTACCAGGGATCGAACTCACGACTGCCTGCTTGCAAGGCAGGCGCTTATGCCGCTGAGCTAAATCCCCAGCCCAATACATAGCTTTCTAAAGGGCTATAGGTGATCTGGAAAGATGATCATTTAAAAATGAATCTAGAAACACAAACATCAAAAGTTGAATGAGCTGGGCACTGTGGTTCATGCTTGTTATCCCAGAGCTTGGGAGGCTGAAGCAGGAGGATCAACAACTCAAGGCTAACCTGGGCAAGATCCTGTCTCGAAAAAGTTGAGTTGGGCTGTGGATATAGCTCAGTGGCACAGCATGTGCCTGCAAGCAAGAGGTTGTGAGTTTGACCCCCAGTACAAAAAAAAAAAAAGTTGAGTGAATGTAACTAGTTCTTAGGGGATGCCTGGAGTATCAGAAATCTGAGGAAGTCTGCTTCATGTTTCAGGCACAGAATAAAAATGATCAACCAAGCATGGCCTTAAGTGACTTTTGGGAACCCATTGAAGTGCAGGTACTGTACTGAGTGGCTGGAGATGTGGAGATACAAGAGCTGGCTGGTAGTCTGGCTTGGGCAGACCCAGCTGAGAGGTTAGAGACCTACCCACTCCTCAGACACCGAAAGGAAGAGCTAATGGAATTGGAAAGGTGTCAGGGATGGCTTTGGAGCTGTGGCCTGACAGGAGGAAATAAGGCCTGAGGCAAGCTGTAGTTGAGCTGTGTCAGTGGAGTTGGGGTCTGAGGGAAAGAGGAGGCTGGGAAAGGCCTCCTGCCATGTGTGTGTGTGTGTGTGTGTGTGTGGTTTGGTGGAGGTCACAACAGGAAGAAGCCGGTGGCATTTGAAAAGGCAGGGGCAGGGGCTGGGGCTGCAGGGTGTAGTTTGGTGGTAAAGCAGGGGTCTAGCCTGCACTGGGTGTTCTATCCCTCACCTGGCAAACAAAACAAAGCAAAGAAAAACAGAAAGGCAGCGAGCGGGCAGTAGCTTTGAACTGGGATGAGCTAGTTAGGAAGCCATTCACCCCAGGTGTGGCCCTGGAGCTGGGTTAGGGTAGCAACAGGAAGCACAGAGGAGCAGGTGGGTCGAGAGGTTTAGGGTCTGGTGGACTTGCCTTGATGTAAGGAAGGCGATGGTGGCAGGGACTCTAGATTTGTGTCTGTATCAGCCTGTGCCGCGGCCTGGGCCATCTCGCTCCTCTACAGAGGTTCTCATACCACCCTGTCTCCCTCTTCTGGCTGCTCTGGACCTCTCGGATCGCACACCTAGGCGTCTGCAGAGCTTGGGCGTCACTCAGCAGCCCTGCTCTGCCTGACTTTCTCTAGCACATCTCACTGCCTCATGCTGTGTGGTTTTGCTTTGTCAGCTTCCCACATTGTTGTCTTGTCTCCTCCAGCATCCTGGTGTCCACAGGGGGAGGACTCAGTGTCAGTGCTTGGCAGCCAGTGGGCGCTTTGTAAGTGTTTGCTGAAGAAATGCATCTGGAGTCCCTTCCTTGTCTTTAATTTGGTGACTCACTAGCTGGTGACACCCAGCAAGGTAGGGAAAATGGGAGGAGGAAAATGGTGTTTGCTTTTGGATATTATAGATGTGAAGTGGTTGTGGGAGAGCTGAGATGCGGGACTGGAGTCCAGATAGGGATTGAAGCCAGGTGTGGTGGCACAGACCTGTAATCCCAGGATTTGGGAGGCTGAGGCATGGGCATGATAAGTCTGTACCCCACCCTCGGCAATTTTGTGACCTTAGCAAGCCAAAAACAAAAAACAAAAACAAAAACAAAAGGATGGGTGCTAGAACGTAGTTTAGTTTATTTGAAATCGAGTCTCACTGAATTGCCCAAGTTGGGCTTGGATTTTTGATACTCCTGCCTTAGCCTCCAAAGTAGCAGGAGTTACAGGTGTGAGCAACTATGCCTGGTTTGTTTTAGTTTTAACTAATATTTGCGGACAGATGAAAACAGTATGAATCTGTGCTTTGCAGATATTGTTGGTGTGGTATCCACACTTAAAACAGTAACGTCAATATGTGAAAATCCATGAAACAAACAGTTTAGGCTGAGTTCTGTGCATATGTGAAGTAGATATTATTTCCTCAGTTGTGCTCTCACTTAACCTCAGTTTAAACCACAGATTGTTCCTTTCCTTTACTGCATAACCTAGACATTGGTGTCCAGCCCCTGTCCCCATAGGGCAGGCCATAGCGATGCAGCCCAGTACTGTCCCAGGTGAAGGAAGAGCTGCGACACCTCTATCTTCCTAGGGAGGGCAGGTTACCCCTGTGAGGTGAGTTCTTTTTTGAGTCAAGGTTTTATTAAGTCACTTTGTTACCCTGCCTGGCTTTGGGCTTGAACTTGTGTTCTTCCTCCTCAGAGTGCTGGATCATAGGTGTGTGCCAGTGTGCTGTCTAGACCCACATTAGAGGCCGCCTGTGATTCTGTCAGGATGATTTCCCTGCCGTAAGGTCCCCACTGACTTGGGACCATCATTACTTCTGTAAAATTCCCTTCCAGCAGTTTCCTGTCCAGAACAGTAGGAGGAAGAGATACCTACAACAGGAATGTTGGGTGAGAAAGGGCATCTTACTTCACAATTTTGTTGTATTCTCAAAGCCATTCATAAGCACTTTTCAGTTAACTTCAGGATGACAGCTTCTTTTTCTTTTCTTTTTTTTTTTGAATCTTTTATTTATTTATTTTTTTGTCTTTTTCGTTTTTATCTGTACCAGGGATCGAACTCACGACCGCACACTTGCAAGGCAGGCGCTTATGCCGCTGAGCTAAATCCCCAGCCCCCGAATCTTTTATTTTGAAGAGAAAAATAAAATTTCAAACAATAGTATATACATTGCATTTTTTTTTTTTTTTTTTTTTTGAGACAGGGTTTTGCTATGCAGTTCAGGCTGGCCTTGAGCGCTTACTTTGCAGCCCAGGCTGGTCTCAAACTTGAAAGGATCCTCCCACTTCAGCCTCCCGAGTGCTAGGATTACAGTCATGAGCTACCACGCCTGGCTCATACATTGCATTTTATACATATATGTACGCACATACTGTTTTTTTTTTTCACCACTATACTAACAAGGGACATACTGTTTATATATACATATTGTTTCTTTCAGCTTCTCACAATAGTGAGACAATTCAATGTTTGCCTATGTGTGTCTGATTTAAGGGTGACAGTTTCTGAATACATACAGAAAATATTTTCTAAAATTTAAACACTAAAATTTGAAGTTCCTTGGTTCACAAACAGTTCATTCCTTGGTTCTGAGCCACATTTGTATTTGTGTGGGGGAAGGTGGCCGTGGTCCCATTCATCACCTGATGTGGGGTTTGCAAACCAAAATGAAATTTTGCCCAGTGTTTCTGTTTGTGAACCACACTGTTTGCAGATGAAAGTATTTGTGAACCAAGGCTCCACGTAGGTCACTTGGCCAGTTTGACTTTTTCATTTTTACCAGGACCGGGGATCAAACTCACGACTGCCTGCTTGCAAGGCAGGCACTTATGCCACTGAGCTAAATCCCCAGCCCCTCATTGGCCAGTTTGACTTATAACAAGACACAGCTCAGGGAGTGGGGAATGCAGCTCAGTGGTACAGTGCTTCCCTAGCAAGTGGGAGGTCTTGAGTTTGATTCCTAGTATTGAAAAAAGAAGAAGAGGAAGAAGAAAAAGATACATCCCAGAAAGTACTTTTGGGCCTCTCGTCAGTCGTTAATATAACCAGAGGTTTGTTTTCCTACCCTGGAATTTCATATAAATAATGTTATATACCGCGTAGTTTTGCATCCAGCTTTTTTGTCCAGCACCCTGTTGAAATACACTCACGTTGGTGTGTGCGTTCCCAGTATTTCCCTGCCCAGGACTGTTCTGCTATGTGAATCTGTAGCAGGGCCGCTCCTCCTCTGCAAGGTTGGATGGCCCTGTACATTTCCTTGGAGTTGCTCAGAGGATAGAGATGATTAACTTTTTTTTTTTTTTTTTTTTTTGTCTTTTTTGTTTTTATCGGTATCAGGGATCGAACTCACGACTGCCTGCTTACAAGGCAGGCGCTTATGCGGCTGAGCTAAATCCCCAGCCCCTGAGATGATTAACTTTTAAAAGGGCTGTCCATTTGCCAGAGCGGTTGTGCATTTTATGTGCCCTCCAGCTGTTGCTCCACAGCCTCTGCAGCCTGTGTCATCTTGGTTGATTTGGTCCTGTGAATGTATGGTGAGCACTTACGTGCTTGTTGGCCTTTTGTGTGTCTACTTTTGGGAGGTATCTGTACAAGGCTGTTGCCCGTTAGAGCTTCTGGGTTAGCCCTCAGTGCCATCTGTGTGTTCAGATGAAGCAGCCCAAGGGGCTCAGCAGCCATGGCTGCCTCACATGAACCCTCAGCCTCAAGAGTCAGGAGCCTTCTTGAGTCCTGTTGGGCTGGTCTGGTGGCTTAGTGATGGCGTGCTCGCCTGGTGTTTAGGAGGCTCTGGGTTTGGCCAAAATTCCAAACGAAATGAAACAAAATAAATCTCTTATTTATAAATGTAAACTCTTATAAATGTAAACTAAGAAAAAATTGAGTTATCTTTTTATCATTGAGGGTAGGACAGTTTTTTTTACATATGTTGGAGGCAAGTCCTTTGCCAGCTGTGTGTATCGCAAGTATTTTCTCTTACCTAATCTGTCAAACTTTTTTTTTGTTTTGTTGGACATGCCTTTTAATAAGTCATCAGTTTAAATTTGTTTAGTAGTTTTAGATTTTGACGACGTCTAGCCTGTCATTTTTTTCCTTTGATAGTTCCTGCTTTCTGTTGTCTTAGCTGCTTATGCTTTTGAATAATTAAGGAGTGCACACTCTTGAGGGAGACTCCTTAGAGGGTGAGGAGTGTCACAGCTATGCCTTTGAGAACTGATTTGTATTTTAAAGAGAAAAACAGTAAAAACAATGAAACAAAATTTCCAAAAAAGATAATAGAGTAACAATGGTTAATATATTGCATATTGTCTTACAGTAGTTGCTCAAAAAACTGCTTTTTAAAAATGTTTTATATAACTGCCTTTATTAGGAAAGAAAACTATTTCATTGACATGCATAGACTTAGTCTTTTCTGCGTTTGACCCAGAACTCCTCTCTTGGCCCAGGTCCCGCAGCAGCCCTCTGCCTCCTCTGGGCATGAGGTCACACTCCGCTGCCATTCCTTTTTCCTTGCTTACCCAGGAGACTTCTGTGATAGAGGTGTTTGCGTCCTTAGGGCTGACTCGTGCTTGTTTTATGAAAACACACACTTGCCTGCATTTCATGTAGTCCTCCTCGTTGTGTTTTGCCTCTGAAGTTGCCGTTGCCTCACAGGAGAGGGTGTGTGGTCCTGTGGCAGTGACGGGGGCCCGCTGCCCACCTGCGGAAGCAGCTAAGAGCTGGTCCCAGGAGCCGCCTTCTTTCATCAGGTGCATTTCTATGTGTGCTCCGCGGGAAGACTATACCTGGAGGTGGGTGGGGAAGGTAGGTGCTCACAGAGCTGGGACAGGAAGGAGTGGGAGTGGCTGGCTGGGGTCCAGATGGTGCTGGCCTTCCGAGCAGGCTGGGGAGAAGCACTCGAGGGAGTCTGACCTCCTGGCCCTGGTCCTGTGGACAGCAGAATCTGGAATCTCTTGAAGGCAAAGGATACTTTTGTTCTATCCAGTGGTGTGTGGTGTTTACTAGGGAAACACGGTCACAATAACTGCTGTTGTTATGCAAATGTGTTCAATATTTCTTTTTTTTTGGTGGGTTTTTGACTAGCAAAGATTGCTCTTTTCAGTTCATCTCTGGGATGCAAGTTTGGTAGAGGAGATAAAAGGCTTTAGTTTAAATTAGATTAGATTAGAGGAAGAGATTAAACAAGGTTCTCTGTGGCAGGCAGAAATGCTGAGTCAGTCAGTACTTTCTGCTCTTGTACGGGCTCTCTAGGGAAGCTGTGCAGATGAACCTGGTGCCCAGGGTACAGAGTGTGCTCTGTCTTTCTGTCTCTAGCTCGGGGACGAAAGATAGCTAAGTAAGAGCTCTAACACCGAGCAAGACTTGCAGCCCTGCAGTGCTCCTGGTGTGTGTAATATTCTATAGATGGATTTATGATTTTGAGATGTGCTCTCACATGGCCTTGAACTCACTAGTGGCCCAGGAGGGCTCCAAACTCAGTGACCTTCCTGCCTTAGTCTCCCAAATGCTAGGATTAGTCACTAGGCCTAGCTTTTATGGTGTTTTTTCCTATTAGTGCATATTTGCAGCACATAATGATTACATTTGTTGTGGGGAGTTGGTACATGTACATAGAACATCTTAATTTTGTTTTTCATCTACCCCTCTCATCCCTCCCTGCTCTGTCCAACTTTTGGTTTCCTTCTCATTTGCAAAAGCTGTGTTTCTTTTTCTTCTTCTCATCCCCTTTCCCTCTCCATTCTTCTCCACTCCATCTCTTGTTCCATTTCCCATTTTAAAAAGATCTCTCTACTTCCTGTTGTCTTACCTTTTATTTTGTTCTTTATTCTGCTTTGGGTTTCTCTTATAAGGGAATCCATGCATTATTTAAGCTTGTGTGTCTTATTTCACCAATGTTATGGTCTTTTTTTTTTTTTTTGTCTTTTTTTGAGACAGGGTCTCACTATGCAGTTCAGATTGGCTTTGAACTCACTTCGTAGCCCAGGCTGGTCTTGAACTTGCAACGATCCTCCTGCCTCAGCCTCCCCAGTGGTGGAATTACAGGCATGTCCCGCCATGCCCAGCTGTAATGTTATGGTCTTGAGTTGCATCCATTTACTTTTTAATGCCTCAAGCTTAGCTTTCTTTGTCGCAAAGTAGTATTCCATTGTGTATAATCACATTTTCTTTATCCCTTCATCTATTGGTGGACATATAGGCCGTTTCCAAGACTTACCTATTATAAATTGTGCTGCTGATGGATGTATCACTCTGTATGACTTTAACTCTTTTGGGAAAATATCTAAAAGGGCAAGTGATTTCTATAGTGGCTATATTAGTTTACATTCTTACTTACTCCCAGCCTTGCAGTTTTGTTTTTCTTTTTTTTGTCTTTTCTTTTTTATCGGTACCAGGGATTGAACTCACAACCACGCACTTGCAAGGCAAGCGCTTATGCCACTGAGCTAAATCCCCAGCCCCTGTTTTTCTTTCTTTTTTTTTTAATCTTTTTGAGACAAGGTCTCTCTATGCAGATCAGGCTGGCCTTGAGCTCACTTTGTAGCCCAGGTTGGTCTCAAACTCATAAAGATCCTCCTGCCTCAGCCTCCCAAGTGCTGGGATTACAGGCATGCGCCACCACGTTCAGCGGTGTTATTTCTTGATGATGGTCATTCTTGTCAGACATTATCTCAGTGTTGGTTTAATTTGCATTTTTCTAGTGACCGGCAATGTTGACATTTTTAAATGTTTTTATTAATTATTTGTCCTTCTGAGAAGTATCTATTCATTTTTGTGCCATTTTTTGATTGGGTCTTTTGTTTTAGGGGGCTAGTTTTTTGAGTTCTTTGTATATTCTATTTTTTCCCATTCTGTAGATTGTCTGATTCTATTAGTTGTTTCTTTTGTTGTGCAAACTTTTTTTTTTAATTTTGATATGATCCCACATCAAATTAGTCTCAGTATTATTTCTTGTGCCCTTGAGTTCTATTCAGAAAGTCCTTGCCTGTGCCTGTGACTTGAAGTTTTTTCTATTTTATCTTCCAGGAGAATGTTTCTGGTTTAACATTTAGATCCTTAATCCATTTTGGTCTTTGTTTTGTCTGTGATGTAATGTATGGGTCTAGACTCAGCCTGCTGCTTGTAGATACCCAATTTTCCCAGCACTGGGGGTCTTGTCTGCAGTATACATTTTTGTTCCCTTTTGTTAAAGATCAGCTGGTTGAGGGGCTGGGGATTTAGCTCAGTGGCATAAGTGCCTGCCTTGCAAGCAGGCAGTTGTGAGTTCAATCCCCGGAATCCATAAAAAGGAAAAAGACAAAAAAAAAAAAAAAAAGATCAGATAGTTGTATGTGCCTGGGGTTGTTTTTACTTCCTCTGTGCTGTTCCACTGAGTCACCCCTGTTTTGTGACAAAACCATGCTGTTTTTAATCACTGTAGCTTTGTAATATAATTCCAGATTTGGGATTTTGATGCTTCTTGCTTTGCTTTTGTTACCTAGGATTGTTTTGCTTTTTTGGTTTCATATGAATTTCTTTTTCTGTTCTTTTTTTTGAGATAGGATCTTGCTATCTAGTACAGGCTGGTCTTGAACTCGCAGCAATCCTCCTGCCTCAGCCTTCTGAGTGCTGGGATTACAGATGTGCATCATCATACCCAGCTCAATATAAATTTTTTTTTTTTGTCTTTTTCCTTTTCATTGGTACAAGGGATCGAACTCACGACTGCCTGCTTCCAAGGCAGGTGCTTATGCCGCTGAGCTAAATCCCCAGCCCCAACTCAATATAAATTTTAGGATTATTTTCTCTAGATCTGTGAGGAATGTCATTGATATTTTGGTTGGAATTTATTAAATGTATATATCAATTTTAGAAGTATGACCATCTTGACGATGTTGATTCTGCCTGTCCAAGAGCGTTGTACAGCTGTTTTCCAATGTCTTCTCTGGCTTCCTTTTTCAGAGTGATGTAATTTTTGTTGTACATGTCTTTTACTTCCTTGGTTAAGTTAATCCCTAGGTTTTAATTTTATTGTATCTTTAATTTTTTTTAGTGGTACTGGAAACTGAACCAGGGAGCACTGAGCTAGATGTCTGGCCCTTTTTTATTTTTGAGACAGAGTTTTGCCAAGTTTCCCTGGCCTGAAATTTGTGATCCTCTTGTCTTAATTTCCAGAGAAGCTGGAATTACAGATGTTTGAAGATTCTAGTCTGTGACTCCAGTCTCTAGAATCCAAACTACTGTGGTTTATGTGCCTAGTAAAGAATCCGGTGGTTGGTGTAGTGGTGCATGCTGTGATCCCGATATCAGGTGACAGGCCGTGTGTTGCTGGAGTACAGGAGTTGGAGGTCAACCTGTACAGCATAATGAGACCTCATCTCAAAAGGCAAAACCAGCTAGGTGTGGTGGCTCAGGCCTGTAATCCCAGCACTCGGGAGGCTGAAGTGGGAGGATTGTTGCAAGTTCAAGACCAGCTGGGCTACAAAGTGAGCTCAAGGCCAGCCTGAACTGCATAGTGAGACCCTGTCTCAAAAAAACAAAACAAGGAGCTGGGATTTAGCTCAGTGGCATAAGCACCTGCCTTGCAAGCAGGCAGTCGTGAGTTCAATCCCCGGTACCCGAAAAAAGAAAAGAAAAAACAAAACAAAACAAAACAAAAAAAGGCAAAACCAAACAGAAAATGCAGTGTGCTCAATGGTTCTGTTTCTGGCAGAGTATTAGGTTGCTCTATTTTTAGTGTGGCCAAAGTGTCTTTTCTGTATCTGAGAGTTGATGAAAAGCTGAATCTGGGCTACAAAGTGATGCAAAGCTGAATCTCATGGCCAGGACCGGGAAAGAGAACCAACAACACCTAGGTGGTGGTGTGAGCGCTCCCGTGGCCAGAGCTGGAACAGTATGCTGTGCAAACTAAATGAGATCTTTTAGCCAGGCGCAGTGCTACATGCCTGTTAACCCAGCACTCCCAGAGGCTGACGCGAGGAGCTGGCGAGTTTGAGGCCAGCCTGGGTACATAGTGAGTTGAACTGTTTTTCCCTCATGGTGAACTGTCAGGATCACAGTGCGCGTGTCTGTGTGCACGCCTCTGCTTGCATGTGTACATCTTACACCACCTGCTGTAATCACTGCAGTGATGGGACACTTGGTTTGGGAGCTTGGACTCAATTTTTGTCTGGGTAGCTGACGTGCATGTGAATTCAGCTAGCTGTCTCTGCTTCTGTGCTGCAAGGGGGAATTACAGCGATTTTTTTTTTTAAATGATTGTTGACTAAACTACCTGGAAATCTTATTATCACCTCAATAAAGCAGTATATTTGTGAGAATGATCCCAAAACTAAATTGCTGAAGATGAGAAATCTTTCTCTTTCTGGTTTTTTTTTCAGTAGTGCTGGGGGTTGACCCTGGGCCTGGCATGTGCTAACAGCACCCCACCACTGAGCTACCTAGCACCTTGAATTCCTAGTATTCTATTGTGTGTATACTTTTCTGATTTGTTTGTAGCAAGTAAGACTTTTTTTTTGTCTTTTTGAGACAGGGTCTCTCTGTGCAGTTTGGGTAGGCCTTGAGCTCACTTTGTAGCCCAGGCTGGTCTTGACCTCCCAAGGATCCTCCTGCTTCACCCTTTCCCGATTGCTGGGATTACAGAAGTGAGCCACCACACCTGGCTTTTTTTTTTTTTTTTTTTTTTTTTTTTTTTGTATTATTTGCGTGTAGGAAAGCTTTTAAATTTTAATTTATACATTGTTTTGGATTTTTTTTTTTTTTTTTTTTGGTCTTTTTTGAGGCAGGGTTTCACTACACGTTTTGGGCTGGCCTTAAACTTGCAGCGATCCTCCTGCCTCAGCCTCCCAAGCAGGGGAATTACAGATGAGCGCCACCATGCCCGGCTTGTTTTGTTTTGTTTTGTTTTGAGATTGGGTCTTCTTGTGTAGCTCAGGCTGGTCTCAAACTCACTGTGTAGCCCAAGCTGACCTCAAACTCAAAACCATCCCCCTGCCTCAGCCTCCTTAGAATTAGGCATAAGCCACGACATCTGGTTTTAGGTTCAAATTTGAACATATGAATTTGAGGGATGTGTCACTTAGTTTTCACTCTAACAATGACATAAGTAAGACACTTAACTTACAAATGTGCTCACAGTGTTGGGGCTTTGGTCCATGGTCTGTGGTCTGGTGGTCCTGTGTGTGGGTCTGTGGCAGGGTAGCCACAGGGTGAGCTTTTCACTCCATATATGGGTGGGCGGCCAGCCCTGTCAGTTGTTGGAGTCCTCTCCTAGGCCCCACCTCTTAAGGTGTTGCTGCTTCCTCCTGTTGCCCAGCTTGGGCGATTCCTCTAACACATGGCCTTTGGGGGACATTAAGATGCTAAATGGAGGTGGGGCTTGGTAGGGCACACCTGTAATCCTAGCACTTGGGAGGCTGAGGGTGGAAGATAAGGCCACCCTGGGTTACACAGTGAGATCCTTTCTCAGAAGTACCCCCCGCCCCACCCTGAGTTCTAACTGTGTAGGGGGATTATACATTCAGTCTATCACACTGACCTTGACAGCTTTGAGCAATGTTGGTCAGGACTTCTGTATTGTGTGCTGCAGTGTTTTTGTCTGCTGTTTTCTCATGGCTAGGCCAGGATTACAGGTTTGGTAGGGTAGAAGATAGTCCAATTTTATTTTGTTTTTTTGTTTAAGATGGGGTCTTGTTGTGTAGCCCAGGCTGGCCTTGAACTCATTTTGTAGCCCAGATTGCCCTTGAACTCACAGCAATCCTCTTGTCTCAGCCTCCTGAATGCTGGGATTACAGGCATGCATCACCATGTCCAACCCTGAGTCCAATTTAATTTAATTTAACTTAATTAGTTTACTTTTTGGTACTGGGAATTGAACTGAAGACCTAGTGCTTGTCAGGCAGTTGCTGTGCCACTGAGCTATATCCTTGGCCCTTTGAGTTCAATTTTAGACTCTAATATCATTCTACTGTGAAATGAACCAGAGCACCGTGGGGAAGTGGCCAATCGTAGTTTGGCAGGAAAATGGAAGGTAAACCTGGGGCTGCCTGTAGCACTGGGAGATGGAGACACAAAAGACCCAGTGGGTGGGGATGCACCTGAAGACAGGGACTAGGGGTAGCCTGGCAGCAGAGCCTTTGTCCCGCTTATGCAAAGCTGAATCTCATGGCCAGGACCGGGAAAGAGAACCAACAACGCCTAGGAGGTGGTGTGAGCGCTCCCGTGGCCAGAGCTGGAACAGTATGCTGTGCAAACTAAATGAGATCTTTTAGCCAGGCGCAGTGCTACATGCCTGTTAACCCAGCACTCCCAGAGGCTGATGCGAGGAGCTGCGAGTTTGAGGCCAGCCTGGGTACATAGTGAGTTGAACACCAGCATGGAGTGTCTTTAAAAACAAACAAAAAAGCACTAAGGTGTTTTAAATAATTAGCAATTAGGTATAACCTAAACTATAAAATAAATATCCCTAAATCCACACCAATATAAATGATTAAATAAATGAGGCTGGAGGCAGAGGAGAAGAATGTGCTGGACAGCACATTCCAGGCAGTGGCAGCGACTCCCTAGTCCTGGGTCCCATGACCTCTCCTCCCACCCTGTGTGTGCTGCCATAGTGATGCAGCATGGCACCCACAGGCACCACCGGGCCCTACGCTGTGAGTCCTGTGGTGGCACTCACCCTGGGTGTCAGGATGAGAAGGGCATATGTGCATCGCTTCAGGTTTTGTAAGTTTTGGATTTCCTCACTCTGTCTCCCCAAAATAACACTTCCTGCTTCTTCTAAGTGAAAGTATGATTTCTTTTTTTTTTTTCTTTTTGAGACAGGATCTCTCTATGCAGTTCAGGCTAGCCTTGAACTCACTTTGTAGCCTAGGCTGGTCTGAACTCAAAACGATCCTCCTGCCTCAGTCTCCCAAGTGCTGGGATCACAGGTGTAAGCCACCATGCCTGGCTGAAAGTATGATTTTTTTTTTTCCCATAATTACCATGGAGTCTCACTAACACTAATTTGATCCCTGATGGCTTTTGTTACTAGTGTCCTGCCTCAGATACATAGGCCCTATTCTCTGTGCCTGCCTCAGTGATGAGGCTGTTAGGCCACTTAGGCCACTTAGTATTCATGTCCTTGTGGCCCTCCCTGCCCAGCTGAGGTGAGTAACAAATGGTGATTACTTTTTGGGTAAGCCCTTTTGCTGTCTTTGGAAAGCTTCGTTTCTGCTTCCTTGCTGCATGGAGTTGGCACTCGCTCAGCCTTGGGGTCTGTATCAGGCCCTGGTGCAACCCTGCCTGCCTCTGCTGCTCAGTGCCTCCTGCACTGTGTGTGTCCCTGAGTCCTCTTCCTGGACCATCCCTTTGTTCTGGGTGAACGTGTTTTCCGGTGGGCTGAGAAGGATGCTCTAGAGCTAACGGTTTTGGAACTCTGGTATGAAAATATTATGTACTTATAGCTGATTGAGAGCTTGGCTGGCTCTGGAATTCTAAACTAAAGATAGTTTCCTTTCAGAATTTCAGAGGCTAAAGCTGTGCCTTTTGCTTCTTGAGAAGCCATATGACCTGTTTTCCCTTCTTGCAGGAGCAGCGAGGGCATCTTTTGTCACCATTGCATTTGTGTTTTCTCCTGCACCTATGTCTAGAATAACACCTGGCATAGAGTAGGGCTCATGACACACTAATGGCTTGAGCAGACAGATGTTTCTATCCGACTGGTCAGGCTTTGCAGAGATTCCTCTCTTCTTTTTTTTTTTTTTTTTTTTTTTTGTCTTTTTCCTTTTTATCGGTACCAGGGATCGAACTCACGACTGCCTGCTTGCAAAGCAGGCCCTTATGCCGCTGAGCTAAATCCCCAGCCCCTCCTCCCTTCTTTTTGGAGCCAGACCTGGCTGCTGGCCCTTGATAGACCTCAGGTCCTGGTTGGGGGTGTGAAATCTAGCAAAATACTGAGCCTTGTCTTTATACCAGAGAAACTGGATTGGAGCCGGGCCCCATACACACGTGGACTAGGGGCCTCTGGTGTGGGTGAAGGACAAAGGAAGTTGAGAGTTTTCTTGGGAAGAGAAAAGGTACTGCCCTTGTGGCAGGGTGGTGGCTTTGGTTTCCACTAGCTCTGTGGATTGGGCCCTGAGACAGGCAGCTGTCCTGTGGTCCCTGTTGACTCGTTCCTGCGAGCCCTGCATCCCTGTGTGGCCACACCACCCAGTCCACCCAGGACTCAGCCCATGCAGTGGTCCTTTTGGACCTGACAATATTCACGGGGTCTTCCCACTTCTCAGTTCCTGCTGTGTCTGTGCTCTGCTGCCCATGGTGCACATGGACCTGCTGCCGGACACTGTGCCAACGTCCACCCTGAGCTTATCAGTCCCTGTCAGGGAGTTTGCCTCCTCTAGTCACCAGTGTGTTAGAGCGAGTGTGACTGGCTCTTGTCGTGAACGACAAGGCAGTGTTAGTGGGTGCTGAGTGGTGTGCTACTTTGCATGCTACTTTTGCAGAGAGGTAAATCAGCTGAATGTGCCAGTTAATATTTTGTCTGGTGCTTTTGAGGATGAGCTGTCTATTAGGCATTGTGATTCCTTTTCAGTTATTGTAGAGGTACTAACCCTGCCTGTCTAGTAGGATTTTGATGAATTCGTAATACATTTATGGTGCAGTTATCATGCTGGTCTGAACTGTTAGGTCCTATTTGGATTCAGGTATGAGCTTTAATGATTTTTTAAAATTAAGGTCTTTTCTTATTTGTTCATTTATAATTTCCTGTGTTTCTAAAGGGTAGGTAAGCCCTCTGAGAGGAGACAGACTCCCTTACTCTGGAGGTATAGTATGTAAAAATCATATCTATTTTTATTTCAAATGGCATTTAATTTTTTCTTTCCATTGTGAGGATGAAATCCAGGGCCTTGTTCATGTTAGGTAAGTACTACACTGTGGTACTGGGCAGTATCCTCAGCCAAAACTGTTTTAGTTTGGGTTACAGAGCGCTACAGATATCATTTGATCAGAGGGCAAGTGTGCAGCCAGGCAGACAGGTTCTTGTCATTTCTAGGTTTTGTCTTTAGAGTATGATGTGAGTGAGGTAACTTCGGGGATATGAAAACTGTGTACATTAAAAATAAAACTCTGAATTGTGGCCAGGTGTGGTGTCAGATGCCTGTAATCCCAGCACTTGGGAGGCTGAGGCAGGAGGATCAGTACGGGTTCTGTTCCAGCCTGGGCTACACAGTGAGCTCAAGGCCAGTGAGACCTTGTCTCAAAAACAAATAGATGAACAATAAAAGAAAGAAAGAAAACCTAGGAAAAATTACAAAGACTGAGTCACAATTAAAATGGAGATAAGTAAGCTGGGCATGGTGGCTCAGGCCTGTAATCTGTAATCCCAGCACTCGGGAGGCTGAGGTGGGAGGATAGTTGCAAGTTCGAGACCAGCCTTGGCTACAAAGTGAACTCAAGGCCAGCCTGAACTGCATGGCGAGACCCCATCTCAAAAAAGACCAAAAAAAGGGGGCTGGGGATTTAACTCAGTGGCTTAAGTGCCTGCCTTGCAAGCAGGCAGTCGTGAGTTTGATCCCCGGTACTGGTAAAAACGAAAAAAACAAACAAACAAAAAAAGACCAAAAAAAAAATGGAGATAAGTTCTAAACTTAGAATTAAATAAAAGTTGTTTTAGGATTATTTCCCTTCATTATTTTAAGTACTGACTTTTAGACTGCAGATTCAGCTTAGAAGGTGCTGTCTTCCTGGGTCCTGAGATGTGGCCTTGAGCCCCCAGAGCGTCACTGTGGAGCAGTGTTCTCCAGAGGTCTGAACTTGAGAGTTCTTGTGTTTTGGGCATTAGATCGTCAGGTTCTACAGGAGATTTTACACTGAATTCTTATGCCCTCACAGAGCAAATCATGGTCCTTTTTCTACTGAGTGTGGTGATAGAATGCCTGGCATACCAGCACTCCCAGCACTGGGGAGGCAGAAGCCTGGAAATTGTGAATTCAAGGGATCCTGTCTCACAAAAGCAAAATGAAACAAAACCAACCAGACATGTTTGGCACATGCCTGTTCCCCAGCACTCTGGGAGGCCGAGACAGGAGGATTGAGACCAGCCTGGGCAACTTAATGATACAGTGAGACCTGTCTCAAAAAAAAAAAAAAAAAAAAAAAGTACTGGGAATGTAGTTTAGTTCAAAGGCCCTTGGTTCAATTCCCAGAACCACAAAATCCCAAACAAAACAACCTCCAAAATGCTGTGGTCAATTAGAATAAACGGGGACCAGGTATCTTGTGTCACTTGGAGAAGAGGGCATAGAGCGTCCTTTCTCCCTTTCCTCCTTCCCTCTTCCTTCCTTTTGGGGGGGGGGGATATTGGAGATAGAACCTAGGGAGTGCTAAGCTACATCCCCAGTCTTTTTTGCTTTTATTTGGAGACAGAGTCTGTCTTTGTTACTTTCTTGTTGCTGGGGCAAAATATCTGATACCCACAGGTTAAAGGAGGAGAGTTTTGCTTTGTTTCACAGTTTGTAGAGGTTTCAGTCCACAGCTGGCTGGCTCTAAGGGAGGCTCTAAGCGTGGCAGAGAGAAACTGCTCATGGCATGGCAGCAGGAAGCAGAGAGATCACAGGAGGAGGGTCACATGTCCTGCCAGGCCACGCCTACAGGGATGCACCTCTTCCCGCCGCTTTCACCTCCCAATGTCATATCCAGCTATAGCCTGTCAGTGACGAGTCTCATGCACCCATGATCCTGAAACCTCCTAAAAGACCCACCTGTGAGTACATGAGGCTTTGGAGGGACACCAAGATATATAACCATAACAGGGCCTCAGTAAATTGCCCAGGGGGACCTGGGACTTGGGACTGTCTTACCTCAACTGCAGCTGGGATCACAGGTGTGCACCACTGTGCTTGAATGGCCAGCATGGGGAAATGTGTGATCTGCAGGACAGTCCAGGTAAGGGAGTAGTGTCAGTGGCCCTTGGCATCTGAGAGAGCAAGGCTCTGGCCATCACGGGACAGGTGCGAGAGGATGCGCGGCCTCTGAGGCTGCTTCCCTTGGTCGCTGAGGAATCTCTGGGTGTAGTTGTGGCTAATTTCTAGTTCCACCAATGCATCTGGGGCTATGCACACTAAGAACTGGAAAGGAGTGTGAACAGTGTGGCTTTTGGGCTCACAAGTGTGAGTTGACTTAGACTTTTAGTTTTACTTCTCAGAAATTACTTAACCTTACTTTAACCTTTGAGATCAGTTTGTGTACTTTTGAATTCTTCACTGTGATGGGCTGCAGAAAAACCCCTTTCATTAAGAAATGTGTTTACTTTCTGCAGCATGATACATTTGTTATTTTAAGTGTATTCTTTTTTTTTTTTTTTAAAGCCAGTCAAATTTAGCAGTGGGGGGGTGGTATACCAACTTTAGTGACACTAATGTTAATAAGTTCTGATAACCCACTGCCATCGGACCAGCCTTAAGTGTATTCTTGTCAGTCTTTTAGTTTTCTGATATTGCTTTTATTCTGTATCCATTTAAACCTTTGTTTTTTTTTTTTTTTTTTTTTTGAGTTCTTCTTTTTTCAAAAACACTTTTAGGCCTGGGAATGTAGGTCAGAGGTAGACCATTGCTTACTTAGTGTGTTTGAGGACCTGGGTTCCATCTCCAGCACCACAAACACTCCCAATTCTTTTAATTAATCTGGAATTTAGTGTATAGTGAGGCTAGGAGTACTACCTTTCTCTTCTTCTTTTTTTTCTTCTCTCTCTGTGTCTGTCTGTGTCTCTTTGAGATGAGGACACACTAGATTGGCTAGACTGGCCTTAAACTCCTGATATTAAACAGTCTCTCTTCCTTAGTTTCTCAGCAATGCGACCACAAGTGTACCATGCCTGACTTCGCAGATTCTTTTTTAAGAGCAAGCAGCAAGGGGCTGGGGATTTAGCTCAGCGGCATAAGTGTCTGCTTGGAAGTGCGTGGTTGTGAGTTCGATCCCTGGTACCAGTAAAAACAAGCAAAAAAAAAAAAAGAGTAAGCAGCAAAACTGCCTTAAGGGGCTGGGGATGTAGTTCAGCTGGGTGGTGCCTGCCTGGCAAGCGCAAGGCCCTAAGTTCAAGTGCTGGTACCAAAAAAACAAATGAAAAAACCAAAAGTGCCTTAAGGACCTGTTTTTTTTTTTTTCCTTTGCTTCTTTCAAATGTATTCCTTGTTCTTGTAGATCTTTAGCGTTTTAGCAAGGGTGACTGACAGTTGTCAACTAGTGTTCTATGTTTCTTTCTTTTTTTTTTTTTGGTACCATGGATTGAACTCGTGACCTTGCACTAAATCCCCATCCTGTTTTATGTTTCTTTTTTTGAAGGATATATATATATTTTTTTGTCTTTTTCCTTTTTTATCGGTACCAGGGATCGAACTCACGACTGCTTGCTTGCAAGGCAGGCGCTTATGCCACTGAGCTAAATCTCCAGCCCCAAGAATTGAATATATTTATTGAGAGAAAGAAAGCTTCTGTCTGAACAGAGACAGAAGGGGGTCCTGAACGGGTTGCCCTATTTTATGTTCCTTTCTTTTTTTTTTTTTTAACTTTTTATCTGTACCGGGGATCGAACTCACGACTGCCTGCTTCCAAAGGCAGGTGCTTATGCCGCTGAGCTAAACCCCCAGCCCCTATGTTTTTTTCTTAAGGAGTTCAAATTTATTTCTTTCTGGTGTGTGTGTGTGTGTGTGTGTGTGTGTGTGCACGTGTGTACACATGCATGCATGTATGTAGTGCTGGGAATGGAACCTAAGGTCTAATGCATACCTAGGCAAGTGCTATAGTGCTGTACTGAGCTACACCTCCGTCCCTAGTTTCTTTAAATAACTTAAGTGGACTTTTTATTCAGGTCGCATCTATTGGTGATTAAGTCTATAAAAATTTTTTGGGGAGGGCCTGGGATTTAGCTCAATGGCATAAGTGCCTGCCTGGTAAGCATGAGGTTGTGAGTTCAATCCCTGGTATAAAAAAAAAATTTTTTTTTCCATGTAAGTCATACCTTTGATGGTTGTCACCTGGGAAAGAGAATACATGTTGTATCCATTGGCTGTGGCTTCCTGGGTTTTTGTCTATTGACTGTCTTGTTGCATAACTCTGCCTCTCTCATACAAGTCTGGCTCTTTTTTATTCTTACTTGTCCTTGTATGTCTCCACTGAGTTATTATTACTATTATTATTATTTTTTTTTTTCCTTCTTGCATGACCACTTCCTAAGGCTTTGTCTGCTTAAATATATTATTGAGAATTTTGTATGAGCTTTACCATTGCTGGGACACAATATCCATCGTCTTCAAATTAAACGAGGTTTTATTTGGCTCATGGTGTCAGGCAGAAACATCGTGGTAGAAGGGCCTGGTGGAGCAAAAGTGCTTTATTCATGGAACTGGGAAGCAGAGCAGGGGAACAGAGGTACAGTAGAAGGAGCTGGGGACCATGTGTAGTCCCCAAGGTCACACCTCCGTGACCTACCCAGATACACTCATAAGTGTGCTTTAGTAAGCTCTTGGGATTTCAACCCAATTAGGCTGACACAATTAAGGTGAAAACCATCACAGATTTAGTGTTCTTTTTGCCTTTCACTGAGTAAAGCTTGCAAACACTAAGACTGTTCCCTGGGGCTGTGTATTTTGGGAGTACCATTTGAATGTTATGCCGCTCTTAATCTTTGGCATTAATTCTAGTTGTTGTTCTTAAAAATAATTTAAAAAGGGGGCTGGGGATTTAGCTCAGCGGTATAAGTGCCTGCCTTGCAAGCAGGCAGTCGTGAGTTCGATCCCTGGTACCGATAAAAAGGAAAAAAGACAAAAAAAAAAAAAAACAAAAACAAACAAACAAACAAAAAAAAATAATTTAAAAAACATAAACCCAAAAAGCAATTAAATGGGTGTACAAAGGAAAAATAGGAACACTTACAGAATTTAATATTTAAGATCACAAATTATAATTCTGTGTATTTATTATTTACCTATAAAATGTAATTTAAAAGCATTTACAAATGTTGACTGTCCAGCAGTGTGACAGAAGTGAAGCCGTTGACAAGATGTCTAATTCTTTTCCTTCTGCATTCTAGAATGTATGACAACATGTCCACGATGGTGTACATAAAGGAAGACAAGTTGGAGAAGCTCACACAGGATGAAATCATCTCTAAGACAAAGCAAGTGATCCAGGGGCTGGAGGCGCTGAAGAATGAGCACAACTCCATCTTGCAGAGTCTGCTGGAGACGCTCAAGTGCTTGAAGAAGGATGACGAGAGCAACCTGGTGGAGGAGAAGTCCAACATGATCCGGAAGTCCCTGGAGATGCTGGAGCTCGGCCTGAGCGAGGCGCAGGTGGGTGGCAGCGGCTCAGGCCAGGCCCTGCGACAGACAGCATGGGCCTGGAGAACAGCATCTGACCTGAGAGGAGTGGCCATTCCTCTACAAGCTGTGTCTTTACCTAATTGGTCTTGGAGTTGAGCCTGTCAGAATGTTTCAAATTTATTATTATGTTTCTTTACCTTTTCAATTTTGGTTTTTTGAGACAGAATCTCTCTATACAGTTCAGGCTATCCTTAAACTCACTATGTAGCCAAGGCTGACCTCAAACACATGGTGATCCTCCTGCCTCAGCCTCCTGAGTATGGGCTTATGGGTGTGTGCCATCATGCTTGCCACATGTATTATTATTTTTGTGGTACTGGGGATTGAACCCAGAGCTTTTGAATTTATTTATTTTATTTTTTATTTTTCCAGTACTGGGGATTAAACTCATGACCTCGCGCTTGCTAGGCAGACGCTTACGTTGCTGAGCTAAATCCCCAGCCCTTTAAAAAAATTTTTATCAGTACTGGGGATCAAACTCACGACCACCTGCTTGCAAGGCAGGTGCTTATGCCGCTGAGCTAAATCCCCAGCCCCTAAAATTTTTTTTTTAAGAACCCAGAGCCCTTGGATTGAGTTACATCACTAGCTTTTTTTTTTTTTTTTGGTACCAGAAATCAAAGTCAGGACCTTGTGCTTGCCAGGCAGGCACTGATGCTGCTAAGCTATATACCTGGTCCTACCAGCACTTTTAAACTAATTAATTTTACCTATTTAAAATTTTAAGTCAAAATGTTATTTAGAGGGTCTTGCTAAGTTGTCCAAACTGGGCTTGAATTTGTGATCCTCTGTTTCAGCCTCTTGAATAGTTGGGATTACAGGGTAATGCCAGTGTGCCCAGCTTGAATTTTCAGTAGAGGTCCACTGTGTATCATTTAGGGTTGAATTTGCCGCCCCCTCCAAACTGAGCTACAAGGTAGCTGTTCTAGCTGTGGGGCTGCCAGGTCATCAGGGCTCCCAGACTCCTGCCTCTCTGCACTGCATGCTAGGAGCATTTTAGGGCCCAGGGAGGGCATCCCTTGCGGCAGCCACAGGGTTGTGCTGGGACTGGAGAAAGGAGTGCTGCTGTCTAGGGTTTCACTACCAGGAGAGCCATTCTGGCCCCAACTGGGGACGCTGGAGGAAGGGGTTTGAGGGACATGTGGTGGCGGTGGCGGCTCCATGGTTCCCAGGGTCCAGCTGTTTTAATGTTTCTGACTTGTTTGATGTAGAGAGGAAAACAGTGGAAATGTCTGGGTCTTGGCTCCCCTGGTCACTTCTGGCTCTGCCAACAAATCTTAGGTCAAATTCAGTCCCACAGAGACTTGGCTTCTTGCTTCCTGCTCATGCAGCGAGTGGAGGAGGTAGAGAAAGAGCCGCTGTGCCAGTTTGCTTTTGGAGAGGAAGTGAGCCCTGGGACCCCCTTTCAGGGCTCTTCATGTCAGCCACGTCCAGGCAGTGGTAGTAGACCTTTAACACTGCTTGGGTTTGTAGGCCTTCCTACTCCCAAGCTCTGCGTTGGCAGGTGTGGTGAAGGTGGGCTTCCTTTTTGGGCTTGGCAAATGATGGGTTTTACAAGATAAGGAAGCAAAACCCTGCTGTGCCGAGCTTCTGTTTGACATGTGGGGGTGGGAAAGAGTTCCAGTGTCCTGAGAAGGGAGGACAGAGCGACAGTGTGTGCAGAGAAGTGCTGAAGCTGGCTGGCTTCCACTCTCCCACCCTCAGGAGCTGCCACGTTCCCCACCAGGGAGCTGCAGGCTGTGGCCGTGCTGGGGTCTCCTTCCCTCACTTCCTGTGGTTAAGGTGGCATGTCTGCCCTTCTGATGAGGCCACTGCCCCTGCCTGCCAGCCTCCTGTGACACATGTGTGCATATATATTTCATGCAAAGAGCGTGTGGAAAGTTAGATAGAAACCGGCATGTCATGAGTGTGGCCAGGTTCACTGCTTGTCCTAGGGGTGCCCTCTCGTGGAAAGAAGAGGTGCTTTTTGTGGATGTCCTAGGTGCGAGCAGCCTGTGGTGGAGAGGTGAAGGCAGGATGGATTGTAGGTTGTCTATGCGTGTGTGTAAGCTGGTGCCTTTCTTGCGGATTCTGCAGTTAAAACATCTCTCTGTCCAGGTAATGATGGCTCTGTCAAATCACCTGAACGCCGTTGAGTCGGAGAAGCAGAAACTACGAGCTCAAGTCCGCCGTCTATGCCAAGAGAACCAGTGGCTGCGGGATGAGCTGGCCAACACTCAGCAGAAGTTACAGAAGAGCGAGCAGTCGGTGGCGCAGCTGGAGGAGGAGAAGAAGCACCTAGAGTTCATGAACCAGCTGAAGAAGTATGATGACGACATTTCCCCCTCGGTGAGTGCCTGTAGCGGCTGAAGTGCTCACTCACGCTGCCCTCTGGCCAGCCAGTCTGCACGGGACCTGGCAGTTCTGCGCGCTGTGTGCTCTCCTGCGTGTCCCCAGAGTAGTGGTCTGGACATGGGAAGGTGCTTCGTGAACGCAGGACTCTCCAGCCCATCCCAGGGGCTGCACCCTCGAGTGCCCTCTGTGTCTGTGCTGCACAGAGTGGCTGCCCTGCTGGGTCCCTGGCCTGGTCCCTTGCTGCATCTCCTGGCACCTGTGGGCTCAACTGTCTTGCTTTGTGCTCTCCTGCCCTTGGGCAGCATCTGGTTGTCCTGTCTCTCTCGTGTCTCTTTGGCATCCCTTGCTTGCTTCCCTTTCTGCTGCTAAAGTGTTGGGGGTCTTCAGGGGTCTTGGCTGTTCTTTCTCTATGGGGTTTTCTGGGTTATTCATCCTCATCTCAATTGTTTTTCACCCATCATGTTCTTTTTTTTTTGTCTTTTTGAGACAGGGTCTTGCTATGCAGTTCAGGCTGGCCTTGAGCTCACTTTGTAGCCTAGGCTGGTCTTGAACCTGCAATGATCCTCCTGCCTCAGCCTCCTCCTGTCTCAGCCTCCCGAGTGCTGGGATTATAGGCGTGAGCCACCATGCCTAGCCATCATGTTTTTTTTTTTTTTTTTTGTCTTTTTGCTTTTTATCGGTACCGGGATTGAACTCACAACTGCCTGCTTGCAAGGCAGGCAATTATGCCGCTGAGCTAAATCCCCAGCCCCCCATCATGTATTTTTTAATTCCATTAGTTTGTCTGCCTATCTTCTCCCTTCTGTCCTCCCATTCATTCTCTGTCTCTCTCTTTATGTCTCTGTCTCTGTCTCTGTCTGTCTCTCTGTGTTTCTCTTTCTTGTACTGGGGTCTGAATCCAGGGCCATCTCACTGAGCCAAATGTCAGGCTTTGTTTGATTTTTTTATTTTGAGGCAGGGTCTTGCTAAGTTGCCCAGGCTACACTCAAACTTATGGTTTTCCTGCCTCAGACCCCTGAGTGCTGGGATTACAGGTTTGCACCCCTGCTGTTTGCTTTTTTAAAAAATTGTAAAATTTTAGAGTAATTTTAGATGGACAGAAAAACAGAAGTGAAGATAGTTCCTGTGTACCCTTCACCCTATTCTCCCTAATAGTAACATCTTACATAGTTGTAGAACCTTTCCCAGAATTAAGAAGTTTGACATTGTCATGTTACCATTAATTGAAGCAGACTCTTGGGCTTTGCCAGTCCTCCCAGGAGAGTCCACCTCCTGTCCCTGGCTCCACAGTCAGCTCAGGCACATGCACAGGTGCATTCTGTGCCCAGTGCAGTCCCCTCTGTGCCTCTGGTCTGAAGCCCTTTGCAGTGGCCGTTTGTGGTCTTATTCCTGGGCCACTGTAGGCAGTGGCTTGGCCCCTCATTTTCTCTCAGTGCCAGAGCTCGAGGTCTGGTTGAAGGCGGGACCAGCAGTGTTGGTGCTGGTGAGGGCACTGTGCTGACCTGCAGGTGGCCACCCTCATGCTGTGCCCCACGTGGTGGGGAGAGAGCCCTCTGCATTCACTGTCCAGAGGACCTGAGGACCGTCATGAGGTTCCACCCTCTGATTTTCTAACCCATATCCACTCTGAAGCCCTGTCTTCAAGTAGCATCCCGTGGGAGCCATGTCAGTGGGCACCGTGGCAGGGTGGCACTGGCAGTTACCAGGCTCCTGTGTTACCAGGCTCCTGTGTTGCCTCAAGTGGCCTCCACGTCAGGTGGCACCTGATGTTCTGACGTGGGTCACTGTTGGGTGAGAGTACTTGGATGTGTTGGTGCCAGCCAGTGGGTCACAAGCGACACTGGGCAGAAGAGCTGACTTCACAAATTCAGAGCCTTTTTAAGCTATTTATTTGGTTTTTCCTCGTATTTATTCATTTTCCAGTATTGAAAATTGAACTTAGAGATTTCCCACTGAGCTATAGCCCAATGATCCCACCCCCCTTTTTTAATTTTAAAGCCAGGTCTTCCTAAATAAGTTATAAATTGCCCAGTCTGGATTCAGCTGTGCAGTCCTCCTGTCTCAACCTTGCAGAGTGCTGGGATTTTTTTTTTCTTTATTTTAAAGGGGATAAAATTAAACACAACAAAACAGAACAAAATAGGACATAAGAAAGCAATGTAAGAGATATAAATTTCAAAGCTAGATGACCTGGGATCTTCACTATCTATCATACTGTCTCTTATTTTCTTCCAAATAGTTATGCATGTCTTCGCATACAGAGAATTCATACAAAACAACATACTATAGAACTGACCTGAACAGAAGGAGGAAGCAGACAATAGGGAAGTCACTAATGGCCATCATAGAGTCTCTCGTTGTCTTCAAAATAGCTGTCCATACTTTCATGTATATTGAAGTTCAACAAAACAAAACAGGCAGTGTGGGAGGGGTTGCTTGGTTTCCTGGTGCTCCAGGTCCCAGGATAGAGTGGGTCCCAGTAAATGCCCGAGACTCCCGTCCTGGACCGCCAGAGCCTGCCACGCTCATAGCTGCTCATGGCATCAGGGGTGTGGGGTGGGGTGGTGGTGGTGGTGGTGGTGGTGGTGTGGGGTGGGGGGGGTATGGGGGTGGGAGGTGTGGGGGGGTTTGCTTCAAGCTGTTTCTTTCTAATTTACCATCTCACTGCCCATGTTCTGAAATGGTCAACAGGCCATAGTAAGACAACTCTTTAGGTTCCTGCTTAAAACCAACAGCGTCAGGGAGCTGCCGGTCTTGATGCAGCGCCAGAGAGTGCTGGGATTATAGGCGTGTGCTATCATCTAAGATTTTTATTTTGAAAAAAAGCATCTGATTTGGAGAAAGCCTCAGGCCTTGAGACTAACTCTGCCTCCTCCTGAGCACTTCTTTCCACTCCTGGCTCTGAGGCATGTGGGGCACTTCTCCCCTCCCTCCACTGGGCCTGCCTCCCTGGAGGAGTCTCCATGCAGCCCAGGCTGGGCCATGGCAGGAATTCACTGCCCACTCCCCTCCACAGTCTAGATCCTCACCATGTCTCAGCAGTGTCCTTCACAGTGGCTGTCTTCACTTTCTGGAGAGTCAATTCAGATTGCGTACTACACCCTGCGGTCCCTTTTCTTTTGCACTTTATCACATTGGTATCTTTTTTTTTTTTGGTACCAGGGATCGAACTCATGACCTCATGTTGCCACTCTGAGCTAAACACTGGTGTCTCTGATGAACACAGGCTGGCTACTCCAGCCATCATTTTGCAATTTGGGTTTGAGTTCGGATCATGTGGGATTATTCTAAAACGATGTGTATGTGGCATGGTAGTGCACACCTGTAGTCCCAGTATTCTGGGAGGCTGAGGCAGGGGCATTTTAAATTCAAGCCAGCGTAGGCAACTTAGTGACTTGGTGAGACCTTGTATCAAAATAAAAAATAAAAACAGGTTGAGAATGTAACGTAGTGAGAAGGCCCTGCGTCCACTCATTACTGGGGGAAAAATGTACATTTACGATTGTCCCCGTGGAGGCAGAGTATTCCTTATCCCTCGACCATGCTGGCCTCTTAGCTGGCTGAGCTGTTTGTTTCCTGCACTGCGTTATCCCTGTTTTTACCCCTTGCACCAAGCAGTAGTCTTTGGGAGGCGCACATTACAGTGTGGTGGCACTTTGGGGGTTCTAGCTATTCATGGGGCTCCTGCAGTGGAGGCGTTGTGGCAGGGCACTATCCCCCTTTTCTGTGACAATCAGAAGTGCACTGAAATAAGATTTTACTTCAAACAAGGCACAGTGTGAGGGTTTGGTTGCGGCCTGCATTCTGGGTTTACACATTGAGGGCTCTCATTTAGTGAGGGCTTCATTACTTTATTAAACTGGTAGAGAAGCCACATGGGACATCCTACACTCGATCTTACAAACTAGCAATCTTTTCTAAGACTTCAAGTTAGAGTGAGCTTGATGTTAAGGATTTGCAGCCAGGATGTGCAGGATGGAAGATGCTCTGGGTCTCTTTTGTAGGAGGACAAAGACACTGATTCTGCCAAAGAGCCCTTGGATGACCTGTTCCCAAATGACGAGGATGACCCAGGCCAAGGAAGTGAGTGCAGTGCTGTTTGCTGTCGCTTGCTCTCTGAGGATGGGGATTTGTTTGTCACACTTAGTGGGAGCTTTGGCGCAGAGCCTGCTGCACAGGAACCCAGGCACAGTGGGGTTGCTCCCAGGCAGTGAAAAAGTGTGTGTGTGGATATAGCATTGTGGAGGGTGGGGCCTGGTAAATGAGTAGATGTGGCCTGCAGATCCCTGTAGATGGAAGAGGTCAGTCACTCTTGCTGTTAGGTTCATATCCAGAGAAGTCTTCTGCCACTACTTGAAGACAGGGCACACCCCTTATACGGTTCCTTATTCTTTCTCAGCATGCCCATGCCCTTAGGAAAGACTGAACTAACTGAGGGGCTGCTTGAGCCAGGCTTGTCTGCACAGCTTGCTGACCACCCCTCTGAAGTGCTCCTTCTCTCCGCAGTCCAGCAGCAGCACAGCAGTGCGGCCGCCGCTGCCCAGCAGGGTGGCTATGAGATCCCCGCACGGCTGCGCACGCTCCACAACCTGGTGATTCAATACGCCTCGCAGGGGCGCTACGAAGTGGCTGTGCCACTCTGCAAACAGGCCCTGGAGGACCTGGAGAAGACGTCCGGCCACGATCACCCTGATGTGGCCACCATGCTCAACATCCTGGCCCTGGTGTACAGGCTAGTCCTTTGGTTTCTCTGTTGAATTGTACCTGGAGACAACTTTTAATAAGCTTGCCCCTGAGAGAGAAAGAGTGTGTACATGCATTTTGCAGTACTAGAGAGTAAGCCCAGAGCCTCCCACATGGTAGGGAAGTGCTCTACCACTCTACCACTGGACTACATGCCTGTCCATTTGTAAAATTTTTATTTTGAGATATAGACTTGCTGTGTTGCCTAGCCTGGCCTTAAATTTGTAATCATCCTGCCTCAGCTTCCTGAGTAGCTGGGGTTACAGGTATGTGTCACTATGCCCAGCATAAAATGTTTCGTAAATCTGTATAAACTATATAGTTTCAATGGTACCATCTGCTTCTCTTCAAACATCTCGAGGTTATATCGAAATGCATTTCTTAGCCCCTCTGTGGTAAGACTCTCATGCATGGGAACAGGTGCTGCCTTATCCGCTGGGTTAGCCTGCCGCCCTTCCTGTCTCCTACCTTTCTCAGGAATGGGGCCTGGGACCTGCCGCGTGCCAGCTGGGCAAGTGCTCCACTCTGCTCCGTGCCCAGTGCCACACCAGCCTTTCTGGAGTAGGCTGTGTGTGCCTTTTACTCTGACCAATTAGCCAAAGGTGGGGACTTTTCCCTGTGAGCCTCCACCAGGTTTCTTTGATCTGGTCCAGCCTCCCCACCTTGGCCGTCATTCTTCTAGTCTTTCCGTGGCTCTGCATGCTCTGCTTTTGAAATCCAGGTTTCCACTTGTGCTTTGTCCATCTTGTCTCTTCTGACCCTGTCACCTCTGCAGACGGTCGCTAGGGTATAGTGGGCTTTGAGCTTTGTGGACAGAATGGGGGCTGGGCCTGGAGACAGGATGGCCAGTGTGTACTGACCGAGGGCAGCAGGTGGAGTGTGGGGAGGATGACAGGTTGGCCCACAGGGTGGCCAGTGTGTACTAACTGAGGGCAGCAGGTGGAGTGTGGGGAGGATGAGAGGTTGGCCCAGGCTGTCCAGGAGACATGCAGTGATGCTCTGCCTCCATGGGCGAGTGCTTCCTGTAAGAGTTTTTCTCTTTTGGTAACACTGAGGATTGAACCCAGGGTCTTTGCACTGTGCTACATCCAGCCCATTTATTTTGAGACAGGATCTTGCAAAGTTGCTGAGTTGCCCAGGCTGAGCTTAGGGCTAGGCTTAGGGCTTATACTTGTGATCTTCCTGTCTCAGCCTCCCAGAGTGCTGGGTTTACTATTACTGTGCCCAGCTTTGATTTTTTTTTTTTTTTTTTTTTTTGCCTTTTCTATTAGGGTCTTGCTATGTAGTTCAGCTTGGCCTTAAGCTTATTATTAGCCTAGGCTGGTTTTGAACTTCTGATGATCCTCCTGCTTCAGCCTCCCATGTGCTGGGACATGGATGTGCACCGCTATACCCCGAAATTTAGAGTCTTTGAAGATAAGTTCCTAAGACAGGTTGCTGTGTGAACCTGTCTGCCCTGTTTTCAGAGGGATGGTGTGTTCATGCTCCTGCCACAGCATGCACCACCTGGGCACCATTGGTTGTCACCTTTTTCCTTGTTGGTAGATAAGTGGAGTTATTTTTATTTTTATTTTTATTTTTTTGGTACTGGGTATCGAACTTAGGACCTTGTACTTGCCAGTCAGGTGCTGTGCCCCTGAGCTATATCACTGGCCCAAGCCTGTGTTTTGATTCCTATTTTGAGTCCATGTTTTTAGTCACCCATGACTGACCTTGATTTCCTCATGTCTTGCTCATTTTCCTTTTAGGATTTGAATGCTTATAGCTTTGTATTTATTTTTGTTTTACGTCTATACTTCCCTTCCTAGTGGACTTGCTCAATCCTGCCATGCTGGGGTCCTAACTGACCAGGTCTGGGCTAGGTGCTTTTCCTGAGTTCAGCTGAGAGTTACTGCTGCCAGCAGGGCCTTCTCAGGCTTGGATCCATGCCATCTGCTGCTGGACACAGGCTACCCCTGGGGTGCTGGGCTGTGTCCCCTTCTGTTGCAGTGTGGCTGCAGCCCTGCCCTGTGGTCTCCATGGGAGGCCAAGTGCAGAAACTGGCCAGGCTGGCCCCCAGCTCACTTTGGTGGCCGTTCACTGATGATTTCCTTCCAGCCTTTCCTCCCACACCCAGGGTTGTTGTGTTTTTTAATAATAGGGCCTTTGCCTGTGTTTCTGTAACTCCATTACATTGAAGAAAGTTTAGGAGGCCGGGTGGAGCTTGGGGTTAGGGTGTGTGCTTTCCATGTGTGAGGCTCTGGACTTCTCCCCTGGTGCTAGCAGAGGGACAGGTTGGGGTGACTCAGTCATCTGCTGCTCCACTCACTGTGTGTTTCTCAATTTAGGGACCAGAACAAGTACAAAGATGCAGCTAATCTGTTGAATGATGCCTTGGCCATCCGTGAGAAAACGCTGGGCAAGGACCATCCTGCGGTTTGTACCTGACTCTTTCAGTCGTTCACATTTTATTTTCCCCAGTATGTTCTTACCCAGCTCATGCCAGTGTCAAATTTAACAGGGAGGGCCTGACAGCCGCCTGCTCCCAGCTGGCACAGGTAGGGCTTTGCCCGCGCAGCAGTGATGGCCTCAGGCCGCAGCTCTGCTGCTCACTGTGCCAGTCAGCCCTGATCTGTAGAGCCACAGCTCAAATGGACTACAAGCTGCACCTTTCAGTCCCAAATCAAGACTGCACGTCGCCCTCTAGATTGGTTTGTTGGGGATTTGTGTTGTCTTTTTATAAAAATCTGGTCAAATTTGCACAGAGGTCTCTTTTGATCGGCTTTGTGGCTTCAAAGGAAATTCAAAAAATCAAGTTCACATTGGTGCTGATTTGTTTAGTTTTAGAACTCGGTGCTGCAGCACCGCTTGGTGATTTAGCTCAGAGTGAGCTGCGCTGGTCCTTGGAACTGCAGCTGCCTTCTTACCCTGTGGCGAGTGCCCCAGTGTGCGCTGGTGGCTGCATGGGTCTGCACCCACAGCTGCTGTCCCTGGGTCTCTCATGTGCCTGTGGCCCTGTGTTGGCAGGTGGCGGCAACTCTGAACAACCTGGCTGTCCTGTATGGGAAACGAGGGAAGTACAAAGAGGCCGAGCCGCTGTGCAAGAGAGCCCTGGAGATCCGGGAAAAGGTACGCAACAGCTGGCCAGTAGCGCTTTGAATAAAGATGAGTGCTGGGATGCCATTGCTGCTCACTTACTGAAGGCAGCTGCTTCTGAAGGGCAGCCCGCTCCCTCGATGGGCTCGGGGCAGTCCCTGTGCTCAGCACATGATGCTTGTGTGACGGCTGCGTGTGTTCAGGGTGGCACCTTTCTTGGTATGAAGGCCACAGCTCTTGCTGTTGTCCAGAAACAACATTGCTGGGGACAACGACCTGGCAAGGGTGTGTGTGTGTCAGTTAGGAAGAGTGCATGTGACTGTTTAAAAATAAGGTACCAGATATGCTGCCATAATGTTAAGAATTGAGCTGGGCATGGTGGCACACACCTGTAATCCCAGCACTCAGGAGACCGAGGCAGGAAGATTGGCATGTGTTGGAGGCCAACCTGAACCACATAGTTAGATCTTGACTCAAGAGAAAAAAAGGCTGGGTATAGCTCAGTGGCCTAAACACCTGCCTGGCAGGCTCAAGGTTCTGAGTGTGATTCTCAGTACTCGAAAAGTAATTATTTCATAACTAAAGGTTAACTCAGAGCTGTCAGTGCATCAGTGTTGTGGATATTTTAGAAGTAGCTGCTGCCTTTATGGTAACTGGGTGTTGAAATGCTGTGGGTTGGTTGTCTCGAAGCACTGGGGGACTGAGAGGTCCCAGTGGAACAGTTGGGTGTCAGGCCCACGCACAGGTGACCTGGGGCTGTGGTTTAATCTGACAGTCTCATGACTGTCTGTCTGTCACTGAGGGGTTGGGTGCTTGCTCTGGAACTCATGGCGAGGAGCTAGAAAGCGAAAGGCACTCATCCCACCATGAAGCTGGACGGATGAGGCTTTAGCATGCTGCCATGTGCATGGTGCCTACAAAGTGGTCACATCTGAGTGGGCTAGCCAGAGTCCGGGAGAGCACAGCAGATCAGCTGCAGCCCCGTGGCACGTCTGTAGTCCCACTGCTCAGGAGGCTGGAGCGGGGAGATCATTTGAGCCCAGGAGTTGGGAGACCAGCCTGGACTATTCAGCGAGGCCTTGTGTGAGGCAAGGGAAAAAACCCTGCAAAATTTGTTAAAATATTTGCTCCTTTATTTGTTCGGAGCCTGCGCTTAGTCTTTCCCTATGAATACTGTCCAATAGATGAAGCTCGTGACTGCCGAGGGCATTCTGCAGGACAAGGGGTGGCACAGGCCCCTCAGGCTGCTGGCTGGCACTGGCTTTCCAGGAAAGGCCAGAGTCTGACCAGGAGCCTGGTTCAGTGTCATTGAGGTGGGGAGGTGGGGTGTGCGGAGCGGAGCACACAGAGCAGCATGTCTCCTGAAGCCGCTGTGTGAGGGACAGGTCTGGGAGGACCAGCGCCGGTCAGGGTCCTGCGCAGGGTGCGTCTGTCTGTGCCTCCTTGCCAGGGCTGTCCTGGCAAGCATGTGAGGTCACGCTGGTAGCAAGACAGACGAAGTGCTCGCACTCTTGGGCTTGGGTTTTTAGGGTGGGGCAGTGAAGGGTGAATGAGATCGATTTGGACTTTGATCCCACCTGGGCAATTCAGTTACTTAGAGTCTGTTTCAACAACAGCAAAAGACTGGAGATGTAGCATAGGGCAAATCCCTGGTACCACAAACACACATGCACATGCACACACTCGCTCACACACAGGAGGAAGAGGAAGAAATTCTGGTTCTTTTTTTTATTGTACACCATGGAGGCCTTTGGAGCTAGGTCTCGGAGTGCAGTCCAGTGTCTGTTTTGGAAGGAGCCTTCTGACAGGTGGTGGCTGTGGTAATGAAGTCAGTGTTTCTGATTCTGCTCTTCATTCCCAGGTCCTGGGAAAGGATCACCCTGATGTTGCCAAGCAATTGAATAACTTGGCCTTACTGTGCCAGAATCAGGGCAAATATGAAGAGGTGGAATATTACTACCAGAGGGCCTTGGAGATCTACCAGACGAAACTGGGCCCTGATGACCCCAATGTGGCTAAGACCAAGAACAACCTGGTAAGCAGGAGCCATGGGGACCCCATGCTTCACCAGTGTTCTGCTGCTCCCCGTGCGTGCGTGTTTTATTTGTGTGAAGGACACTAAATCCTTGTTTTATTTTAAGGCATCCTGCTATCTGAAACAAGGAAAGTTCAAGCAGGCGGAAACACTGTACAAAGAGATTCTCACCCGTGCACACGAGCGGGAGTTTGGCTCCGTGGATGGTAAGGAATACACTTCTGCTTCCAGGCAGATGCAGTGCACGTGTGTTCCAAGAGGGATTTCAGCGCGCGTGGCGAAGCCCTGGGGTTCACGTCAGCTCCCTAGACAGAAACTGCTACAGTTTCCTCAGTGGGGCTTGGCAGCGGGGACGTGGTACAGGCCTCGTGGTCACTTGTTACTTGTGCTTCACTGCTTCACTGCTTGGTGAGACCTGTGTGCCCTGAGCCTGCATATTGCCACCAAGTCTTTTTGGGAGGACCTCATGGCAGGGAACATGGGGCTGCGTCTCCCATTCGTGCATCAGGAGCAGCCTGCACCCCCACTCTGTGCCCCACCCTGCCTCTCATGCTCACCCACACACAGGTGACCTGGGGCTGTGGTTTAATCTGACAGTCTCATTCTCTTCCAGGTGCGCCCAGACCCTAGTGGCTTAGGCAGATGTGCAAGCCCCTCCCTTGACCTACACCTCTGAGTTGTTTGTCTTAGAGCTGAGGTCAGGTCTCCATTATGTGCCTTTAGAGACTGTAGGTGCTTCATTCATAGTTACTCTTTAAATTGTCCAATTAAAAATATTTGTGTGCTTTTTTCCTTCAATGGGTGCTGTAGAGGCATTCGGACTGTGGACAGTGGTTAATGGGCTGCAGGAAGCTGTAGCATGAGGAGGGAAGGACTGTGGTGGTTAACTCACCCACCTATATATTTCTTGGTTCATGGAGGCATTTTATTTGCAGAATGTATTACATCCCTAGAGAAAGAATCCTGCATGCCCTCCTTTATGGGTCCATCCTGTTCCTTCATAGCCCAAGGTACCTGCTGAGGTTATCAGAATGACAAGACCGAACCAGCAGGCGGGAGCAGAGGGTTCTACTGTGCTTCTAGATAGCCGAGTTGCTGTCCAGTCGGGGCTGGTCACTTCATGAGGTGTCGCCTGCCTGTAAGGTTGAGCTTAGGAGAAGCAGGCAGTGGTGGGAGCAGGTGGCTCCTTCCTGGTGTCTGGGATGCCCTTGAGGACACTGTCCAGGACGCGCAGCATAGACTGTGGCCAGGGAAGTTAACTTTTTAATAGAGTTCCAGAAACTGTTTTGGAAACGTGGTCCCCAAATACACTTTGGAGCAGTAACTCTCTCACCAGAGCCACGCCGTGGCTGCTGCTCCCCACTGGGAGGCTGTGTGACACAGCTATGGCAGGGCAGGCATTGTACCTGCTTGTTTCTGTCTGCAGAGCTTTGCCAACTTCATGGAGTATCAGGCCAGCTTCCAGGGCTTGTAGAACATTCTCATGTGGCACACTGGTTTCCTTGATTTTCTAGCTCCTTCCTGCTCCAGATAGTGTGTGAAGCTCAGTTGAGTGGGTTCTAGTCAAAGGCAGTTTTGTGCACATCACACACACACACACACACACAGACAGACACAGACACAAACAGTTGTTTACCTGCATGGCATTGGTCTGTTGACTGGTAGGATGTGTTAATATTCTGTAAATTAAGACTTTAAAGGAATATTGACTTGCATATTTCTACTTTTGCTCCCAAATCTTACTAATTTCTTAGATTTTTGTTGAGTGTGAAGTTGCTCAAATTCTAAGTACTTGTCTGTGTTGCATGAGCAGTCACAGTGTGGGCTGGGCCCTGTCAGGTTGGTCAGTGCAGGTGCCTTCCCTGGCCAGGTTCCTGCAGTCTGCAGTGCCGGATGTGAGTGCAGCTCCTTTCTCCTCCCGCCTTCTATCCTGGGCCTTGCACGAGCTAGATCTGTCCCGGGTGCAAGGCGACTAAGAAGGACCGTACAGCAGCCAACCCAGACCTTGCAGTTACTAAGCTCCGACAGTGCCTGACCAGTGAGCTGTGTCAGTTTTCAACTTATAGTGTTATTTTATTCTTCCCTAGATGAAAATAAGCCCATTTGGATGCATGCTGAAGAAAGAGAAGAGTGCAAAGTAAGGCTGTAACTGTTTTAAGTGGTTTTTAAAATGGAATGCCGTGGATTCAAGATGCTTACTCATTTGAAATTATCTGTCCTACTTCAGGGAAAGCAGAAGGATGGGACGTCCTTTGGAGAGTATGGCGGCTGGTACAAAGCCTGTAAAGTGGATAGGTACGTCTATCTGGGCGAAAACCCAGAGCTGAGGGTGAGGACAGGCCGAGGGGACACCTCGGGAAGGATGGATGCACAGCTCCCTTTAGTGCATGGTTGTGCAGGTCCCTATTTCCCCCGAATCCTACTCCAGGGAAGCCCGCACCCGTGGCCATGGCTCAGCATGTGTAGCCTACGCTGCAGTGGCAGGAGCTCTGGGCGCTGTTGACCTGACTGAGGCAAGGAGTTCTTCCTGTGGAAAACAGCCCCACAGGCAGCCACACGCACCTCAGGGCAGGTAGCGCCCCTGACACATACCCCTCCTCCTGGCACTCTGGGGGAGCCCGTGTGCCCCCCTCCCCGCCCCCACCACACCTGGCCTGCAGCTGCCGCACGCCCCGGCTGAACAGCGTTTGCTGCCTTCACTCCCTGTCACTTGACCATGCAGCCCCCCTCTTCTCTGTCCTAGGAAGACTCACTGGGCCCTGGCTGGAGTAGAGGTCCAGGAGCCCCTCACAGTTACCCTCACAGCAAATCGATGTCTTTTTTTTCTCCACTGCTGACCACTTACCTCCGAGACATGAAGGTGGCTTCTTTATTTCAGTACTGAAATGCCTGTCGTTAGTGACAGAGTGAAGCACCTCTGCAAGTGCTGTACTGCAGCAATTGGTTTCCAGCTCCTGGAAGGCTCCCTGCCACGGCTGCGGCCACGTGCCCACCGCTCCAGCTCCTCGTGCTTCCCTGCGTGCCGCCTCCATCTCCTGAGGCCCGGCCTGCAGTCTTGGGTGTGCTGTGCTAAAGCCACCTGCCCTCATTTCACCTGACACAGTTTGAGCTCTGGTCAGGGGTGGCTGACCACTCAACAGACAGCGGCACGATGCTGTGGCTGGGTCCTGGATAGGCATAGCAGCGGCCTGCCCCGGGCCCCAAGGGTCTGACGCATGAGGTAGTGGGGCTTTGTGAGCTCAAGCTCTGGAAAATGTTCTCGAATGATGCCCCATGCCAGAGCAAACGTGGCCGTAAACTATGGTCTGTCTGCTGTGCCTGTGTGCTGCTGGCGCTGATGGAGGTTGCACAGTGGGAAAGGAAAACAGGAAAGCAAATTACAAAGATCACAGCGAGTTACAGCCTGCATCCCCAGGCCATGGGCCTGGCAGACACTCGGGTGCTGCAGACAGAGGCTGCCCAGGACACTTCCTCACCGTCTCATCACATTCCTTACAGCCCAACTGTCACGACCACTTTGAAAAACCTTGGAGCACTTTACCGACGCCAGGGCAAATTTGAAGCTGCAGAAACATTAGAAGAAGCTGCCATGAGGTCACGTAAGCAGGTGAGTCAGATACCAGATTGCAGGCTGGTGATCATCCTGTACTCCTAGCACTTGAGAGACTGAAGGCAGAAGGATCGCTGTGAGTTTGAGGCCAGTTTGGGTTATGTAGTGAGTTCAAGGCCAGCCTGATCTGGGTAGCAAGACACTTGTCTCAAAAATCCAAAACAAAAGAACTGAGATTTTATGTATGACATTCTTTCTTTTTGGTAGTGGGAATTGAACTCATGACCTCGTGCTTGCCAGGCAGTACTGTGCTACTGAGCTATATCCCTGGTGAACTGTGAGATTTTAGGACCGGGGCTTGAACCTAGAGCCTTCTGCATGCTAGGCAGATGCTCTACTACTGGGCTCCTATGTTAGCACTTTTTGGAGAGGTTTTAAAATTTCATTTTTTTCATACCAGGAATTGAACTCAGGACCTTGCACTTGGCAGACAAATGCTTATACTACTGAGTTATATCCCTGGACGCTACCTCAGTACTTTTTAAAATTTTACACTTGAGACAGGGTCTTGCTAAATTGCCCAGGTTGGGGTTCAACTTGCAATCCCCCTGCCTCAGCCTTCTTAGTGTTGGGATTACAAGGGTGCTGCCCCATGCCTGCCATTGTATAGCCTTTATCCATAGCTTGATTTAGAAGATCTTGAGCTAGGGGTGTAGCTCAGTGGTAGAGTTCTTGCCTAGCACATGTGAGGCCCTGGGTTCCATCTCATTGACTACCAAAAATACAGAAAATTTCAAATGTTTTAGTTTGCACAACTTACACTGTTGAAAATGCCATTAATACAACACCAGAAATACAGATGCGAGAACGAGGCTGGCAGATGCACCGGGTCCCAAGGACTCGCCCACTGGCAAGTGAAGGTCACGAGTTTGATCTCTGGTACCAACAAACAAAACAAAAAAGTCTCAGGCTTCAGCTATATACTACTTTGAAGCCAGAAACCTTAGGGTACTAAGATAAAAAACTGGGCATTGCCTAGCATCCCATAGAACTTTTCAGACCTACACAGAGGTGGAATGAATTTCACACTCCTGTCCCACCACCGAGATTATGGTTTTCTTTTGTCTTTTTGAGACGGTATTTCTGTGCAGTTCAGGCTGGCCTTGAACTCACTAATGCAGCCCAGGCTGGTCTTGAACTTGTGGTGAGGTGATCTTTCTGCCGCAGCCTCCCCAGTGCACCACAATGCCTGGCTTTCACCAAGATTTTAGGTACTTTTATGACATCCATCTGTCTGAAAATCTATTTGATTTTTTTAAAAGCAGATAATTTCTAGATATCAGTGTACTTCCTTCTAAATATTTCAGAACTAGAGCTCAGCATTTGTGTATAGCTTTTTAATATGAGAAGAACATTCAGAGTGCAGCGCGTGCCGGAGTGTGGCAGCACGTGTGCCATGTGACCAAGTCTGTCACAGTCACCTCGGTTCTTCTCCCTGGTGATGAGAGCCAGCGGAGCGGGAGTGTCTGAATCTCTGCTGTGCTGGAAATGCTAATTCTTCTCCTGCCTGGCTTGCAGGGTCTGGACACTGTTCACAAACAGAGAGTGGCCGAAGTGCTCAACGACCCAGAGAGCACGGAGAAGCGGCGGAGCCGGGAGAGCCTGAGCTCGGACGTGGTCAAGTACGAGAGCGGCGCTGACGGAGGGGAGGAAGTGAGTATGAGCGTAGAGTGGAACGGGGTAAGTACGCACAGCGCACAGCCGGCGCTCTCTGTCCCGCCTCGCCCCGTTCTCCTCTGCCGCAGTGCCAGGGAGGCTTCTGTAAGTCCTAACTCGCGCTAACCCTGCAGGCCCTGCCTCAGCAGGGTGACCTCCTGCCCCGGGAGCCTGGGCATGACCGATGTCTTGGCTGCTCAGAGCGGCACTGTGCTCAGGGCTCAGCCTGGCAGACAACTAACTTGCTCTAACTCGATGTCTACTGCTAACTCAGGTGCCTAACCTCCCAGCAGCTGCCCTGGACTTGCTGGTTAAACTGCCTACACAGGAGAGGCTGTTTAACTGGAACTTGCTTTCAAAAAGAGCAGCTCATGAGCAAAGCCATAGGGTGGCTGCTCTCCTGCTCAGTCTGAACGTCACGTGTCTCCTTGGGGGTCCTGGGTCAGTCCCTTCTCTGTTGCTTGCCCAGCTCCTCGGGGCTGTCTTTCATACAAGTAGATCCTGAGGGGTTACACAGCCTTGTGTTGCCATCCTGCTCTCTGGGGAAATCCCCCATTGCTGTGTGGCCAGTGGCAGCCAGCCAGTTCCTTTGGGGCTCTCTGTACCCTGAGCTGGTGTCTTTGGAAATTCACTCTCAGCAGGGAAAGCTGGGTGCAGGATTTAGCCCTCCAGGCAGGGAGGTTGTTACGGGGCAGTACGTCGAGTTGTAAGCATGCAATTCTGTTAGATTTCAGTGTGGGGCTTTCTTAGAGTCTTAGGTTTTCAATCTCTTTAGGCTTTGGAATTTTACACAGCTATAGCAGTTCAGTAGGTGCCAACATCCTGACCAGACATTTTTTAGGAAATGTTAGAAGGCAAAATTACAGAGAGGACATTCTTGAGACTCTTCACCTATCACTTCTCTTGCTATGTTCTTTCTGTGCCAAGACAACCAGTCAGCATCTGCCCTGATTGGCCCAGCCTGGCTTCCGAGGTTGTAAACCACAGTGAGCTGTGTCCTGTTCTCCTCTTGCGGCCACTCTGGCCCCTGCATGCTCTGTCTGGGGGCCCTGCTGCTTGGTCTGCTGAAGCCACATGCCCAGTGACTCTTGGGCGAGGCTCTGGAGGGACTATCTTGGAGACAGTATTTCTAGGTCCACACTCACGTGAACCCTGTGATAGGATCATCGCAAGCCAGAGTTGCACCCTGTCCTGAGGACTCCCAGGTGGCCTGGCCTGCGTGACAGTGGTGCTCCTCTGAGCAGCTCGCTGCACTGGTGGCAGCACTGAGGCTCTGTACCTGCCCGGGCGCTTCGGCACTGCACCCCGGGGAGGGAGCCAGGCTGTGCCTCTGGGGTCAGTGCCTGGGGCTCAGCTGGCCGCCTCGGCTCTTTTGGCAGAGGTAGCACCATGCTCCCCTGGCTTTGGATTGAATTTTATTTTCACATTTTCATTATTTTGGTATTTTCGTTATTTTAAGGAGTAGTGACTGCAGTGTGCACACTTGGGAGTTCTTTTCTTTCTGTGGTACAGGGGGGTGAACCCAGGGCTTGCACAGCCAGCTGTAGACTGGCCCATTATTCAGTTGCTCAGCGGAAAGATACATTGTCCAGTCCAACCTGTGACCCTCTTGTCTCAGCCCTGCAGAGTGCTGGGCCTGTGCCCGTGGCCACATGCCTGGCCAGGCGCTGTCTTTAGTCGGCCATGCCAAGCTGTATGCGCAGGCAGTAGCCGGAGTCCGTTGGAAGAGTCGTTTGGTGTAGAGCCGAGCACTGCAGCACAGTGTGTCGCTTTCTCTGTGCCCATGAGAGTGCAGTGTTTTCTGCTGCTAGTTAGAAAACCTTCCTGAGATTGCACAGCAGCTTAAAAATGGTTACCCTGGCAGCCATTTACCCACGTGTCAGGCTTCTGTTCAGTCATGCATAGAAGTACAGTAGCGGAAGCTGGCCATTGAGGTGGTGTCACGGCTGTGCCTGTCACCGTAGGTTATAGACTGTGGGCTTATAAAAGTAGTTTCACTGTTTTTACCGAGTTAAGATCATAATAATGTGTTGCACATTTATAGTGAGTAATGCTGCCTGATTTTCACTTTATATTGGGCTTTGGCACAGGGTTCTAAACATTTTTCTGTAATGGAGATTACAGAATGGGAGACTCTTACTAGGCAAGTGCTTCACAGCTGAGACTCACCTGGTCCTCCTTCCTTTTTTGTATCTTGAGGACAAGGTTTCACTTAGGTTGTCTGGGCTCACTCTAAACCCTAGTAGCTGGGATTACTTTTTTGGGAAAGGGTTTCAGAGCTCTTCAACATTGCTGAGCACTGCTATGGCAGGAGGCATCTTTGTTGTTTAGTTGGCAGTCGCAGCCTTGGCAGAGATAGGGACAGGAGTGATGGCTGCGGGGAGCAGTAGCTGCTTACACAAGGAGGGGCTGATGCCTCCTCAGGGGTCATGGTCACAGGCAGTGTCCACAAAGCCACGGTTGGTCAAGGATGAGGTGTCCAAGGCACGAGTAGCTGCTCCTGCCAACCCCTGGTCTGTGTCCCAGGTCTTGGGTCCCCATGTGTCTGCCTCTTGGCATGGGGTCCCTGTGATGCCACGTGAGTGCGGATGCTCACCTGGCCGTCACCCTGCCAAGGAGCCTCGTTCTGCACGGAGCCAGGCCCTCAGTTCTGCCCACGGTGCAGGACCTGCATGCCCGGCGCTGGCCCCGGGGCCCTTCGACACTGTGGTTATGGTGTTGTCCTGGTGACCCTGTGTGAGCCCGAAGCAGGTGCCACTTGTGCCTGGGGTCCTGCAGCGGCTGCCTCAGCGTCTCCCCTCCCACCACTGCTGTGCCCAGACGGCTGTAGTCTCCAGCAGTCAGTTCTCACCAGGGGTGAATGGTGAATGAAACCGTTGTTGCTTAGAAATAGATTTTTATCTTCGAAAAATTATACTAGGAAGACAGCTAGAATACACCTAAAAGGAAAACCACTCCATGTGTAAGTCCTGTGCAGAGATAAAGGTCGCCAGGGGAATCCCTGCTCCGCACGTCTGGTTCCTGTTGGGAAACCTGCTTCTCACAGTGTGTCTGATGGCGAGCAAAGGCGAGGCAGAGCGCATGTGCCCGGCCCTCCACCTGCTTCCATAGGTGCTCAGGTGCAGGCCCTGGGGGCAGGCACAGGGGTGGGTGGACCTGAGGACAGACGCCTGTGGCTGGTGCTGGTGCAGGGGCTCCAGGCTTGCTGGCGCCCATGGCCGCCTAAGCCAGCTGCCAGTACATGTGTGCGTGTGTGGGTGGGTGCGTGCTATGCGTGCGTGCATGTGGGTGTGGGCCCTGCGAACTAGACACAGGGCCACAAGACGCAGGGACCACAGGATATGCAGCACTCAGCATCCTTTTTAAAGAACTTGGGGAACTTAGCATTTTGTCCTCCCATCCTTTTGGAGGCATTGGTAACAAGTTTTATTTTTCCATTTAAAGATGAGAAAGATGAAGCTCGGGCTGGTTAAGTGACTTGTGCCGCATCCCATGGTGAGTCCGAGCAGCGGGGCAGTCCTGCTGTCCATGCTCCTGTCGCAGTGGCAGCTGCCACTTGGGCAGGACGCAGGGAGCTGTGCTGCCCACGGAGTCATTTACCGGGATTGTCAGCTGCATGCTGTGTGCTATCGACATGTGCAGGCCATGGCTCTTAGGGTTCCGGGCACTCAGGTGTTAGTGTGTTTAGGAGAACGAGAGTCACAGCTGCTTCCCAGGAGTCTCGAAATTCAGGATAAGCGGGACGGGCATAGCGAGCAGCCTCTGCGTCCTGTGCAGGGTTCTTCCTGCCCATCGCCTTTATATACGTTGCTGCGAGACTGCTGGTGGTGAATGTCAGGATCTGTCACCCAGTGCTGATCCTCGAGTGCTGGCTGCACCCTACAGACTGAGAGCCCAACCTGGGGCCAGTGCCAGGCACGTGGTGTCATTGAGTCTGTGGCCTAGAAATACTGTGCGGGGAGCCGTGGAGCGGGCCCTGCCTTCCTCGCGCTCATGCTCTCTCTCCTTTCTGTCGACAGGCCTAGCTGCCCGGGTGCCTCTGCTCCTGCACGGCGGGCGGCCTCTCCGGTCCCTCTCTCTCCAGCCTGGCCCGCTGTGTCGCGGCCCCTAGGAGCTTGCAGAGCTGCCATTCCTTTCGGTGCTGCTGTCCTCTTGGGGGTTTCCGATCTCTGTATACGTGTAGCTTTGCCAGATCTGTACCTAGTACTTCCCACTGTATTAATAAACTCCACTTCCTGTGTACTCCGTGAGTTTAAATCGAGAGCGATTAGCTGCTCCTTCTGATGACAGGTAGTTCCAGTGTCACACAGGCGTCCCTACAGTGGCATGACGGTGACCTGTGGACAGTCGCTGAGCTGTAGGCGTCAGGCATGTGCTGCACGTCCCTGTGGTACTTAAGAGACCTGGCAGCGCCCTGCCTCAGGGCCTGCCTAGGACCTGCTCAACTAGACTTGCTGTGTAGTCTTTGTGTAAAGTTTTGGCAATTCTGCTTTTCTCTACTAATCTTTGAAGTGCTCAGTGATGTGTGTATCTGTCTTTCTAACTTCTAATAAACTCACTCCAACTGACCTGTGTCTGTGTGTCTGCTCGGTGCCCTCCTCTGCGGGGAGCTGTGGCTCCTGTCTGCACTCAGCCAGGCCTTTCTCCTGCTTCCCACAAGGGGTCTGAGGGGTTTTAGTTGCAGCATAAACAAACATTTTAACCTTCCAGCCACCTTTATCATGGACATGGGAGACTGCGCCCCTCCTCTGCTGGGGGTGGGGGGTGCTGCCTCGGCCTCCATTTAGGTGTGGTGTGGTGTGGTGGGGGGGACACACACGGACTGTTCCCTGGGGCTCGGCCAGCCGGCAGTGGCCCACTGGATGAGCTTCTGTCAGTTTCTGTGACCTGGACTTTGACGCAACCTTGGGATGGTCTCTGGTGTCAGGAGGGCGGGCGGGGTCTGGGCCGGGAGGGCCACCTGCGGCTTCACGCTTGTTCACATTTCTTTCAGGACGGCACTGGATCTTTAAAGCGCAGTGGTTCCTTTAGCAAACTCCGTGCTTCCATTAGACGCAGCAGTGAGAAGCTGGTTAGAAAGCTGAAGGGAGGAAGCTCTCGGGAGAGTGAGCCGAGGAACCCTGGGTAACTATCTCCCCGCGCCCCGCAGGCCGAGAGGGCGCCACACACTCCCTGTCAGCGGCTGAAAGGGTGATGCCTTCAAAAAGTTACGGGGGTCTTTGATTTTTAAAAACATGTTCAAAGCAGGCCTCCGCAGTGAGGAGTGGGGATTTATGGTCACAAAGCCGAGAACCGGGACTTGTTCACTCTGGATCGGCATTATCTGCAAATTATCATTGGCTGACATTCTCGGAAGTCTTACTCTGTCAGGATCAGATCCCAGGCCGTTATGGGGCAGGGCAGGGAGAAAAGCTCGTTCTTCAGAGGCTGCAGTCACGGGGCTGTAGGATTTCAGGAACCAGAGATATCACCGACGCCTTGGCCTCGGAGTCGCCTGATAGAGCCTTCATCTGCCAGGGTCTCCGAGGGGTGTGTCGCGAGGGCTCTGCCCTGTCTGCCCTGCTGCTCTGGGACACTTCTGTGCAGGGACCCAAGGTCACCCTGTAGACTGGTTTGGTCAGCTCAGGGCTGGGGCTGCTTTGGAGAATTTGTTAGAGGTTAGAGTTATGCTTTTTCTTTGCTGCTTTTAGTTGTGTCACTGGGGACCTGCACTGAGATTGTCCCCACCACAGTGGCACCACACTACCTCAGCGTCCAGTTGGACTGTGCTGGCCCAGACTGCTGCTCTCAGCCGCTGCTTCCCTGCCGGTCCCTGTCCCGGACCCCCGTCCTTACCAGAGCTTCTGGGGGTGCCGAGTCTCCTGTGGCTAGGTGGCTACTTGCTACTTGCCCTTGCACACCCACATGTCGGTGAGTGTGCCGGCGCTCCATGTCCCAGCTGCAGAAGACCCTGGCCCGGGCCCCGCTGGCTGCTGCTGCAGCCTCGCGCCGGGTGCTCTCAACCCACCAGCACCGCCTGGACCTGAGCAGTTATTCTGATCATGTCAGCGCTTGGCCAGCTCTTAACTGGGCTGCAGTGCTCTCTGCTGTGGTCCAGGCCAGTGGATGTGATGATGTCCCCCAGCCCCACCCTCACAGGTAGCGCGCTGAGCTTCCCCTTCACACCCACTCAGGCTCTGTCCGGTCATGAACGGCCTCTGCAGGTTTTCTTTCTCCTGACCTTCAGCTGTGGCCATGGGGTGTGGCTGGCCCTGGGTGGCTCTACAACCCGGCCTTTTTGCTCAGGTACTGAGCAGGCCAGGCAGCTGGCATGGCTGTGATTGTGATGGTCACGGTGACTGCTGGTGCCCCGAGCTCCTGTCACTGCACCCAGTGGGTCAGCAGGCCCTTTTCCGTCCCACATCCGACCCATGAAACATGGCTGTCACTGCAGGACATGCTTTCCTCTGGGCCTGTGGGTGGCAGCCAGGGCTGTGGGGTGCGGGCCGGTATGCTGTAGTATTTGTGGTTCTGAGAGTGCCAGGTGGGGCTGAAGGCTGAACCCAGAGCCTCATGGGTGGCAGGCTGTTGGCCCCTGTAGAGGGACCCTGCTGGCCCAGGGACAGTGTTGTGTTTTAGAGGCCTGGGGTAACGCAGTCCTGGCCCCCATCTCTCGCCATTTACACGTGCATGTCTGGGGCAGAGCTGGGGGTTGGCACCCTGGAAGTGTTGCTTATAGGTATAAATGTCCCATTTGTCTTTCACATTGGAGGGAAATCACTGTGCCAGCCACCCACTAAGGGTCTGGACACCATGGGACAGAACAGTAGCCCCGCGCCATGCTGGCTTTGTTGCCAGACTGTGAAGCCTGTGCCTGGGTTCCATTAAGGGGCAGCTGTGGTGCCTGGGCTGCCGCACACCAGGACCTGCAGGCAGCAGCTGCCATGCATGGCCCCTTGAACCTCAGTTGCCAACTGCCGTCCTGCTGCCAGCATCCATAACTGAGAAACTGCCAAGCTGGGGCGTTGGGCTTGTGTCAGTGGGAGCCAGAGGGGTGGAGGTGCGTGGGGCAGGGGCTTGCAGAGTGCAGGGATGGAAGTGCCACTGCCCTGTGCTCAGCTAGGAGGGGTCCCCCTCCAGGCCGGCCTTCCCCTGCTGGCACCGGAGTCCTGTGTGGAACCAAGAACACCGCGGGAGATAACCCAGGCCCCGGCTACCTGGGAGCAGACGCAGGGTGCTATGACCTCAGCAGAGCCAGGGCGCTCATGGGGAGCTGGTGACCTGTGCTGGTGCAGGCGTGAGCTGTGCTCCGGGAGAGAAGTGGCTGCCACACAGGAAGGAGGCAGGCGGGCATTATTCTGCAGCACAGTGAGCTCAGTGACATCCACAGATGGCTGGGGCACTTGATCTCGGGTGTTGAGGATTCAAGGCTCGTTCGCTGGGGTTCAGACATCCCAGGCTGGGGATGCAACTCAGTGTGCACTCCCTGGCCCCACCACCAGCACTGCAGAAAGCAAGCAGCTCCTTCTAGGGCCAGAGTGCCACGCGGCTGTCAGGCCACCTCTGACAGTACCTATGGGGACACAGAACACCTCTAAGGGTGCCAAGATGGTATGGCATGGCACCTGCCCACATCTGTATGTGCTGCTCTGCAGCTGGGTCCAGAGTAAGCATGGGGACCTGGTGTAGGGGTGGGTTGTCCGAGGCATAAGCATAGGGTCTCCACCCCTTACTCCTGCTCTGTCCTCCAGGTGCAGTAGTCTGATTGATGAATCACATGAAAAGTCATTTGGAAATACCCACATTTATCAAAATAAAACGTTTATTTCTTACTGTAAAGTCCCTACAGTCTACACAGAGACTGTCTAGACAGGGCTCTCCTAGCTCTTTCAGAAAGAAGTTAACTCTCAGGGCCATGGCAACTGAGTGGCTAGTGACCGTCCTGGCTCAGGCTCCTCCATGGGAGCTGTGGGAGGACACACTACCATTGCCTTAGGGACTGGCTTTTCCCTCAGCTTCTTCTGAGGGCAAGAATGCAGGTCAGTCAGTAGCACCTGGCAGGCAGTGACTCCTGAGCCAGGGCCAGGCACCACATGTGCCTGCACAGCCTGGCTCAAGTTCTGTGGCTCTCAGGCTAGGCCTGGGCCTGGTCTGTGGCACAGGGGCCAGGCAGGATGGTGGTGCTCTCTCTACCCAGCCAGGTTGTGGGGGGAGGTGCTGGACGTGGTTTGTCTCCATGGGTCCCACTCACAAGCTGCCAGCTTGGTGTCTCAGTACCCTACACTAGGGCCTGGAGGCACTTGGGGGCACCCTACTGGGAGAGCAAAAGGGCCAGGTCTCAGGGGTTGCCGGGACAGGGATGATTTGGTGGAAGGTGCTGGGAGCATGGGAAGGCTGCTCACTGCATCCTGGGCAGGCCCTAAGGGAGAAAGCAGAGGACGGGGTACGAGTGGCCCCTGTGCTCAGGGTAGCCCTGTAGAGACCCTGAAAGCCACTGTTGCTGGTGAGGAGTCCATTCTCCAGGGGTCCAACTCTGGGGACAAATGCCAAGGTGCAATGAGCTGGGTGGAGCAAACGCCCCTACCATCACCCTCTCTCTCCTGAGGGGCTGGTGACGTGGCCAACTGGCCCCCCGTGACCCAATTCTTGATCAGTTCTTGGGACCTTGGTGAGGCTATTCTGCTGCTGCCCTGCATCAGAGGCCATGGTCCCTGGGGTTCCCCGCACCCCTTCCTCGTTGACTGTGTAGGAGCAGGAGCCTGGGGGCAGATGGGGCGCGAAGACCACCCGCAGCGTCCGTGCTGGGCGGCTGCACAGGCCCAGTGTGGTCTCTTCCTCGCGGACACGGTCGACCATCAGCCTCATGAGGAGCTGGTTGGCCCAGGTGATGCCAAGGGCTGGGCACAGGCGCTCTTCCTGGGGCCTGGGACACACAGGAAGGGATGCTGCTGCTCAGAGAGCTGAGGCTGCCCCCACCCTGTGCACAGCAGCCCGAACACTCACCCTGGCTGCTCCACGGCCTCTGTCACCTGAAGAGCAAGAGGGTCAGGTGGTGGCCAAGGGTCCCCCCTGCCCCCAGGCCTGTACCACTGCACTCACCTGGTTGACACAGAGCACAGGGCTCTGGAAGGCAGCACTCAGCCGGCGCAGTGTGGCCCCCAGTGATTGCAGGCACCTGGCACGGGTCACAGAGGCCTGGCCATCAAACTCACATCGGAACGGGGCTGCCACCGAGTCCACAACCAGCAGGCGGGCCATGCCCCGCGACAGCAGCATGGGGACCCTGCGGCTCACACACTCCAGTAAGGTGTCCTATAGGGCCGGGTGGGCGTCACTTCACAGTGGTCACTCTGCTGTGACCCATGGTGCGTCCCTCTGGCTGCCTCCTGCCACCTGGGACAGGATGTGGTGCCATGTCTCTGCCATGCTGGGCCATTCTTCACCTCCACTGACCCCTCTGCCCCAGCTCCCCCGAGGTCACTTGGGAGTGGCCAGCAAGCAGGCTGTGAAGTAGCCCTGCTGTGCCAGCTTGGCCTGCACGTGCTGGGCGTTTAGTGTGGCCCAGGCCACTGGGCAGCAAAGTATTGGAAGAGTGCAGCAGGGGCTGGACATAGGCCTCCAGAGTGGCCACATGACCAAGACCTGGCAGCCTGGGGACAAGGCTGAGGGGCGTAGCCCCAGTGGCACCAGGGTCTGGCCCAGAGTGACAGCAGTCTGCTTTTCCCCAGGGCGTCCCCAGCAGAGCCTCTCTGCGTGGAGAATGACAGCAGCAGCCTGGAAGACGCCAGCACTAATGTGAGTGTCTGCACCCCCATGGGTCCCCATGGCCCAGTCCACGCTCACCCGACCCCAGGCGTTGAGCTGTGCTTCTCCACAGTGACTGGCCCGGCCTGCTGCAGGATACCAGACGCCGCTGCCACCACCGTGGTGGCCCAGAGCTGGCCCCAGACAGCCAGGGTGAGGACGGGGCCCTCAGTTTCGGAGTGCTCGCTTGGCCTCCAGACGGCGCCGGGGAGGCTGCACTAACCACCACGCACACCCAGCCTGGTGCTGCCAGGCAAAAGGATGGCAGGCAGCATGTGGTCCCTTGGGCTACCCACTGGACCCCATATCACACCTGCCTGGCCTCCCAGGCCACCGCTCATGCGTTAGCTCCTGCGTTTGTGTGAGGATGTATTTTACTGTAAAGTCTGTAAAAGTAAATGTTTCTACCCTCATCTTCTCCGAGTCAGTGTCTTCCCAGCACAGAGTCCTACGGGCCAGGAGCTGCGGTAGGCACGCTCCTACTGCCAACCCCTGCACTCTCCCACTCACCGGGTGGCACTGTGGGGCTTCTGTCCACAGCATCTCGGGGGGTGTCCAGTGGGCTGTGGCTCTGTACCCCCTGTCCCTCTGGGCTGGCTCTGTGAGCCCCATTCCAGTGGTCACCATTGGAGGGGCTGTGTCTCATGTCCCAGCAGGGCTGTTACCACCTGTGACCTAGCTCTGCCGTCCGCCTCGTTCCCGCTGCCTGCTGGTCACCAGCCCTGCCTGCCATGTGTGTGTTCCTGGGGCTGTGGGTGACTCACCACATCAGCTGCGTGCTCCACAAAGATCTGGTCCCCGAACCTGATGTTCCGGATCACCTCAGCTGGCACGTCTGTGCGCAGTCTTGGCTGCTGGGCAATGAGCTGCCGGAGCCGCTTGCTGGGGAAGGTGTCCTCCGTGCAGATGTAGATGGCCCCTGTGGAGCCAGAGTCCACTGTGTCTGCCATGGGTGGCACCGCTGTCCCATGCGGACGTCCTCCACCTTCATTCTGCCCTCTGCACCCCATTCCACCTGTGGCCCCATCACAGGCTCTGAGCCAGCCATGTGCAACATAGGGACCGCCAGGCCATGGGGGTTTTGCAAAGGTCCTTCCTTGTTCCCAGAGACCCCCTGTCTCCTGACATTAGTGCAATAGCCTCAGCCATGTGGCTATGGCCAGGGCTTCCCTGCTCCTGGAAGAGCCCAAAAGCATGTCACAAGCGGGGTGTCACCTGAAGCCTGCGCCAAAGCCCGCAGATGGCAAGAACCTGGCCACCCTGTGAGCCCCTTTACTCCCAGCACTTGGGAGACCGAGGCAGGAGGACTGTCACAAATTCGAGACTGGCCTGGGGTACACCGTGGGTTCAGCCAGCCTGGATTACATAGGGAGACCCTGTCATTAAAAAAAAAAGGAAACAGTAGCCACAAGGATGAGCCAATGGGGAAAGGGTGGTTTCTCCACCAAATGCTGCTGGGCCAGCTGGTGTTGCAGGCCAGGGAGCGCACAGGTGCTGCATCCTGACAGCTGCCTCCTGTGGGCTGCTGGGAGCCACACAGAAAACTGCGCAGAGCTTCACCACCTTGGTCAGACAGGGCGCGCTGAAGACTCCAAAAACACCAGCAGCAGCGAGGAAAGCCTCGACTGAAGACGGAAGCCGCTGTGCTCCGCAGGACACCAGCAAAGGACCACAGTGAGAGGCCCTGCCCACTGCGTGGGACGTGGACCCGGAGGAGACAGGAGGCTGAGGCAGAACTAGTTCAGATCCGGCCTGGGCAGCTTAGACCCTAAGAAGGGGCCACCTTATGAGTGTGAAGGCCCTGGTCCCCATCCCAGCACAGAGCAGGACAAAGGAAATGAGAGATGAATTTTGGGGACATGCGAGAGGGTGTCTTTGGCAAGGCAGCCTGGGACTGGCTGGGGGGCACAGGACAGGGCCTCCTAGGGCACATGGGCCCGGCCGTCTCAGCACTGCTGGCCTCTGGCTCTGCAGGCAAGGCTAGGCTGTGTGTACGGTGCAGGCCTGGCCCGGGGCTGCCCTGCACTCACCGGCCTCCAGGCCCCCGTGCTGCTGCGGGAACTGCACAGCCAGGCAGAGCTGCAGTGCCAGCTGGGTCTTTCCTGCCGAACTGCGGCCAGCCAGCTCCGTGATGCCGTCCAGGGGCAGCCCGCCACCCAGGAACCGGTCCAGCCATGGACAGCCGAGGCTCAGACGCTGGTGCTGCGTGGGGAAGTGCTCCCTCTGCTGGTACAGCTGCAGCACTGTGGGGACAGGTGGCTAGTCACAAGGGGCAGCCCAGGAAGCCTGGACCAGGGCCACTGAGCTGGGATGCCCCGCCTGGGCACCCCCGGCGGCAGTGTGAGCAGCAGCTGCCTGCGCACCTCACCCTGAGGCAGTGCCCAGAGCCACGTTAGTGCACACATGAGGCCCCCAAGGAGGAACCTGCACCCTGGGCAAGGTCAGGGTGTGTCTTGGGCTGGGCCAGAGAAACCTGCGGGGAGTGATCCCCCCATGCTGGTGGCAGCAGCAGGAGCCACAGAGTGACTCAGTCCCATGACAACAGCAGCCAGCGGTCCCATTGGACTGCAAGCTGCAGACAAGAGAGGCCCTCTGCAGAGACCCTGTCCTGCTGGGATGCAGCATCCACACTGTAGGGACCCCTGCAAGTCCCTCTGCTGGCCTGGCCTCTGCGGCAACACCACAGCCCAAGGCCCTGAGACCTGCTGTGTCCTCCGTGGATGCCAGACTGTGATCCTGCAGAGCAGGACCAGCAAGGCCAGGACCCAGCCTGTGCATGGTCACTGTCTACCTGTGAGCACGCAGTGGCCCCGAAGGTACATGGCAGCTGCTGTCAGCAAGCGCTGGATGTCGGGGCTGGACAGGCCAGTGCATCTCTGCAGGTCAGGTCCAGATACACGCAGGACCTCCTTCACGGACTTCAGGCCAGCTGCAGTTACAGGGTGAGAGAAGTGACCAGAGAGCTAGACCTTGGGCTCTGGGAGCCCGGGAGTGACAGCAGCTGTGGAGGTGGGCCAGCTCCTCCTCAGGCGTCCCCCCCCCCCCCGTAAGTCACCCTGTTTCACTAGGATGCTCTCAAGGGAGACAAGAAGTCACTCGTTTTGCTCCCCTGTAATCCCAGCACCCAGGGAGACTTGAGACAGGAGGTCTGCAAGTTTGAGCCCAGCTTGGGAAACTTGGTGACTTAATTAAAAAAAAAAAAAAAAAAAAAAAAAGCTAGGGTTGTGACCCAGTGGTTCTCTCCAGTACCCAGGCAAAAACGGGACCGTGGCTTCACATCAACAGGGCACGCAGACTACCCCCGTCTGGTCACCGAGAGACACAGACAGCAAAGGTCCAGGCAGAACTTTCAGACTGCAGTTTCAAACACGCCCAAAGGCCTGACCCCCTCGCCCTGCACTTTCACTCAAAACAGGCTTGGGAGGGTGGTCCTGCTGTCCACCCTGGCTCTCAGCATCGGGGACCAGGGCACCCTAAGGAAAGTTCATTTCCCGTAAGACAAAGCAGAGGAGGCACTCCTGCGGAGCCTGCAGGCTTCCTGTGACCATGACCTGAGCTGGAGGCTAAGAAAACACAGCCCAGACAGACCCTGTTCCATGTGTAAACCGGCAGAACCCTAAGGTTCAGCAGTCCCGACAGATACCCCAGGAGGTAGGGAGAACGGATAGGAGGCCCAGAGCCACAGCCCTACACAGCAGCAGGGCCCAGGAAGCTCAGCAGGGGTGGCAGGAGGAGCCCAGCAGGGCCAGCTCAGTGACTCAGGAGACCCGGCCTCAAAAACGGAACAGGTTGGAGAGGGAGGCTTCACCCCAGCGCTGCCAAGCAAGTGCACAAAACCACAGCCACGGAGTCAGCAGAGCTGGGGAGTCTGGTGCCTTCCTAACAGGGACACAAATACACTCAGGACCAGGGCCTCCAGGGGACGCGCCTCTCCCAGGACAAGAACCCACCTCTCTTCAGGGCTGCCAGGACCCTGGGATTCAGGTCCAGCTGGTCCAGCTCCATGTCTTTGCAGGTGACGGCTTCCCAGGGTGGGGCAGAGGGCGCACTGGCTGGGAGACAGCGAGGAAGGTGGGTGGCTTGCACTGGGCTGCTGGACCCCATGACCCGGGTCCACATCCCGGGGGTCACGGGGCATCCTGCCATACCCAGGACAAGGAAAGGCGTCCTCTGGGCTGTGGCCTCACAGGCGCTGAATTCACCTCAAGCCACATACAGGGTCCCGCCGCTCAAGCCGCCTAAGGTGGGCTCACAAACCCACAGCAGCTGTGGTGTCCCTCAAGTGGGTCTCCATGGGGACCTGGGCGGCAACAACGGGATCTGGGATGCCTGGCCGGGTCACAGAAGTCTCCCACCCCCAGGTCCTCCTAGTGCTGGGAAACGCTACTCGTGCTTGGTTGGTGCCTTTTGGGCTGGACACGACGCTGACCAAGGCACTTTGGAGGTCACCTGAGCCCGAGGGTGCACTTTCTGCGGGGTCACAGACGCCTGCCCTCCCCAGAGTGTGACAGGGAGGACGCGTGGGAACAACGCAAGGGCGACTCAGGAGCTGCAAAGGAGCCAGGCCTCTTCTAGTCACAGGCCGAGACCTGGGGTCTGGCGTCAAGCGGCTGTTGTGGGGACGTCAGCTCCCCACGGGCGAAAGCCAGCAGGAGGGGAGACGCCACGGAAGCCCGGGGCCACCAGGACGCCTCTCGGGCAGGGGTCACTCGGACAAGGGTAGCGGAGCGCTGGGAAGGGAGGAGGGCAGGGGCGAGCGCCCGGCCGGCAAGGTCGCTGGGCCTCCAAGACAACAGGCAAATCGAGGTTTCCACGCCAGAGCAAGCTGCGCGTGGAGACGCAGGCCGGTGGTCCCAACACTCGGGGGGAGGGGCTGAAGCAGGAGCACCACAAGTTCCAGGCCGGCCAGGGCAACGTGAGCGCCGTGAGTCCCCGCCGGGTCGCTCACGCTTGCGTCGCAACAGACCCAACCCGAAAACCAAATGTGTGGAGGGCCCCGAAGGGGGCGCTCCCCCCTCGGCGCTGCATACGCCGCGGCCCCGCGAGGTCAGGTTCCGCGGGACCCGACCATACGGGTTTAGCAAGAGCCCCGCCCACCTGAGCCCGGCCTTGCCCCATGGCCTCTGAACCCCGCTGACCCAGCCGCACCCTCGCCGCGAATTCCGGGTTCGGTTGGTTCCTCCGAGCGCCGAGCACCGCGCGCCGCGCGCTCCACGCCCCGCCCGATGTGGCGGCCAAGACTTCCTCCGTTGTTCCGGCACGAGAAACCTCGCGCCCTTACCTCGCGCGTGCTCCACTCGCCTCTCCACGCCGTCCCGCCCCTTTTCACCTTTTCTTCCAATGAGTGCCGGGCGCCCTGAGTCGTCCACACCAATCAGAAAGAAAGCGTCGTAGAGGTTTGACGAATTAGCCAATCCGAAGTCTCAATCCTTCCGATAGGGGGTGGACCGATCTTAGGCCCGCCCCATCCTCGACTGGTGGCCGACCGCAGAGTGGTAGGGGTGGGGCCCTTGCGCTGATTGGAAAGGACTGTGATGGGGCGGAACCTTGGCTTCGATTGGTCCTTGGTCTGAGTACAGCCTGATGATTGGGCTTTTGCGCTGTCAGTCGCGCGGGGCGGGGCCGCTCGGCTGGGTGCGGGGCCGAGTGCGGCGCGAGGAGTTGAGGTGGCGACATGTCCTCGGGGCTGGCCGCGCACCGCGACGCCAAGAAGCTGGTGCGCTCACCAAGCGGCCTGCGCATGGTGCCCGAGCATCGCGCCTTCGGAAGCCCGTTCGGCCTGGAGGAGCCGCAGTGGGTCCCGGACAAGGAGGTGCGTCCTGGCTCCCGCGTCCCAGAGCGCTTCGACCCCGACACAGCCCCCGCGCCCAGTCCTCCAGCGCAGGGGCCCCGCGTGCGGAGCGCGCCCGCCCAGGTGCGGCGCCCGGCCGCCGTGAGCTCGGCCGTGTCGGAGGGAGGAGGGCGCTTCGGCGAGCGCCCTGGCTGCTTAGCTCAGGGAACCGAACTTTCGGCCCGGGTGCCGCGAGCCCTGCGCTCCCGCCCCGGATCGGTTGCTCCCCGCCCTCGGGGCGCAGCCTCGGCGGGGCCAGGAGTGGAGGGACTCCGGGGGAGCGGGGTTCTTCGAGGAGGGCGCAGGCAGGGAGAGAGGATGCCCTTACCGTGGCAGCGCTGCCCGCGCTCCCGGCTGGCGGCCTCCGAGCCGCAGTCCGAACCCGTACTTTGCCCGGCCGCGCTGGGGGACCCGCGTCTGCCCCGCGTGCCGACTGGAAAGGGTAGCGGAGGGGCGGGAGTGAGCGAGCGTCGCGTCCACGGTGAGACGCTCGGGAGGTAACTCCGAAGTAGCCGGTCCGAGCCCGACCGGAGCGAAGTCCCCCGGAGAGGCGGCAGAGCGGGCAGCGCAGCCGCATCGACGAGGGGCAGCCGCTGCGGAGGACGGAACAGGCTCCAGCTTGTGGCGGAGGGCTTCGCGTAGCCTCGCCGGCGGCCTTAACCTGTTCCTCCTTTTTTCCCCTGATGCTCCCCAGATAAACGTTTTAGATTTATTTTTCCTAGTCGTGCTTCGTAAAGTTTTGTGCGGGACTTTTTATTTTCGAGACAGGGACTTGCCATGTCGGGCTATTTTGAACTCAACTTGGAGTCCAGGCTGGCCTTGAACTCACGGCAGCCCTCCTGCCTCAGCCTCCCGAGAGAACTGAGATTACAGGTGTGCGCCTCCATGCCCAGCTGAACAGTTTTCCAGCGAATGTGGAGTCGCTGAGGGGCAGCGCTGGCCGGCCAGTGCCGACCTACCTATCTCCACCACGCGGGAAGCTCCCGTCCCAGCTGGACTGGGAACTTTGCCTCGTTGGCGTGAAGCCAGTCTTGCCTCCTCTTAACCGCGCAGCCTCTGAGCAGTTTGAGCGCGAGGTGGCTCCGGCAGCCACTTGGTCGCTGACTAAGTTAGGTCGCACACTGGTCTGTGTCCTCGCGGGAGGACAGAGCCAGGACCGGGCTGGCCCGTAAAAGTTGATTAGCTTAGGTGTCAGCGGCTAAATGCCTTTGGAGGGCTGGAGTTACAGCTGGGGTGAGGCCCGGGGGAGCCCCAGCCAAAAGTGCAGTTCAGTTCTGTGGGGCACGGTTTCAGGGTTTCTTGGAGAACTGAGAAGGGGATCTGGGGGACCTGGGGGAATGCGCGGCTGCAGCCTGACCGTCCTGGCCCACAGGGCTCGACCTCAATGCCCGGTGGAGGTGGTCTGGCTCACCGTGCCCAGGGGCTGGGTTCGCCACCCCTCAGCTCCTAAGTTAGCCCCTCCTGGTGTGTGGAGCCCGATGCGGCCCCCCACCCCCAGGGCCTGCCCGCCCCTTGGTGTCTGCTGAGTACATAGGTGTGCCTGCACGCCGATGGGGCCCACTGTGCCTAGGGCCATGCCCCAGGGGCCAGGAGGAGAGGCCTGGGCTGCCCTTTGTCTACCAGGTGGACCTCTGGGAGTCGCCAGCGCTGGGAGAGGCTGGAAGGGCTGAGGCAGGGACGGGGCCTACAGGAATGCACGGAGAGCAGCTGCTGGGGTCAGGACTGACTGGGTTGGGTGCCCCCAGGGCGGAGAAGCCAGGCCAGTGTTCCAGCAGGGACAGAGGAAACCGCGCCCCGCCCCCAGGCTTCCGGACCCAGCAGGAGGCCCGGGAGCCCCTGGGGACTCTGCCTGCGCCCTCAGGTGCTGAGTGTCCCAGGTGCTGGCTGAGCGGAGGCCGTCGGGGTCCTGCCCTTGCCTTGCTGCTCCTGCCCCAAGTAGCAGGGGGGTCCGCTCATTGCGCTGTGCCAGGCTTGGCCCGGGTCTCTGCAGCAGTCCCACTCCTGCTCCTGGAAAGTGATTCTCTGGCTGTAGCGACCGGCTGAAGTCCCGCGGGTGTGCAGACTCCTTGGACATGACATGACAGACTTGTGAAACACCCAGGCAGAGCTGACCTAGAGCCCCTGGGGCCGCTTGCCACTGCTTGTGCCCTAGGGACCGCCTCAACCTCTAGGCCAGCTGTCCTCAGCCTCTTCTGGGCGAGCCTTGGGTTGCTGGGCAGGGGCTGGAGCCTGGCCTTGGGAAGTGGGGGTGGTGGTGGCTGCTGCCGCCTTGGTGTCCCTGACCCCGTCTCGTCTCAGCTCCCGGGGCTGCTCCTTCCTCCTCTCCCTGTGCGGGGTGGAGCAGGCCCTCACCCTACGAGGCTCACACTCTGCCACTGAGCTTCCCTCTCTGTTTTGGTTTGAGACAGTCTCGTGGAGTTGCCCAGGCTGCCCTTGACCTTGTGATCTTGCTTCACAGTGGCTATGGTTACAGGCCTGTGCCTCTGGGGTGGGACAGGAGAAAGGAGATGGGGAAATCAGAGTGTCCAGAACCCAGCAGAGTTCCCCAGGCCATCTGCACCAGCGTCCCGTGGTTACATCTGGGCCCCAGATTCCTGGGGTGGCCTCACAGGTTCAGGATGCTCCTGAGACGGCAGGTTGGGCTGATCACAGAATGCTTGAGCCACCTGTGCCCCAAAAAGCCACCCACACCCGGAGCCTGGGCCGGCACCCTCAGGGCTGGCGCCTGCTCCTGGGCCTCCTACCCCTTCCACAGAAGCGCAGAACCCCCCTTCCAGGAACCCGCATGCCCCACTTCTCTGCACACGCTCTGCACCCTCGGGTGACCCTAAGTCTCTGCCTAGGAACTTCCCAGCCTGTGGCCTCCTGTGATGTAGCCCTGGTGGTACTGTCTCCCAGGGCCAGGCTCTGCACTGGGCAGGGACAGCAGGGGACTCTGCCTTCCTACTGGCCTCCCTTGGGCCCTGTGCCTGTCACCACCTGCCCAGCCCAGCCCAACTGCTGGCCGTAGGTCCGTTCATCCATCCATCAGTCTCGCTGGGCAGTGGTGGTAGCCCCAGCCCTCTGGGTGTGGTGCTGCTGGAAGCCACTCCGTGGGAACAGAGGTGTCACCTGGGACCCTGGACCTCGTGTCTTCTTGGTCCCCTGAAGAAGCTGTCACCCGCAGTGCGGACCTGAGCTTGCAGGGCTGGCCGGCCATGGCTGTCCCTAGATTTCCCTGTAGTGAGGCCAAGGCTGGTCACATGGCGGGAGTTTTCCTCTCCTGTCTTCACCAGTTTTATTTTATTATTCCGTTACCAGGTTAAACTGCTGTTTGAGACTTGAAAATTTTTTCACTAATAAAATGAACAGAAGTTACTTTAAAACGCAGCCCCTTTTCTGAGTAAGCACATGAGTTGGAGCGAGGAGGAGCCTGCGGCTTGTTTGTGTTTGGAAGACGGAGGTGGGGAGCCTGGAGAGCAGCTCCCGGGTGGCGGGCACTTGGCACTTGGCGGCCTGGGCTTTGGGCAGAGGCCCCCAATGCAGGGGCAATGAACTGTGACCCGTGGGCCCCTCCCAGGCTCCTGGCCAAGGGGAGGGCAGGCTAGCGCCAGGGGGACTTCTGCAGTGCTTCACCGAGTGGAGGTGCACGGGGCTGGGGGTGCCCATGGGAGTCCCCGTTGGGGGAACCCTCGGCGGACGTACAGGCCCTGCCAAGTTGCGGAGGGCACTCCCCACCCTGCCTCCTCTCCAGGGGGAACTGTCCAGTCCCGAGATCTGGAGCACAGGGGCCCTTGTTGTGCCGTCCAGTGAGTCACTGGACTGTGTAACCCAGCACTGGGGGCTCTGCCCTGTGTCTCTGCTGAGGGTGCTGTGTGTCTATCACCTGTCACTCCGGCCAGCTGTGTCCTTTCCGAGGCCCAGAAGGAGCCAGCTTCTGAGGCAACTGGGCGATGCTCCTGCCAGATTGCCCACTGTGCTCAGCCTCAGAACCTGTGCCTGAGTCTGGATGACCCTGGTAGCCACAGGACCCAGTCCCAGTGTATCTGGAGATGTTGTCCCCAGAGAGTGCATTTGTGCCCGGTGCTGGGAACCTACCGTGGTGCCATCACTCTGGTGGCCCACTCCTGCCTCGGACAGAGCCCACAGGCTTCTGCCCTGCTGCTGACCTCGAGAATACAGAGACCCCGCCACCTGGAGTGGGCTCAGCCTCCCCTTCTCAGGAGCCACTGCTGAGGACCCCCCACTCCTGCCGCTCCCTGAACCCTCGAGGCCCTGCGGTGGCACTGGCCAGACAGAGCAAACCCCTGTGCTGATTTCACATCCTGGCTTAGGGCTTCTGTGGGGATCTTTCCTCTGCAGGCTTCCGCCCTTCCTTTAGGAGGTGGGGTGGCCCCCTAGGAAGGACCAGGGCGCCACCAACCCCCGAGTACCATACTGCAGACTCAGTTGTGGGACAGTCAGGCCACATGGCCTGGGCCCCAGGTGGGGCTGGAGGCTGGTGTCCGGCTCTCCAGTCCCAAGGCCCTGACCTCGGTGTCCGCTGTGCTCTCCCCTAGTGCTCCAGATGCATGCAGTGTGAGGCCAAGTTTGACTTTATCACCCGCAAGGTGAGCAGAGGCTGCCAGCGCCGCCGAGGTGCACAGCCTGGACCCGGCCTGTCTCCGACCCCCTTTCCAACAGCCAGGCCCAGGGGTCATGGGGGCCGCTCCCCAGGGCGCTCCCCGCCCCTCAGAGCATCCTGTGCCCCATCCCAGCTGTGGTGGCCCGTGTGGGGCTTCCCGGGCAGTCACTGGACAGTCGAAGACCCCGGAGCACCCCAGACCACTGTTGTAAAACAGGGCTTCACTTCCTGACGGAGGCAAGCCCTGCTGGGTGATGGGGGGCCCTTGCGCGAGAGGCGTGCACTGGGGGTGCCCTGGTCCAGCTTACCACCCCCACCCTGTCCCGCCAGCACCACTGCCGCCGCTGCGGGAGGTGCTTCTGTGACCGCTGCTGCAGCCGCAAGGTTCCACTGCGGCGCATGTGCTTCGTGGACCCGGTGCGGCAGTGCGCGTCCTGTGCCCTGGTGTCCCTCAGCGAGGCTGAGTTCTACGACAAGCAGCTCAAGGTGCTGCTGAGCGGTAAGGTGGGCCCAGCCTCCCCTGCCCCGCGGCCAGGCAGCTGCAGCCCCTTTCTCCTGGGATGCACAGAGAAGCTGCCGCAAAGCCAGCCCTGCTCCCCACGCTCAGCAGCCTTCTCCTGGCTGTGGCCCCAAGCCTGGCCTGGCAGGGAGCGGCCACGGGGCGTCCTCCGCTGGCTGTGCCACCTGAGCCTGTGCGGAGCTGGTGGGGCCCGTGTCTTTCTTGTGGGGCGGGAAGGAACTCCGTCAGGGCGCGCCTGTCCTCTGGCCCTAACCCCACGCGGCCCCTTCGAGGGTCCCTGGAGGAGTGTGGCAGGGAGAGAGACACTTGTGACATACCCAAGGCCTGCGGGCTGCTCACATCCCTGAAGTGCAAGAGGGTTGGCTGTCGCTGTGTGAAGGCAGCAGGTTACCTTTGCCGTTTGGTTTTGTCTCAAGGAGCCACCTTCCTTGTCACGTTTGGGAACTCAGAGAATCCTGAAACCATGGTCTGTCGCCTTTCCAACAACCAGAGGTAAGAACTGTCCCGCGTGGCACCGGCTGGCGATGGCAGGGCTGCGGGCAGAGGGGACAACACGGGCTGCTTGTCTGTGCAGATGCCTGATCCTGGATGGGCGCAGCCGCCATGAGATCGAAGTTGCACACATCTCTGCCGTGCGCGTCCTCACCGAGGGACCCGCTCCCGGAGGTACAGCCGGCCTCTGCGGCCTGGGGTGGTTGTGGCTTTGGCTTTAGGCTCCGTGGCCAGGGGCTCAGCCCGGAGGGTGTGCGGCAGCGCCCCTGCGCACAGGCCTGCGGGGCGGCCCTTGCTGGGTTCTACCTCTCCGCATTCGGCTCCTTCTCTCCGATGCTGCCTGTCCTCTTGATGTAGAAAAAGACTCAGGCTGCTGCCGGCCTCCCAGGGAGCCCGCCTGCCTTGGAAGGCCAGCCTGCCGCTGCTGCTGGTCTGGTCCGGTCCGGTCCGGCCTGGTTCCTTTGGCTGCCTGTGGTACGGCCCATGCCTGGGCCCCTGGGAGGTTCCTGGCCACTTCTTTTGGTTGAGGAAAGAAATGGTGTCCGATGTACGGGGCTGTGACTGAATGTCCCCACAGGAAAAGCCTTCTGTTCAGGGGCAGCCTCGGCCGACGGCCCTGAGCAGGCCGGGCCGGCCCCTCCTGGCTCCTGGCCAAGCTCTGGGCGTGGCCGCGTGCACTGACTCAGACTTGGTGTGAGCACAGGCTCTGGGGAGCCCTGGGCACCCGGCCCTGCTGCAGCCCTTCCAGGCCACAGAGGCGGGGTGGGGACGGGGGCCTCTGGCCCGGTGCCGCACACAGCTGTCCTTGCCTGCCCCTCCGGGTAAGCATAGGGCCAATGGTACAGTGTGACTTTGGGAGTGGTGGCTGTTCTCTGAGTTTTCTGGCTTCTGTGCAGATGAGGGTGAGGACAGTGTGTGCTGTGCCCTGCCCAAGCAGCGTGAGCAACCACATGCCAGCCTTGTGTTCTGCAGGGATTGGGGCACATGAGCAGCCAGCAGTTAGCCGCTCTCTGCTGGCCTGGCACCTGTGGAAGCACCTTGACAGACAGGTGTGTCCAGAGCTGGGCAGCGGGTAGAGGCAGTGTGGCCAGCACCCCAGGCTGTGCATGAGGCCCCAGGCCTTGGAAGTAGGATGTGGCTCCCACAGGCACGGGCAAGGGTCTCTAGCTTGCCCTTGGCTCAGCCCAGCCTGGTCTGTGACCTGACCCTCTGACTACACCCCTGAGTGTTGTGGGAGGGCAGCAGTTTCCAGGTGCAGCCCTGTTTGGGAGGGAGCTCTCAGGAGCCTGCAGCTGCTAGGGGCTTGTGCTAGCGGGCACCACTGGTAGCCTCCAACCTCTAGGCACGATGGGCCCCTGCCTGGCCTGGCCATGGACAGGTATTGTCTTAGGTTCTCTGAAGGGAGCAACGGGGACCTGAGGGTCCCAGGAACTTATCTGAGAACAGGGCCCCGGCTCCAGTGCTGCCCCTTGCCCCCTGTGAAGTGGGACCCCATGCTGTGGCCTGAGCAGCACAGGTGGATGGTGGCCCCCCCACCACTGACCTGTCTGCCCTTCAGGAGGCAGCGCCCGGGCTGCAGGCATGTGCTTGCAGTATATGGTGCCAGGGTCCGAAGGCGTGGCCCAGCTGAAGCTGATGGCTGGGGAGGACTCGAATGCCAGCAAGAGGCCGGCGGCAGCATGGCTGGCGGCTATGCACAAGGTACCGTGTCCAGGCGGGGGCCCTGGCCGGGTGGCACACACACCCGGCAGGCACCCAGGCTTAGCGCAAAGGGTGTGCTCTGTGCTGCTTACTTCTCATCACCCGCAGGCCACCAAGCTCCTCTACGAGTCGCGGGACCAGTGATGCACGTAAGAGCCAGCTGTAGAGGACATCGGTCCTGTGACCATGACCCAGCGGCTCGCTTCGCCCAGCACCGCAGGGCTACCCAGCCAGGGCTGGAAATGCAGCTCGAGCATCTGCGTTCATGTAGTGCAATACATACAGTCTGTTAACCCTTTAATCCTGCGTGTGGCTTCCACTGTCCTGTTGAGCTCGCTGGGCAGGGAGGAGGAGCCACACGTGCCTGCCCTGGGTGCACTGTGGCCGCCCCCAACACACCCTGGGCAGCGCTCCCTGGGGCCCTGCAGGGCCCAGCCAACACTAACCAGGCGGTGAGCACGCTGTGACCCTCACTGCAGACGGCTCCGCTGTTTCTACTTCTCACTCACTGCCTCACTTTATTAAAATGACAGTACAGCAATTTGTATATAAAGCATACAATTAAAACCTATTTTGAAAATATGCGCAGGCTCTGGCCGCTGCTTCCAGCCTCAGAGGCTCCTTCTGTCCGCAGAGCACACAACTCGCAGCACCGGCAAGGCCCAGGGGCAGTGGTCACACAGTGTCTGGGCATCTCGTGTTTGTACACAAATACACAAAACCACACGTGAAAAGTAAAGCCTGGGGCCTGTGTTTTAATGAGGTGACACATTTTCAGCTTGGCTCTGGTAGTCTGATGTGGGCAGGGGACAGTCATCTTGGTGTGTGAGGCCTGTCCATGGCACAAGCTGGGGGCGTTGCCCGCGCTGGGTGGAGCACAGACCTGGAGTTTGGCTACTGTGCTCTGGCAACCCAGGCAGCTGCTGCCCATCAGGCCCCAGCCAGCTCCCTCCAGAGGTCTGGCCCTGCCCCAAGGTGCCACAGAGCCCAGGGCACCAGTGCACCCAGCAGGGATGGATTCCAGCTGTGCAGCCAGAGGCTCAGAAACCAGAGGATCATGGGAGGCTGGCCCAGGGCCAGCAAGAAGCAGAACCCCCGAATCATCCTGCAGGGGCCCTAGAGGACACACACGTTGGGCACTTTCCACCCGGATTCCTTTGGTGATGAAAGGGAAGATGGTGGAGGGGTGAGGGGCAGGGCACATCTAGCACGGCCAGGCCGGGCAGTCAGAGCTTATCTTCACTGGCAGCCAACCAGGGGAGAGGACAGTGACAGGGCTTTTGTATTGGCGACAGGGGTAGGTGTTCTGAAAGCTGAGTATTTATTTGGATTTATAGTAATTGGCAAAATTGAGTCTTGGAGGCAAAAGTACCTCTCCCAGTTACAGTCAGACTGGAGAAAGGGCCTCACCTGAAGTGTGGGGATTCACATTGTGGATGCAGTCTGCTAACGTGAGCACCGTGAGACCACCCAGCTGAGCTTTCCTGGGACAGCAGAGTTGCCTCCAGCAGCTCCAGGGAGCCGGCAGACCGTGGTGCTCCAGGGGAAGTTCAGGCAAGCGTTCGCTGCCGGGGCTTGATCCGTGGATATAACTAGGGAGCAAGCGATCAGAGTCAGGGCCAGGGTCCCCTGAGCAGCCCTCACCTGGCCCTGCCACCCAGGAGTGCGTGGCTCGGCCTGCACACAGCAGCTCCCTCCACTGAGCCCAGAGTGCCCTGAGGTGTCCTTCCAGCGCTGCCTGGCCCAGCGGGAGCCACTGCTACCCTGCCTCCACCCCCGGCATCCTGGCAGCCCGAGCCCTCTCGGGAAGGGGCCTCTGCAGAGCCATCCAACTGGCCCCCCAGCCTGGACCGCGCTGCCGGGGGCGCTGAGGCCTATGCATGAGGAATCTGGCCCGAGCGCCAAGTCTTACCCCCAGCAGGTTCTTGGGCACATAGCCCTCCCGGTCCCCAAGGCGAGCCCACCACCACTCAGTCTCGTTGTCGTCCTTGCGCCTTAGGATGGTGATGGCATCCCCTTCGTGGAAGGCCAGCTCGTCACTGTTCTGGGCCTCGTAGTCCCACAGGGCGTACACCACACCTTTGTTCATCACTCCCAGCTTCTCCTGCACCCCTGGGAGTGGAGGCTGAGAGTCAGGCCCTGCAGAGGGCAGTCCACGGGCCTGGACTGGGTGGGCCTGCTGCTGCCCAGGGAGCCCATGCCACGTGAGACCCGGCAGGCCGTGCTGCTGGAACCCACGCACACCCTCCCTAGACAGAAACTGTCTCTGAGGGGCTTCAGTCAGCCACGGCAGTGCAATGCCAGGAGACTGCGTGCGCTCTGCTGTTGGGCAACAAGAAAGTCTACATGTTCACGACAGGTGCAGGGTTTTCCAAATATTCCAACCCACAAGTGGTTGAATCTGCAGACTCGGAGCCGATTGTACTGCTGAAATCTTGTGCCTGGGGCCCTCCTCTCTCGCTGCTCCAGCTCTAGCAGCTTCTCCCATCATGGGTTCATGGGACAAAGGAGGGACTGGCACCAGCACAGGGACAGTGACAGCAGCACTGTGTGGCAGTGCTGCCTGGCCCAGCCCCCGCTCTTCCCTAAGGGTTCCCACGCTCAGCACAGCCCGCGCTGGCCCCTCAGCCCATATGCCGTGTGCAGAATAAGCCGCACGGACTGCCCCGTGAGGTTGCTCCCAGGACAGGGCCGAGGCGCCCCACGTACCGTAGAGAAACTGGGAGCACTGGATGTAGCCCTCCTCCATCTCCTCACACTTGTCGGCGGCAGTCTCGATGTCGCTGATGGTGGAGGCGAAGATGGCCGCGCCGCTCTCCACCAGCTGCTTGCACAGGTGCACACTGTTGCAGGAGGCGGCGCAGTGCAGCGGGGTCCTGGAAACACAGCCACGGTGAGCCTGTGGGCACTGCCCCCGCCAGGCACGCCTAGGCCACTGCCCAGTGGCTTCTACCGTCAGGCTGTCTGGACCACAGGTAAACTGCTGGGAAACAGCGGGGACCACACTGGGAGTGGCTGACAGCGCCAGAAAGGAAAGTGCAGCCCTCGGAGCAGCCAGGTGTGCTCACCACGGCAGTGAGAAGCTGCTCACGTGCAGCAGAGAGCTATGTGCAGGTCCGAGGCAAGCCCATGGGAGGAGCGAGCAGCAGACCCGTCCCCCAGACGGGGCAAACAGTGCAAACACCTAAGTGTCCAGCAAGGGACTTGGCTTTCCATACATTCACATTTATGAATGCGTACAGAATGCCTGCAAGGAGGGAGAGTAATTAGCAGAATGCATGGGTTACACATGGCCGATGAGGCGTACGAAGAGCACGCACACAGCTGTCTTTCACCGAGTAATCCAGAGAGAAAACTGCAAAGACACACGTGACAGAGCGCTGACAGCCAGGGTCCCGGGATGGCATGATGGGTACTCGCTACCTTCTGCCGTGCTTCCCAGTTCTGTCTGTGCACGTTGGGCCAGGGAAGGGGCGGGAAGGATGCTCTGGACCTGTCATGCACACCCACATGCTCTCCATGAGGAATGTCGTCATGCACTGTGGATATGGACTGACCCTGCTTTTTTGGTACTGGGGATCAAACTCATGACCTCACACTTGCCAGGCAGGTGCTTAAGCCACTGAGCTAAATCCCCAGCCCTCACTGACCCTTCTTAACCATGCTTCCCTTTGGAAGGTGGGAATCTGAGTCTGCACCCCACAGCCCTGGGCTCACCATCCGTCGCTGTCAGCAGCATTCACGTTGACCCCGAAGTCCAGCAGAAACTTGACAATGTGGTGGTGACCAGCACAGACGGCGTTGTGCAGCGGGGTGATCCCCTCGTCGTTGGGTTTGCTGGGGTCCTCCACCTGAGACACAGGGCCCATGAGAGGCTGCCACCCCAGACGACATCCGACCGCAGCTCAGGGCGTGGCTCACCTCGTAGATGATCCTCTGCACCAGGTCAAACTCGCCTTCTAAGGAAGCATCTAGAAGCAGGGCCAGGGGGTTGAAGCGCACTCTGAGCCCGTGCCCCGTCCGCTCTGAGTTGGGCTTCTTCAGGTTGGTCCGTTTACTCTGCAGGGAGGAAGTGCACTTTCAGCATCCAGGTGAGCCCCCAACACAAAGCCAGGCACGACCTGTGCTAGAGGATCCAAGCCCCAGCTGGTGACCGGGCCGTAGGCCCAGCATGCACAGGACCCTGGGCTCCTGCTCACTGTGGGTGCAGCTGACTGCCAGCTGCTCCTCCCGGGTGGGCACCACAGGAAGTACAATCTGCACTGCTGGTTGAAGCTGTGCCCACGGGCACCAAGAGTTGGAACCTACTGTGGTGCAACTGTCTTCCCAGCAGAGGCCTTCAAGAGGAGCCAGGCTCTCCCTGTGGACATCTGTCTAGAGAGCTCATCCCTTCCCATCAGCCTATTCTCCAGGTTCCAGTGGGAGTCCCCTGCAGCCCCTTCCCCCTACCCCAGGTCAGTGGGGCCCTCAGCCCCTTCTCTCAGCCTAATTCTGGGTGCAGGGGCAGCCCGAGCAGGCAAGAGCTGGGGAGGACACCCACCACGGAGGCTGCTTGGGGGTGGACGGCCGGGGACAGTGCTGCTGGCGGGACCTGCTCCTCCACTGGAGAGGGAGCCTCGGCCAACGGGCTGGGGATCTGCTCCATGGGGGGCACTGTGGCGACATTGTTGTTGTCATCCTCTGTAGGCTCGGCCGTCTGGGGCGTTGTCTGGGGGCAGATGAGCTCCTCGGGCTCGGGGGAAGGCAGCTCGTTGTCGTTGGCATCTGAGGAGGGGGCAGGCTCCTCGGGCAGCGGGATAGTGGGCTGGGCAGCGGTGGACTCGTCCAGGTTGCCGTTGGCGTTGGCGTTCCCATTGTCCATGTCGGCCAAGGTGCCCACGAAGTCCTGGGAGGGGCTGGGCTGGTAGAAGGGCGTGCCCTCCATGCCCCCGGCCAGCGTGTTGAAGCGCTGGTACAGCAGCTTCTGGATGTTGGGCCCGCCGGGGCCCTCGGGCTCTGTGATGGAGCTGCGCTTCTTGAGGGGCCGGGGTGCGTTGGCCAGCTTCCGGCGCAGGGCCTCCAGGTCTGCATCGCTCTGGTAGCGCAGCGGTGAGTGCACGATGGGCGTGAGCTTGGTGGGGCTGAGGGGCCGTGGCAGGCTCTCCACCGTGCTGCCCTCCGAGGGAGCGGCCGGGCCCTCCGGCTCGGGCTCCTTCTCTGCACATTCTGCAGGTGGCTGGGGCTGTGAGGACCCGTGGAGAAACGGTAAGGGCGAGGGGGATGTCGACCCTGATGGTAAGACGGGCTTGCCATACACTGGAGAAGACAGAAGCAGAAGGCTTTCAGCTCAGCGCTTGGGCCGGGGGCCAGGCCCTGAGCACCGACTCCTTGAGATGCTGGGCTCCTGCTACTGCTGCTGCCACCAGCTCCTGGCTTATGCTCCCCAGGAACCCTCTGCCCAGCGCCTCCCCAGCTCCTTTTGAAATCTGTCTCTCTCATGTGTGGGGTTTTACATCTGAGTTTCTAGGACTGGGCTTTTTATATGTGTGGTACTGGAGTTTGAATTTAAGGAGCTTGAGCTAAATCCCCTCTTGAGACAGGTTCTAGGTTGCTTAGGCTAGGCTTAAACTTATGATCTTCCTGTTTCAGCCACCCAAGTAGTTGGGATTACAAGTGTGTGCCATCACACCTGTCTTGAATTGGTTTTTTTCAAAAGAAGAAAAGCTTGCTGATCTAGCTTTCTCTGCTTCAAACAAGCCTGCCTTGCTTTCTGCCATAGCTGAAGAGAAAACCACTAAGCATGCGTCAGAACTGTGACGAACTCAAGACAGGTGTGAGGACCCCAACCCCAGCCCAAAGCAAGGAGTTTTGACCTGAGGCTTAGATGCATTCCCCATAGCGAGAACTCTGCCCACAGAGAACACTGTGTATGTGGCTGGCACAGCAGAAACTCCTTGAGCACAGGTCAGTGCTGTAGCTGCTGCCCAAATCGTGCCCAGGGAGGGCCCAGCCGAGGCCTGGCATGCAGGGGCTTCCTGCTAGGTTTTAAAATACCGCTGACCCCTGTGGGATGTGTAGGACCAAGCTCCAGTCTTTGCCTTCCTTCCAGAGGAGCCTCAGCTCCATCACCCGCCAGGGCCTGGCAGAGGCCCTCCTCCCAAGTGCCCATGCTAGGGCTTGGGCTCAGTCAGGCGAGGGGCCCGGAGGGCATTGGCCAAGTCCCACCCTGTTCACAGACCGTCCAGGCCCAAGTGATCATGAATGGGAGGAAAAAGCACATTCTTGGCTCTCACCCTTGTAGTGGTGGGCTTTCCTAAGCAGTGTAGGGAGGTGGAAGCTTGGACAGGAAGCAGGAGAGCTTCAACCCATGTGCAAAGCAGTTCAAGTGCCTCAGCGCCTTGTCCTATCTCACACTGACCCCCAAGGCCTGACTTTATAGGGAGCATGAATGTCTCTCCTTGTCCTCATATGGCCCACATGGAAGGCTGTGGACCCCTATTTTTTCCCCCAGCCCCGAGAGGAAGGTCTTGCCCACTGTACCTGCTTTCACTGACTTGTTCAAGGCGCCGTGCACCGTGGGCTGGTAATTCTTAGGTGGCGTGGCTTGCTGGAGGTACATGGAGTATATGGAACTTGAATTGACCGTCTGGGGTCCTTTCCTGGGAGACTGTGGCCTTGACCCCTTATCAGCCAGAAAGGGTCTAATGGCCACTGTCAGTGGGAGTTCGGGTTTGCCATCTCCAGCTGGAAATGCAGGCGGCCCTGCTGGTGGGTACGTGGGACTTGGTGGCACAGATATCCTCTGCTGAATCTGCTGTGAGGAGCCAGGCTGGGCAGTGCTGCCTGCTGGGGGCAGCGGAGCAGGTTTCTGCCGACTTGGCGGGCCTGCACTGGGTCGGGGCAAGCTCCCCTCTTTCCTTCTCTCCAGAGAGCTTGTCGACCCTGGGCCCAGGGGTATAGGGCTTGGGTATGTCCCATAGCTTGGAGGCAGCGGTTTGGCTATACCAGGGATGGGAGGTGGCCCTTTACCAATCTCGATGCCCTAAATTTAAGTGTTAAAAAGAAAAACAAAGTCACCCTCTGAAAAGTTTAGCGTATTTCCATCCACAGCTACAAGAGAATGCACAGCAGGATTTATAATCCTGCAAATCGGCTTGTGAGCAGGACACAGCACGTGCTGCTGGGCTCCTCACTGGTCTGCATGCCTGAGGCAAGTGGTCATTGGTGCCTGCACGTGTGCACTGCCCAGCTCGCTAAGCTCTGTGGGCAAGGTACCCCCCATGGGACTGCCCCACTGCCTGAGAGCTGGTGGCTCGGTGGGAAGGAGGGCGGCCTACCAGCTTCTCTGTGGCTCCCAGCGCCGACAAGGGTAGAGGCTGGCTTGAGATGGCGCCCTGCTTCAGGGTCCCCTCCGTGCCCAGCTCCTTCCAATCTGAGCCAGGCGCTGGTGCTGGCTTCACCGAAGAGCCAGCATTCTGCTTTAATGTCGGCCAGCTGCCATCATTAGCTTGAAAAGAACACAGAATTTAACTGAAATTTTCCTGAAACGAGGTAAGCCAACCTCAGAATGATACCCTTCAGGAACAAAGACGGCACTGGGATTCCGCATTTTAGAGGAGCTTCTGTAACCAGATGGTGGCTGCCACCCATGCCAAGCGAGGACCCTCATCAGATGCTCACAGGTCAGCCCCGGCCAGGGGCAGGAGCACACAGGGCACACCTGCTAAAGCGCAGGTCGGGCCTATTGCATCCACACCAGACACAGCCAGTGTTGGTGCCGCTCTCTAAACATCAGGACACATACAGCTCTCTACAGCAAGAAGAAAGACTGTTTCAGTGTTTTTAAGGTTTCTCTTTGGACTCTGTAACAGGTTTGACCTGTACTACTTCCATGGTTAAAACGGCTCCTCGAACATGAGGAATCCCTTTCACCTACAACAATCTATGTTCCCAGGAGGCCAGTACAAGATCCCATGGAGCTGGGGAACAGGAGGAATGGCTGTCATTCCATTGCAGTGATCAGAAAGCCAGTCATCAACCCAAGAGTCTAGGAAAGCCACTGAAAAGATCTGTTTTTAAAGAGCATTTTCCAAACTGACAATGGCATCTGGGATTGTTGTGTGCCTGACTCAAGTGCCTCTCGTCTTGAGGTGCTCTGCCCTGGCCAGAGCTCTCCGCTTGGCAGTAGCCTGAGCAGTCAGAAATCGCCTGTCCTCATACTGTGCTTGAGCAAACTTCTGCCTGCTAACAGTGAGGGGGGCTTTTCGAATGTGCTACACAAGCAGAGAGCTGTGCACAGCCTGTCCGCAAGCTGCCGCCCGCCCTGCCCCTCACTGCCGTTTCCACCTGCTGAGCAGCTGTCCAGGCCGCGGGGCCTCTGAGGCCAGCAAGACTCACCTTACTCCAGGGTGGCTCCTTTAGACGCTCGTGTATTTTCACTGTAAAGACACACTTTCTTTTCACTGTGATGGGAGACTCTTGCCTTGACAATAAAACTCGAAATGAACTCAGAAAATCATGGTAACTTTTGACAAGCAACCAAAGAAATTTGCCAAAATGAAACGCTTGCCGTGCAGCACCTGTCACTTGGTGTGCTTCCCCCAGCTCTGCAGCACTGGGGAAAGGAGGGACTGTTTTCCAGTCTAGATGCCAGAGCAGACCCTTGTCAGTTTGGAAAGACAAACAATTGCTGATTGGCCTGTCAGAGGAGAGCACGGAGCCCCTGAGCCTACTGGCTGACATACGGTTTACAAGGGGGACTGCAGAGTGCTGTGTGGGGCCGTGACTAGGCCCGATGTCCAGGTCTGAAACTGTCCATGTGCTGGTCACTCTGGGTCTACTGTGGCCACCTGTGTGACACAGAACCAGAATAAGCCGGCAGTGAGGAGTGAGAGTCCCCATAAGGGGACATCACCGCTGGCTTCTCACTGGAGTCTCCGCCAGCACAGGAAGACGCAGGTGGCCGGTAGCTTTACCCCAGTGGAAGGCCAAGGGAGGCCTGAGACAGGTTCCTGACGTCGTGTCTTCTGGCCACCCTGTGAGGTGGCCCAGTGCACACTGCAGAGAAGCCGGTGGGAACAGGCAACATCCTGGTTCGGGGAGTCCTAACCATGAGCTGGCAGAGGAGCTGCTCGCACTGTCCACCGCTGAAGTGATGGGCACACACTCCCAGCATGGACAGGGCAGGGCAGACCGCAGCAGCTCATCAAAGAACGGTGCTGTGAGCAAGTGTACATGCCGGCATGCAGCCCACAACAGAAACATTAGTGCAGGAGCGAGTGGTATTCTGGAGGGGGTGGGGTGCACTGCAACCCACCTGAGCAGTTAGTGAGCCCTGTCTCCAAGGAAAACCTAAAAGACCAGGGCTGGGGGCAGCTCAGGGCGAAGGCCTGGATTCAGTTAAGGAGACAGAAAGAGAAGTCTACACAGGGCTCTTGCACACATGGCCTGGCCATACCCTCTTCCTCCCCGAGAAGGAGCCCCGTGCTCCCCAGTGGGAGCAGCAGTGTCACTACAACAAGGTACCAAGCCAGAGAAAGTGACACAAGCAGAAGACCAGAACAAACTGGTCACCAATCCTGAAAAAAGAATTGAAAAACACAGCCCCAACAGCAGCAGAGTAGCAACACTTGCTTTCTTTTTTTGGGGGGGTGGTACTGGGAATCACACTTAGGACCTCACGCTTGCCAGGCAGTGCTGTGCCACTGAGCTAGGACCTGGCCCCAACACTGCTTTTTAAACAAAGCATGTGACCAAGGCATGCACTTCTGCGGCTGGTATTACAGCCCCAGTCTGAAACGGGACCTTCTGTGAGGGAGCCCAGACACCCCAGTGTGCTGCTTTGAAAACCACCTGATGCAGAGCCAGTGATGTCTAGCAGACTGGGCCTGGCAGCAGCGAGGCATCTACGTGGCCACCGAGCACCCTTGGAAGCACACATCTGTGTTGAAAGGGCACGGCGTTAATCCACCTTTAGCATTTTGAAAAGCCACAATAGAGATTGAATCAGAAGAGAAAATCTTCTAATTTTAGGGTCACTGTTACCATGGGGACACAGCTCCCACTGTCCAGGAGACTGTGGCTAGAGCCCGGCACAGGGCAGGTCATAAGGAGCCTTGCTTTGCACTGCCACTGTCCCCACACCACCCCAGCCCACGGCCAGGGCCACTCACCAGATTTAGATCTCCCGTGGGCAGCACTTGAGGACACAGTGAGAGACTGGGGCTTCACAGGGTCCCCCGGGACAGGATAGCTGCCAGCACTGGGGACTTGGATGTAAGGCCCTACAGCAGCGACTCTGCCGGACGTGCTCAGGGGCGACTGTGGTGATGACGTGCCATTCACACGGTTCAGCTGCAAATCAGGGGAAGTGAGGGTCAAGATCCTCCAAAGCCAAGAGGGATGCTAAGCCCAGGCAGCACTGCTCCGCGGAGGCTGTTCCCTGGACAGTCTGCACTGGGAAGCCCTTTCCTGGAAGAACAGAACTTGCTTGCAGTCACGCAGCTGCTGCCCCTGGAAACTGCCTGTGGGGAGCTGCCGGGGGAGGAGCAGATGTAAGAATGGCACAGCTCCCATTGGCCACTGCCTCCTCCTCCTGCTGCATGCCTGTCCCTCCCTGGCTAAGTACTCCATGTGCTGCCTCAGGCAGCAGTGACTTCCCCTCTTTGAGCCCATGCCCTGAGCCTCTAAAGTGGGGTAAGAGGACATGGGATGTGGGGCTCTGACCCTGGCCCCATGATGCTGCGTCTGCAAAAGGATTCTAATTTAAGATCCCTCAGTGGGCCTACAGGGGACCCGTAACCACCTGTGACCCTGCAAGGTTCTCTCTGCACTGTGAGCCCATGTCTCTGGAGGGAGTGCTCATGATCTCTGCAGTGCTTGCAAGGACCAGGACCTGCAATGCAGACACAGCTCTGCAGGTGTGCAAACTTCCTCAGCGAGATCCCTCACAGTGACAGGCAGAACTGGTCCAGTCATTTGAGGCAGGTGGCTGTGTCGTCAAGTTATGGGAAGGAGGCATTTGGTCAAATGCCACCCCAGATGTTTTTGTGAACACACTTAGACAGGACTAACATTTAAATCTGCAGATTGTGCAAGGCAGATCCGAGGAAAGCTAGGCCTCACCCACTCAGTGGGCAGTGTCCCAGGAGAGCAGGCTCTACAGTAGATGGCCCTGGACTTGGGCTGCAGAAGCAGCTCCTCAGGGACTTACAAGGTGTAGTCAGCTCTTCAGTTCTCTGACTTTTCAACCTCTGACCTGAGGAGCCCATTCCTGCAGGTCCAGGTCTCTGTCTCCCGTGTACATACACATGCCCTCGCCACCCCTGAGGAGCCCTGAGCATGCCCCTGGGGAGGCATACAGTGTTTCTCTCATGCCCTCTGAGTTGATAATCTTGTTCAAAGAAACTCATCTGAAATTATATTCATACAAACCACTGATCTTTAAACACTCCGTTTTTTTTTTTTTTTTTTTTAAATAGATCTGTTACTGAGAGGCTGACGGTAAGGCCCACAGAAGTGGCTGCTGCCCTCTTCCTCCACCACTGTCGAGGCTCTTTTCTCCTGAGCAGAACTGCTAAGCCCAAGCCTCCCTCCCCAAAGCATTCTCCTATCACCCAACTGCAAAAGCAGCAGTGCCAAGTGCACACAGGACCTCTGGGGAAGTGCCACAGCCAAGGACATGAGGGCACATACATGTACTGGGAAGTGCGTGTGTTTGCTGGTGTACCAAGCTGGCGAGTCAAGGGGCACCCAGCCCTGGGACTAAGATAGTGCAGAGGTGACCTGGGAAGAAATCCATTTTCAATTTGAAAAAAAAAAAAAAAGTAAAAGAAGACTGGGTACAGACAGTATGGCTAGCATAATTCCTACAAACTCAGCTCTGTCACCTCTGGAGAATAAGGTGAGAAGAATGGCCACCATTTGCCTTTACATACTCGTGTGCTGTTTCAGTTCTCATGCACTAAGTGTTTACCGTCTTCGAAATTCAAAATACCAAAGGTTTTAAAAAAGTACGTCCCTTATATAGCACGTTGCTTGATAGATTACAAAACCTGCAAACAACAGCCAGGTTGGATGGATCTGCTCACGAGCACCTGAGGCTGCACAGGTAGAGGAAGCCAGGCCAGGCTGGGGCCAGTTCTCAGCCCATGCATGGATGGTTTTTTTGATACTGGGGAGCAAACTTGCGCCCTCATACTTGTCAAGCAGGCGCTTATGCTGCTGAGCGAAATCCCCAGCCCTTTTTGGTCTTTTTGAGACAGAGTCTCGCTGTCTACCCCTGAACTCCTGGTGAGGATTACAGAGGATTGAAGACATGTGCCACCATGCCCTGCCTGATTTAGTCTTTGGGGAAGTAAATTTGCTACCACTGTCATTTTGGGGTTCACTGCCTGGGTTTCATCAGCTGTGGCGGGGAGGAGGGGAGGGGAGCCCGCTGCCATTCAGGGAAGGAAGGCTCTGCCCAAGCCCGCTCTCGCAGCCCGCTCCCCATGCACATGCCTGGATCTTCTTGCCGTAGAGACGCTCACGAAGCTCACTGATGCGCTTGTCCATGAGGGCCACCTCCATGTTGCGCTGGTTCAGGAGCTCCTTCTGCTGCTGCAACTTTGAATTCTGTTCCTGGTTGAGCTGATTACGAATCTACAAAAACAAAGAATATGTTTTTTTAAGGATTTGACTTAATTAAGAAGTCAAATTCTCACTGCCAAGAAGACGTTTTTAAAAAGAACCACCATGTCATTTCCGTGGTTTCAACCGTACTGCTGAAAACTGAAGCAAGAGAGACTAGGAGGATGCGGGTGCACCCTACTCAGAAGTCAGGAGCTGTTCTGGTGAGAGCACAAGTGCACGCACACCACACGGATGCAGAGCGCGGGAGGGAAAGACTGCAGGGCACCCAGAAGGTTAGAGGTCAGTGACACAACTCTCGTTCCCCTCAAAATAGTTGTCCATACTTTCATGTATATTGAAGTTCCTCAAAACAAAACCGGCTAAAATAACACCAGATTAATTAAAACAAAGCAAAACCGTGATAAAAGTATTTGCCTTCAAAGAGATGGTAGGAAATCCCCCTATTTGCTACACTGCCTATGGTCAGCCTCTCAAGGGATTTTCAGATCACTGGCTCCCACTTGCTAATGGTTGGGTGGGGAGGGAGAAATATATGTGATGTTTGATTCTCAGCCTGCGCACCGACAGGCTCACGGCCACTCACCAAGGTGGGGAGGGGTTGCTTGGTTTCCCGGCGCTCCAGGTCCCAGCATGGCACGGGTCCCAGGAAATGCCAGCGGCTCCTGTCCTGGGCCGCTGCCACTCACAGCCCTGGATTTCCACTTTCATTGCAGTATGGTCTGACTGATGCGTGGAATAATTTCATTTCCTTTGGACTTACTTAAGCATGTGCTATGAGCTAGTATATGGTCTGTTTTGGAGAATGTCCCTGGTGCAGCTGAGAAGAATGTGTATTCTGATGTTATGGGTGGAACAGTATAGATATCTACTAAGTGCGTTTGTTCAGAAGTTTGATTTAGTTCTACTGTTTCATTTCTGATTTTTATCTAGTGAATGTCTCTTTGTGACTGTGGCATGGGTATTGAGGTCTCCTAATATAACTGTATTAGGGCTTGATTTTTCTGTTACTGTTTTATATAGTTGGACGCATATGTATTTATGACTGTTATCTCTCCCTCTGGGATTGTTCTCTTTATAAGGATGTAGTGACCTTCTTTATCTCTCTTAATCAGTCTTGGCTTGAAATTCACTTTATCTTTTTTTTTTTTTTTCTCTTTTTATTGGTACTGGGGATTGAACTCACGACCGCCTGCTTGCAAGGCAGGTGCTTATGCCACTGAGCTAAATCCCCAGCCCCTGAAATTCACTTTATCTGCAAATAGAATAAGTACCCCTGCTTTTTTCTGGGCTTCTGTCAGACAGAGTATTGTTTTCCATCCTTTGACTTTCAGTCTGTGAATTTCTTTTTGAACTAAATGTGTTTCTTATATGCAGCATATCGTTGGATCTTGCTTCTTGATCCATTCTGCCAGTCTGTCTTTTTTTCTTTTTTTTTTTTAAATCGGTATCAGGGATCAAACTCATGACTGCCTGCTTGCAAGGCAGGTGCTTATGCCGCTGAGCTAAATCCCCAGCCCCTAGTCTGTGTTTTTTGAGTGGTGAATTAAGACCATTTACATTTATGGTTATAACCGATAGGTATTGACTTATTCTTGTCATGTTACTTTCCTGTTGCTGGCAGCCCCGTTTTTCCCTCTAATTATTTGCCTTCCCTGGTGAATTCCTTCTCTTGGGGTTTATGGAGCTGTAGTCCTTATTATCTGTTTCTAGAATGTCCTTCAGAACATTTTCAAGTGCTGGTTTGGTGGTCATAAATTTCCTCAGATGTTCTTGGTCATGGAAGTATTTTATTTCTCCATCAACTCTGAAAGATAGTTTTGTGGAGTACATCAATCTGGGTTGGAAGCTGTTTTCCTTTAGAACTTGGAGTACTTCACTCCAAGCTGTCCTTGACTTGAATTGTGCTGAGAAGTCAGCTGTGATTCTAATGGGCTTTCCTTTATAACTAATTTGTTTCTTTTCACTTTTAGGATTCTATTCTTGTGTTGAATTTCTGGAATCTTGACTATGATATGTGTGGCTGTAGATTTTTTTGATCAGTACTAACTAGAGTTCTATATGTCTCATTTATCTACATGTCAAATTCTTTTCTCTACCAGGAAAGTTTTCTGTAACAAAGTCATGAACATTTTTTTAATGTCGTTTGTGGTATCTCCTGCTTGTTCGTTGATTCCAATTAATCTTAAATTATTCTTCTTTGTCTCATTTAGCAGGTGCCGGATTGATTTCTCATGATCTCTTGGTATTTTTGACAAATCTTTCTTTTCCTGGCCGCTAACTGCAAGCCTGTCTTCAGTACCCGAGATCCTGTCCTCACACTAACCTAATGCGCTTCGAATACTTCCAGTGGAGTTTTTATTCTCCTAGATATCTCCTTGAATCTGCTTTATGGATTCTATGTGTTTCCTATGCTGAGCTTCTACAAATTGCTTAACTTGTCTATCTTTTTGTCTATGTCTCCTCAAGTACTGCTAAGCATGGTGCATATTTTGATAATCTCCATAATTATCTGAGAGATTCTTTCTGATTTCATTTTTTCCAGAGCCTCATGCAATTGCTTTGTTGTTACCACTTCAGAGAGGCCTGGTGGGGACTTTCAGATTGTCCCCCCTCTTTGCCCCTTGGATTTGCCTTTGGTGAACTGGATATCTGGGATTGCATTTTGCTTAAGTGTCTTTCCATATTTTTTTTTTTCAGTTTAATTCTTGGAGTAATACTTCTGCGTGCCAACGGTGGGCTGCCTCACTGGTGGTCGTTAGAACCCTTAGGGGATGAGCACTTCCTTCAGGTGCCTTCCAGGCGTAGCTGGTTTTTGGGTTTTGAGTCTGTTTGAAGATCTCACCTTTCCAGTTTGTTGGAGATGAGAAGCTGTTGCTTGTTTGACCTGGTCCCTGGTTCTCTGGCATTGTGCCATCGTATTTTCTGTGACTCTCAGTTAGTCTCAGTCATGGATTATCAGGAGCAACAGCACCAGCCAGCACAGTCCTCCACATCCGCTGCTCCCCTCCGCTGCCCCGTCCCTCTGCAGAGGCCTCCGGGGTGGCCAGCTGCCACCGTCACCGTGACTGTGAGTCCCCAGGTTCAAACAGCTCCCCTCACACAGTGAGCCCCGGCTCAGGGCAGAGGCGCCGCTGGCTGCCGCCTTCTTCTGCTTTAAAGCTTTTCTTTTCACCCTCTCTATGGGCTTCGGTTCCCAGTCCAGATTCTTCCAGGGTCCAGGGGACCCCCTTCCTTCCTTCTTTCTTCCTCATGATGCTATACTCTACACACAAATTTTAAGGCTTCTCTAACACTTAACTTCACTAATGTATCTCGCCGGCTGAATTCTGTCACACTGAAAATATGCAAAGTGAAAGACAATCACAAAGGATCAAATGCTATTTGACTCCATCCCTATGAAGTCTCCAGACTGGGCAAATACACAAAGAAAGAAAGCAGAGTCCTGATGGCCGGGCTCAGGGAACACAGGGCATAGAATGGTGACTAAGAGACAAGGGCTCTGGCTTAGGAGAGTGAAAAGGTTCTAAAACCGACTGTGTCGAGGACGCACAGCTCTGTGAAGACACGAAAGCCTGGAGCTCCACACCCTAGAAAGACGATTCCCTATTCACAAGTTACTGTGCACTTACCACAGTTTGTGCCTATTAAATTAGACTCCACTAGCCTTTGTTATTTCTACTTCCCAGACAGCCATCCCACAGTAAGGAAAGAGCCGGGAGGAGGAGGCCGTCCACAGAATGGTGTGTTACCTGTAGCTCCTGGTACAGTCTCTTCAGCTCCACGGCTGCTGGTCCTGTCAACTTGCCATTGTAAGACTGGAATCCATTCAGTTTTCCTTTCTTTAAATCCTCCAATTGCTGACTAAGCTGATCAACTCTTAAAATTGCAGTCTGTACTTCCTGCTTCTTCTCCTGGAACATGGCACTGAATCTTTCTATTTCAGCAGCTGTAATTTCCCACCAGAAAAACAAAAAAATTATTCGATTAACAGCCTGACTTCTTTATTTCTATACACTATACTTAACTCTGGTTATTATTTATTGTGAGCCCTTGGACTCAAGTGTGTAACACTCTACATGAGTACTTGCACAGCAGACAGTTTTTCTGCACCAATTCCTGAATATTCTTTAGAGCATTCAGTTGAAGAGCTCGCTTTTGTCAAGCCACTTAGGACTCTCAGGCACCAACTGAACAAAGGCCTTGGGAAGGCCTTGCTCATTGCTATAACATAAAGTAGCTCAACAAACTGATTCAAAAACAAAATCAGAGCTCACCCAGGTCCAAAAAGGAGTGCCTGTACAGTTTATCTTAATGTATAGATAAAATTTAAGTTGTTCCTGAAAATCGATGTTCATAATTATGGATCCTGGAGCTGCCCCTTCCCAGTCCAAAGGGCTGCTGTCACCAGGGTGACTCTCTAGACTACATCGCTGAGGCTGAACTGAAATATCCCACTGTATTCCATAAACAGGCACAATTACTATATGCTAATTAAAAATTTAATTTAATTTGATTTTTATTTTGGTACTGGGGATCGAACTCAGGACCTTGCACTTGCCAGGCAGATGCTGTGCTGCTGAGCTAAATCCTGTTTTCAAAAATTTAAAAGAAGTTTGAAAACAAAATGCTAACACCCTGAACTAATCAATAGACATTTCTATATGTATTAAATTACCACACTGAACCTGTAAATATGCATAAAATTACATAAAGAAACAACAGGAAGCCAGGCATGGGTGCATGCCAGTAATCCCAGCACAAAAGACGTCGAGGCAGGAGGATTGTTAGGAGTTTTGACGCCAGCCTGGGCTACATAAGTGAGTTCAAGGCCAGCCTGGACTCCAAAGCAAGATTCTTGTTTCAAAAAACCAAAGCTACACCAAAACAAAACAAAACAACAAAAAACTCCAAATAAACACAACAGGAATCTGATGTTAACACAATCCTATTAATTCAAACACAACCTAACTTAAATTTCATCAGTTTCCCATGGACATTCTTTATTTTTTGCATAGGGGAATGTATAGTTAAAAAAAAAATCAACTGGCCTAACCATCCCCATCTTCCTAGATACACATAACGGAGTAACTTTAGGGCACTTGCTGGAACAAAACTGCATATGGCTTCGAGGCTGGAACTGCCCATGCCACAGGAATGTGGGTGTGCATGCAGTGGGCCATGGGCACGTACACAGGTTGCCATTCATAATTTTGCTGTAATCCACTTGTCCTCTCATGGCACGAATTTTCTTCAGCTTGTTTTCTTGGGCTTCAACTCGTTCTTTCAACTTCTGAAGCTTCTCGTTTTCAGAAATAGACTGCTGCTGGCGACGCTCCTGTTGCTTTAGAAAGTGTAAACGTTGCTCCTGACAAAGAGCGGAAATGAGCTTTGTCAATTGAAGCTTTTGATTCCCTCAACACACTTAAAAACAAACGAACAAACAAAAAACAACTGTGTTCCTCAGTCTCATCTAACATAGCAAGTACTGAAGAAGCACTAAGGAACCCGCACACATCAACCTATGCCCAACGAAATTATCAGGAGTACACAGGATGACACGGACGAGCTGGAGGATTTACGCAGGATTCACCGGACTGCCCCACTCATATAAGGGCTGCACCTCTGCAGGACACAGAGCAGTGCAGAGGCACTCGGCAGGGCGCAGCCTCCACAGCCACCGTCTCTCTGCCCGCCCTGCCAGCCCGCCTGCTTCCTACTGTCAGGATCAGGGTTCCTGCTGCTGCAAAGCGCTCCCTGTGTTTCTCTCACTTCACTGTCTACAGGAATGGGCACTGGCCAGCAGAGGAGTCTTCATGTGAGAAAAGGAAATCAGCAAGGGGATAAACCTCCAATTTGTAAGTGACACTGAGCAATCAAGGAATGTTTATTTCCTGCAGGATTAATCTCTTCCAAAATGAGAAAACATTGCATAACAAGATAATATTAAAATAAAACCGTGTGGAGCCAGGCTGGGTGGCACACGCCTATAATCCCAGCACACAGGAGGCTGAGAGGCAGGAGGACTGCTGTGAGTTCAAGGCAACCTGAGTGGCATAGTGAGACCCTGTTCTCAAAACAAAGAGACAAACAACATGCGGTACCCTTCAGTTGTTCCCTGTTACTGTGAAAACATACATTTAGGATAACAACATGAAATCTTCATGATCCTATAGGTATGCGTAAAATATACTTAAAGAGATGTTTAGGTGTGACTATGCAGGCGTCGCTACACATGAAGGCTCAAATGTTTAAGATGTGGCATTAACTTGTGATCAGTCCTGCTGCTTAAAATACTATTTAAAAAAAAACAGCAATATTCTTGGAAAATAAATAGAATTAGAAAATTCTGTAATTACTTAATAGTATGTACACTTTATCTTAGAAATCTTATTAATGGGATGAGATACTTTCTAATTTTAAAAATTTGTAATTGTTTTTCTTCTTGTAAGCCAAATAAACTTTGAGACTTTTTAAAGTAAGTCCAACTTAAATTATTATTTACATAAAATCAGACAGTATAATGAACTACACAGTCAGTCAGTGAATAGAAGAAACTGGCTTGACTGGTCATTTGGTCATGAAGGAACTCTCTCTAAAGAAGAAAGCGGTAAGAACTTGCTAAAGTTTAACAGCTCTCTTTAAAGCAGTTTCAAAAAATTTTAACATCATTCCCAGCATGAACTGTTCCTAGCGGGCAAGGCAAGGGCAAGGGCAATGGGCCTGACTTCTTGTGTCTATCATGTACACTAAACTGGGACTTGGAAAAACTCCAAATCTGGGGCTGGGGATTTAGCTCAGCGGCATAATTGCCTGCCTTGCAAGCAGGCAATCTGAGTTTGATCCCTGGTACCGATTAAAAAAAAAAAAGAAAGAAAAACTCCAAATCCTGCTCTACAGAGTTTCAACCATGAATATAGAGCTCAGTGAGCATCGAGTGTGCCCTGCACTGTCACCAGCCACAGGTGTCCGATACACAGTGGCCCTCCCAGAGGCCTGTCAAAGTGGTCACTTATCTAGGATGCGTCACAAACTGCAGTCTCCTCCTTGTGAACACACTATGAGGAAGACAGAGGTGAGACAGCATCCTCTTTTCCAGACATTGTCTACAGTGTGGGCAGGGATGCCCACTGCCTGTCCTGTGGTGTCTGTGTACACGTGCCCAAGGTCGAAGGCTCTTGTTCTGACAATATCACAAAGCTACAGGACCCTCTTGTCACAGGAGGGCTCCACAGACAGAAAGACACTGTGCTCAGCACCTTTCTGGTGTGGCCCCAAATAATGAGCGGCCGGCCTCAGTTGAGACTGCCTCCTCCCGCAGCCTCCTGGGACACTGGGCTGCAGGCAGGCCCAGCACGCCTCGCTGGACCACGTTTTCAACAGTGCTGCTTTAGCTCTGCTCTTGTAACTTACCTTGGCCACCAACATTTGCTGCTGATTTTCAATTTGCTGCTGTTGCCTTGCTGCCATATCCTGGAGCTCTGAGAGTGTGAGTTCAACTCGTGGATTTGCAACCTGCAAAGATCAAGAAGCGCTCAGGATAGGCAAGCATCTGTGGCAGCCTCATTTCCAATGGAGCAACACACATGTGGGTGTTTTTACACAGATTCCCTGAAAGTTAGGAGAATACGTATTTTTTTGGTAAGAACTCTTCCTAATTGTGGACTACTTTCATTATATGTACATAATAGATAAAAATGCTTTCAAAGTAACATTTTCTCATGCATAAACATCTGATACTATATCTAACAAGAGGCTCACCATTAAGCACACCTTTGCAAATGTGTATCTTAGGCGACTTTCCTCTGTTTGGAGTGGGAACTTAATAGGTACATTTGAGCATATGGGGCTGTCAAATGTTTAAGGACACACAACCAACAAAGTAAATATGCAGATGACACCAAGGACAGAAATCATCTCATTGTTACCTACTCTTGAAAATCTGAAATAGATTCCGAAATACAAATACTCCATTAAATCACCTTGAGCATGACCTATAGGAGGAACCGGGAAACATGTAGAGGAGTGGCAACTAGCCACACAGCCACCTCTGTGCAGTGCCCTGAACCGCATGCTTCCAGCACTATCAGCACACTCACTCCCACACGGAAAGACCTGAGACAAGGGTCAGCACCGGCCCCCAGACCACGCGGGCAGACCTTCCCCTGTGGCACACGAGACACTGGGCCCTGCTACCTGTGTGCTACCCCCCACCACCACGAGGTGGGGCTGTGATCCACAGCTGGGCGGAGTCAGAAGAGGGAGGAGGAGGAACATGCGGAGCAGCCTCCCCAGAAGCTCTGTCTTCCTCAAACCCTTGACTTCCAGCCACAGAGGTCACAAAGTCCCTCCTTGAACTCCACTTCCTACACAAAAGCTCACACGTACCTCAGGATCCCTTTACCTTCTATGACTCTTAGTCTTCACAATTCTTAACAATCCCAGTGCATGACTCTGCTTTGTGTCCAAACTTTTAGCAGTTTTACGTGGAATAACTTCTGTCTGTAACTCCCCAGGTAACAATGTGCAGCAAGCCTTTTTCTGAGACTTGGTATCTGGGTTGTGAACATCACTCAGTGACAAAGCATCTGCCTCACACAAACATGGTCCTGGCTAACAAAAACCCAGATATTTCAACCAGTTACAGAAATTTCCATTTGAAAAGAAACATATTTATCCCACCAAAAGAAGTCTAGACTTGAAGACTGTTTCTACTGTTTCTAACGCTCAAAAAGGGTGACTAATTTTCACCCAGATTTCCCAGTCACTACAAAAGATTTCCTTTTCTTTCTTTCCTCTGTTTAAAACAGCTGTCATGAATTTATTAAGCTTCTTCCATTGGAGTCTTGGAGCAAGCCATCCACGCCAGGCATGCAAGGAGTGTCCACCAGCAGACCCGAGGCTGCAGGCTAAGGTGCCAGGGCCTCTGATGCACTTGTTCTCAGGCTTGGGGAGCTCTCTGGGAAGGACAAGGCATGGCCACATGTCTGGTCCCCCGCTCTGTGGGTCCCCACACAGCACTGCAGCTGTACCTGGCGCTTGGGCCTCCCACTGACAGGAGTTCAGGGTTACTCCAAGCACACAGTCACAGTGTAGAGGTCGGGGTGGAAACACAATCCTCAAGACAGCTGGGTTTCTGTGAGGAACCACCCAGAACTGTCCTTGACTCTCCCTGAAAAGAAGAGCAACTGCCATCATGGATAAACAGTGGCCATGTATTGATCTGTTCAGAGCTAACTAGGCTATTTCCTTGTCCCTTCAATTGGCTGTAGGCAATGTAAATTGGGCTGGCTGTGGAGCTGATGTGTCACCTCTGAAGCAAAGGGATAGGTCTGTGTTACCCTGCCCAGTGATTTCCCCAAAGGTGGCTAAGCTGGGTGGAATGGAGAGCCCTGCTCTACCCTCTGGGCTGGGCCAAGCCTCGAGCAAGAAGCTATGACTTCCCAGGGCAAACAGGATTGTACATCAGAGCTGGAGCACCTACCCTCAGCTGTGTTATGCAGGTTACTCTCTGCATTTCCTGCCCTCTGTTTATTGGAGGTGATCTCAGACCTCTGAACTAGCCTAGTTCATGGTAGGCATGGTAGTAACGGGTGTCACGTACTTCCTGCCACTCTCACTGTCACTCATCCTGAGCCACTCCCCTCACAGAATTAATAAGACCTAGGTTAGGCTCTGGATGAGGCCTTTGTTCCAGAAAACATCATGTTGGCTGGACTCAAGACACCCCTGCTCCCTGCAACTATATATATGTCGTAGTGCCTTTATTTTCGCCATGGATTGCACTGCAAGTGGTAGATAGAAATTAACTCACCAGAATTCCAATCTCTGTGGGATTACAAATATAAACCTTCCTGGACCACGATGAGGATGGGAAAAGGGTTCTTTATACGTTTCAGAGCAGCCAACAGAGATTTTAGCTATAAATGGCACTTTTCCCCCTCAAAGCCTAACATACTTCCTTGGTACTCAGCTGACAGAAGACACCAGTTGATTTTGTCAGAAACTGAACACTTCTAGGGCTGGGGATTTAGCCCAGTGGCACAGTGCCTGCCTGGCAAGTGCAAGGTCATGAGTTCTATCCCTGGTACCAAAGACACCCCCTCCCCCCGCCAAAAAAAAAAACCAAAAAAAAAAAAAATCTGAACACTTCTTTAAGGCAAGTCGATCATTTCAGATGTTCCTATTCTAAGTCAAGCAACCAGCCTCCCCTTTAATTTTTTTTTTAACTCCGGAATCAAATTCACTGCCTCACACTTGCCAGGCAGATGCTTAAGCCACTGAGCTAAATCCCCAGCCCTCCCCTTTAATTGTTATGGACACAAACACCACTGTAATATTATTTGGGAAACCAAAGATATGATCCATAAGCTCCCATGGTTCCACAAGACACGGGAACAGGCCTGGTCTTGCTCAGATGTGGAGGACACGCCTCTGCCGCCTCTCTGGGGCCAAACTCCTCTCATCCTTCCAGGCTGGGCATGTGCCCTCAACTCCCTGCTATGGCTCCAGCCTTTTCCCAAGAACTGCAGCGCCATCTCTGACTGAGCTTCACTTTGCTCAGGGCTCTGCACCTGAGCACCACCTGTGCTTGCCTCTCCACCCCAGTGCCAGTCTCCCCAAATCGATTCACCTGGGTCTTTCTGCTGGCCACAGTGCCCTGCCCCCACTTCCTACCGCTGGATGTGTCCACGCCCTCTGCTTCCTGAAGTTCTTCCTGATTCGCTAAGGAATCCCTCTACCATTGTTCCCATAGGCAGGATGTTTACCCACTTTCTGGTATGGGAAGAACTGTTTCTAAATGAATTGTGAACAGGAGTCAGACACTTCATACACCTCAACTTACAATTCTGAGCAGAAGCACAGAAGGTCCTTGGGAGGACTGGTCAGGGGGCTGCGGCTCTGGACATCTGGTGTCTGGCTGTCCCCAGGCCTTGACCTCTTGTGTTTTTTGCTAGGCTGCAGCGCAGGTACTCAAGACTGTCCCTAAGCAAAGGCACTGCTATCAAAGGGTAAATGTTGCCAGACACCAGGATACTTACTAGCTTTGTCATATGAAAATGCTACATCTGCAGATCAAAAATGGTTTGAATATCAACAATGTCATGCAGTTCAACCCAACAGAAAAGGATTAGTTCCCCTTCACCCCTGAAAAATGGAAAACAAAGGTAACTTACCTCAAGAATAAAATAAGTAAGTAAACAAATAAATACATAGAACTCTCAGTGCCTATCTTAGAAAGATTATGAGAATGACAGTGCAGACAATCTCCCCACCCCAGAGGCACTAAGGGCTCTGGTGGGCGTGTGGCCGTGGCTTGCTTCCCACCGTGTGCCTCATTTCATGGGAGGCTGAAGGAGCCCAGCTCCATCCCTGCCTCTCCCTGGACAGGTCCACTCACGCAGAGGGGAAGGAACTGTAAGAGCAAATAAAGCGATTTTAAAGTCTAGGTTCTGGTCATGAAGAGACGAAGAAAGCTCGTTCCATCTGCTGCTTCCCCTCCCCTTCTCCCTTCAAATCCAACTAGGTTAAGTTTTAACTTCCTAAAGGCCATAAAACAAAGGCCTGAGGTACTAGCTCCTGACATCCTGGGTCTTCTCTATCTGGTAGCCCCGTCACAAATTGTGTTAATTGCATCAGATTGTATTAGATTGTACATTCTTCACAGAAATAGCTTCGTTTATATCATAATAATACCTGTAACTGTAAATGTGTGTCTTCCTTTTCCCCTGGGTAAAAGATTGATATGTTAATCAATGCTCTCTTCTGTAAAGAATTGTAAAATCTTACCCAATTGATATGTTAACCATTGTTGCCCTCTACAAATAGAAAGGTTGTGGTGCTAAAGTAAGGTAATTATGTCAGGAAACTCAGAGATAAAGTCTGCTGACTATGCTAATCAAGATTGGGAAGTATGTCAGAACCAAGCCACACAGGAGCTAGGTGACCTAAAAATAAGCTGTGCAAAACAAGACAGTTAATCAACTCTGACCCACTGGTCACCCCTCATGATCTGACCAATCACAAATGGACAAATCACCAACTGTTCTGCTCTAACTGCTATGATTGGCTTCTGTAACAATGCTTGCTTGCTTTGCGGTTTTCATCCTTAAAAACACCAGCCTTGCCCCAACTCAGAGTTCTCCGTTTCCACCTGTTTGGAGGACCCCGTGTACACGGAATAATAAAAACCCCATTGTTTTTACATGAGAGCGAGGCCCTTGGAGTCTTCCTCGCGACACCGGTCTAACATTTTGGAGGCCCCAGCGAGATCAAACTGAGAAGAGACCTCCTCGCAGAGGGAGACCCCAACGGCACCTCTCTGGGGTAAGTAGTACGGCCAGTTTTTGTTTACTTTCATTTTGGATCGATCCGCCATTTCCTTTCGCCCCAGGCCAAACTCCGGCTCTACTTCACGGGCAAATTCTGTTCTTGGGTGATCGGGGGACGCCCCACACGGTTTTCCGTGACTCACCGTCTGCGATAGGATTTTCCTATCGATCTGGGGAATTTCATTCCCAATCTGTGGTCCGTCTGGGCCAATCTGGGGAATTTCATTCCCAATCTGTGGTCCGTCTGGGCCAATCTGGGGAATTTCATTCCCAATCTGTGGTCCGTCCGGGCCAATCTGGAGGCACCCCCTAAGGTGACTCGTTTGGTGTGAAACTAATGCGTGAGAGTGAGGTGGCCGGCCTGTTTGTCCTGTGTGTTGTGACTGTTGTGAACGGTTATTTGTTGTGTCGCGTGTACGCTAACCACTCTTTGTCTTCAAAACATCATGGGACAAACGACATCGTCCCCATTGTCCCTCAGCCTCGACCATTGGTCGGAGGTTCGAGAGAGGGCTCACAATCTCTCCTTACAGGTTAAAAAAGTAAATGGCAGACTTTCTGCTCGTCTGAGTGGCCCACATTCTCCGTGGATTGGCCACCGGAGGGGACTTTCCACCTTCCCCTCATCTTAGCAGTTAAAAACATCATCTTCCGCCCTGGACGAGAGAGCCACCCCGACTGGGTCACCTACATCTTGGTATGGCAGGACCTCAGGGAGGAGCCCCCACCGTGGGTAAAACCCTTCCTTCCTCCGCCCTCTCCTTGGTTGCCTGTTTAAACTTGTTACTAACTTAGGGGCTTGTTGCCCATTTCTGTTGCAGGATCCATATGGCTTATTAGATTCAAGGTTCATGATAAGAAAAATTATTTCCTTTAGCTGACCAAACTATGCAAGAAGCTCCCTTTGTTTGTGTCTTTAATGTTGTGGCACCTTGTTTAATATGTAAGACTTCAATTGATTGCTTGCAACCTCAGCATGCCTTTTAAAAGGAGTATTTTTTTCTCTCTGGTGAAAATGTAAACATGTGCACATATATATGTATATCTATGGTTGTTAAGAGTCATGTCAACTTTGCCAAGTAAAAACCAGGCGGTACTATATTTGAGCCAGTTAAAAGCCAGTTAAAAGCCAGTTTTGTTTTTAAAATACAACATTTTTATGTGGTAAAAAGACATAAAATAAGTATGTTTTGGACTACTAGAAGGTGACTTCAAGGGTTTTGTTGAGAGTTTTGATGTTGTCTGAGAAGTAAAAAAAAAGGTAATTGACTGGTAATAGTAAAAAGAGAGACAAAGAGAGTGGTCTTCAAGTAAAGGTGTCTGGCTATGCCAGAATGTAAAAAAAGATTAAAACTTAGTTTGAGAGGTATTATTGTAAGTTGTAGAAGGCTCAAGAGGATGTGAATTTTATTTGTCTTGGTTTATAGTACTACAAATAACAGGTTTGACAAGAAGTAAATGTGTTCAAAATTTGACAGTATTAGATCAGTTTTGGTAAAAGTATACATAAGATTGTACTTTGCTGCAAAATGTTTCCATTAAAATGAGATTATAGGTGATACTAAAAATACAAGTTCTTGCATGTACTGTGAACATCTGGGAGATTATGCAGCACAATTTTGTTACCTATAAAAAAGCCCTTTTTGTTAAAAATATAATTTTAGTAAAATGATGGCCTGCCACGTGACACCCTTGGACAAAAAGCAGTGTGCCATCCAGATGAAGCCGGCTCTCTGATCCGGAATGCCAAAACCATGTTCTCCTTTTGTGCCACCCTGACTGGACATCCAGAGGTAAGAAGGTTTCCCAATATTGCCAGTTGTTCTCTTTGTAACTCAGTCGGCCCCACATGTTAGACAAAAATTACAAAGGTTTGAGAGGTTTAAGAAAATGCCCCTCAGCCAGTTAATAGAGATAGCACAAAAAGGTCTTTGAGAACTAAAAAATTTACAAAAAGATAGCCAAGGTGTTAAAATTGCTCTATGAGAAAAAAAACTTTTAAAAAACAGACGAGAGTTTCTGGGGCAGTTGGATACTGTAGGCTAAATTTTACTGAAAAGCTTGCCTCTATATGACTGACTCCCATAAGGGAGAAACTCAAAATTCGCTGAACTGGACTGATAAATGTAAACAGGCCTTCCAACAGCTCAAGCGGGCCTTGACAGAGGCCCCAGCCCTGGGACTCCCTGACGTTACCAAGCCTTTCATCTTGTTCATAGATAAACTCAGGGACATTGCCAAAAGAGTCCTAACTCAGGACATTGGCCCTTAAAAGAGGCCTATAGCCTACCTCTCCAAAAGACTTGATTCAGTAACAGGAGTATGGCCTCCCTGCCTTAAAATACTAGCTACTGTGACAATGTTACTTAAGAAAGCGAAGAAACATGCTTTGGGCAAGTGATTTCTGTGGTAACCTCTCACAGTTTAGAGACTCTTATCAAAACCCCTCCTGAAAAAAGGCTCTCAAATGCCAGAATTCTACTGTCAAGCCCTGCTTCTAGACCCACAGTCAATGATATTCAAGACTTCTTCAGCTTTAAACCCAGCCACCCTTATGCCTGATGATGATCCGGAGGAACAAAGGACACCTCTCTCCACGAGTGCGCTGACATCCTCGAACTGCAGCAGAACCTACAGGCTGATCTTACTGACCAGCTTTTGGGAAATGCCGACAACTGTTCGATGAAAGCAGCCTCATCCAAAACGACAAACAAATGGCCGAGGCAGCAGTGACCACCAAAAAGGAGGTACTCTGGGTTAAGCGGGTAGAGCCTGGCACTTCTGCCCAAAAGGCGTAGCTTGTTGCTTTGACTGAGAGGCTAAAACTAGCCACGGAAAAGAGGGTAAACATTTTTTACTGAAGATATCCCTTTGCTACTGTACATATACGTGGAAGCCATCTAAAAATGCTCCACAGATTCTAGATTTGCTGGCAGCTGTCTGGCTGCCTCAATGGATTGCTATTCCTTACAAGGCTCACCCAACCAGAGATAAAAAATAGCAACCACATCAGAGGGGTCAACCAAAAAAGTAACTGCTCTAATACTAGTCCTCTGACCTTGTCAGAACCAGTCTGCACAAAAAAAGACCTACAGTTGGCATCTCAACTTGGAATAAAGTCTCCCACCCCAAGGAGCTGATACCAGTTACCTGATAAACAAGTACTGTTACTAAAGACACTAGGGCGGGAGCTGTTTCACCTTGCAGAATTGTTCAAAACTCAATATTTTATTCCAAAACTCTACAAACTGACCACCTCTTCGAGCTCCAGATGCCCACAGTGCTTGTTAGTCAACTCAGCCGAGAGCTCTGCGTTGGAGACCACCCAACATCAAGAAATTGTTCCAGGAGAACATTGGGAAATAGACTTCATGGACATGGTAAAACTTAATTTACAGGGACACCGCTATCTCTTGATATTAATAAACACTTTTACTGGCTGGGTAGAGGCTCCCTACTAAGTCTGAGTCAGCCTTAGTGGTAGTTAAAAGGCTATCACATGAGATCATACCTTAATTTGGCCTCCCACTATCAATGGGGTCCGATAATGGCCTGGCTTTCATAGCCCGAGTCACCCAAAAGTTAGCCCAGGCATTAAAAATTAATTAAAACTCCACTGTGCCTATCAGCTACAAAGCTCAGGGCAAATAGAACATATAAACCAAAGTCTCAAGGACATTTTAGCTAAGCTGTTTTCAAAAACTGGCGATAACTGGATGAGCCTTCTTCCCTTTACACTGTTAAGAGCTAGATATACCCCATATGTTTCTAAAATTTCCCCCTTTAAAGCCATGTTTGGGAGGCCCCCGCCATTGGTTCCAAGATTGTCAGAAGACAAATTAGCTAAAATTACTAATTGAGATCTTAAGTCCCTACAGACACTCCAACCTGTGTTGGCCTGGATCCACCAGCTGTTTAGACAAAAACACCTGGACCCGCCTTCAGAGACCCCTCTCAAGGCCCCAAGGACTCCAGTCTTGGTTCGATGTCACCACTGTGACTCCCTTAAACCCTGCTGAGAAGGACCTTTCACCGTGGTGCTCAGTACCCCCACTGCCATCAAGGTAACAGGAAAAACTGCGCGGATTCACTACACTCATGTAAAGCCACTGAAAACAGCAGACAACGAGGGACATACTCAGTGGACTACACAACAGACTGGTAACCCTTAAAGTTAAAAATTGACTAAAACATAGTTAGATTATGCTGGTCATAAACTGTTTTAGCTTGCTTGTTTTGATTTTAATAACATTGATGCCGACCTTGCATGGCGGCTTTGGTCCCCCTGTAAGCAAAAAAAAAAAAAACAATTGTTAAAGATCTTTGTATGGGAGCCCCCTTTAAAAAATGTAAAACAAAATTCTCCCCTATCTCCTTCCCTTGATAAGACCATTAGTGACCTTAATCCTAATCCTAGCCATTGTCCCTTGCCTCATTAACTGGATTACCCAATTCATAAGGGGACAAGTCTCTCAGGTCAAATTAATGGTCATACGTCACCAATATGAACCCCTAGCTACAACAAACCTCTAAGATTAGAGGTCATCCAAAAAAAAAAAAAAAAAGGGGGAAATGAAGAGACGAAGAAAGCTCGTTCCATCTGCTGCTTCCCCTCCCCTTCTCCCTTCAAATCCAACTAGGTTAAGTTTTAACTTCCTAAAGGCCATAAAACAAAGGCCTGAGGTACTAGCTCCTGACATCCTGGGTCTTCTCTATCTGGTAGCCCCGTCACAAATTGTGTTAATTGCATCAGATTGTATTAGATTGTACATTCTTCACAGAAATAGCTTCGTTTATATCATAATAATACCTGTAACTGTAAATGTGTGTCTTCCTTTTCCCCTGGGTAAAAGATTGATATGTTAATCAATGCTCTCTTCTGTAAAGAATTGTAAAATCTTACCCAATTGATATGTTAACCATTGTTGCCCTCTACAAATAGAAAGGTTGTGGTGCTAAAGTAAGGTAATTATGTCAGGAAACTCAGAGATAAAGTCTGCTGACTATGCTAATCAAGATTGGGAAGTATGTCAGAACCAAGCCACACAGGAGCTAGGTGACCTAAAAATAAGCTGTGCAAAACAAGACAGTTAATCAACTCTGACCCACTGGTCACCCCTCATGATCTGACCAATCACAAATGGACAAATCACCAACTGTTCTGCTCTAACTGCTATGATTGGCTTCTGTAACAATGCTTGCTTGCTTTGCGGTTTTCATCCTTAAAAACACCAGCCTTGCCCCAACTCAGAGTTCTCCGTTTCCACCTGTTTGGAGGACCCCGTGTACACGGAATAATAAAAACCCCATTGTTTTTACATGAGAGCGAGGCCCTTGGAGTCTTCCTCGCGACACCGGTCTAACAGTCACTTTTCTTGGGACAGATCTCAAGGAATTTCTTTTCTTGGACAGCAATAATGTTCTCATATAAACAAGTGTTTCTTTTTAAAGACTTCTACAACTAGCAGTCATTCTATAGCTAGTAACTTCTTGGGTTTATGCTATCATCCACTTTCTGCCATGGAAGAACTGTGTTTCTAAATGAACATGGTTTTCTAAGCTGCAATTTACTGCAGATAACTGGATGGCTTTCTGTTGGCATCACCATACCTCTGAGTATTTTATTTTCAAACAGTTTCCTTGTAAGTAACTCCTAAGAAGCAGTTGTGATTCCACTGTGAGGCATAGAAAGGGAGGATGTTGAAGGTCATGGGCTCATCTCCTTCCGCTCCCACGGAACTGCCATGGACCCTTCTAAACATAGCTGGCTTGAGTGACCCCTCCAGGGTCCATGTAGCTGACAGCACAGTGACCTGCTGGCAGGTGCTGTAGCTCTACCCCTCCCTGTTCCCTCCTCCACTTTGTCCCTATGCTTCCTGTCCCTTCCTCCCCCATCCCGTGTGTAACTCTGTCACCAGTCCCCCGCCTCTTCCTTACGTCTCTGTGGCAGCCTGTGATTTCTTCCTTTGACAAATCTTTCCTGATATCCACCTCAATGTGGTTAAGCCAACCAAACCCTATTATTTTGTGCCTTGTTCTACTGTTCCTACACTTTTAGCACAACTGGGATTTGTTCCTACATCCATCTCCCCAAACGCCCTGTGGGATCTGCGAGCAGACTCCCAGTGACCTCCCCACCAAGCACCTTGCTTTGCATTGTTTTTGCTTAACAAATATTTCATTACTATTCACCTGCATGGTTATGTGATTACTGCAAGCCTGGATGTTTCGTCTCTGTGACACTAACTCTGCTTCCCTGAGTGTTATGATACAGTGATGAGGACGAGGGAGCAAACAAGATGCAAGACAGCATCCCCATCCCCGCCCCTCCGCCCGCCCGCGTGGTGACAGGGTCAGGAGAGGCCCTCCCCCGCCCTCCCTGCAGCCAGACTTCCTGTCCTTCCATTTAATTTCCCGTGCATGAAAACTGCTGTCACCTCATGGTAAACAGTTGGTAAAATGTTCAAACATGGAAAAAGGCCAGCTTACCAGTGAGTGAGTTACTTTCGGAAAAGAAAAAAATGTAAAAGAGCCTATCAGTATGAAAAAAACTTACAAAACATAGAATTAAGCATTAAAATGTGAAGTTTTGAATGATAAAAAATTGCTTGTCTATAATGTTTTCAAGACTATCTCACTTGATTATACCATAACCCAAATACACTTTCAAAGGATACTTATTTCATGGGATATATTTGAAAGTCTAATTTATTGGTACATTTTCGATATATATCACATTCATCATAGTGAAGTTGTACCTGTTCACAATACAGCTTAATTCTTTTTTCCCATTCTCCTCCCTTCAACATCTTTTCCTCTTTATTTACAAAAGTTTTGTTTCCATGTTTTCTTCTGTTCTCACTTTTTCTTTACTCTTCCTTCCTTTCTCCTCTTCCCTCGCCAGTTGCCCTCCCACTGGAGCATTTTCTTCTTTATTTTGTAACATCTAGTGCATATTTTGGTCCTTTTCAGATTCTCACACTAGAGACACAGTACAGTATTTATGTGTATTCGATTTATTTCACGTAAGTGTATGATCTCAGGCATCTCGCTTTTAAATGTCTATTGTCTAAGACTGAAATTGGATTAGAATGCTTTTAAAAGAATGAAGAAGCAGGGTGTGCTTGCCAGGCCATGGGAGGTTACACCTCAGAGCTCACCAGCCAACCGAAGCCTGGGCTGCTCGCCAAGCGGTGCCACGCGGACGGCTCCTCCTACACAGCCTTCGCTCTGCCCGCTGTCCGGGTCACCCCAGGCCTCTGACCCAGGCTAGACTCACTCTCACTCATCCTCGAGCCACCTCCCCTCTGCGTGATGGATAAAATCCAGGTTGGGCCCTGGATCAGGGCCTCTGTTCCAGTTAGCCGTCACTCCAGCTGGACTCAGAACCCCTTTGGCTGCTCACCACCATTCAAAAGAAAAGAAGTGGGATATGGTTGTGCATACCTTTAGTCTAAGCAGGGGGAAGGGAGGGCAAGGAAGAGGAGGGGAGGGGAGGGGAGGGCAGGGGAGGGGAGGGGAGAGGGGAGGGGATGGGGAGGGGATGGGAGGAGAGGGGAGGGGAGGGGAGAGGGGACGGGGAGGGGAGGAGAGGGGAGAGGAGGGGAGGGTAGGGCAGAGGAGGGAAATTCTAACCCCCGCCCCAACTGCTCCTTGGTAGCCTGTTTCATACATTCTTCTATATAGATAGTCTATAATAAAAACTATAAGAACTAGATCTAGTGCCCTTATACCAACTTAATCACCACAAGATTTTAAAAAGAAATCAAACTGTTCCTAGCTTTAAAGGTATAGGGCCTTCTCAAGTATATCATTTCAAAAAACAAACATCCCTAAAACTGAAGTCTGGCAATATATAGCATTGTATAGATACAACGTATTTATACTCATAAAATATTCTGAAATAGATTATTCCTTTTATTACGCTTCTTCAAGGCTATACATTTTCAGCTTTGTAGAATAGGTTTACTTGCCTCGTAAACAAATAAAAACAGGTGATGGTGACACCAAGGTAGCCTATGAACATGTATGTATGCTTCCTCCTTCCTTCTTCCTTCTGAGAGATTGGTTATTCCTCTGAGGGCCTTGTGCCTACTAGGCAAAGCTCCACCACTGAGTTCCACCCAGCCCCTTCTTAAGTTTTTAAAAGTTTTGTTTTATTATTACTATTATTGTCTTTTGGAGACAGGGTCTTTCTATGCAGTCTAGGCTGTTTTTGAACTCACAGTGATCCTCCTGCCTTAGCCTCCTCAGTGCTGGGATTACAGACATGTATCACAATGCCCAGCCTTTAAATTTTTATTTTAAAACAAGAGTCTTACTAAATTTCCTGGGCTGCTGTCTTGCTTGTGAGCCTCCCGCCCCAGCCTCTCAAGGAGCTGCAATTACAGACTGGATGTCTGCTTTCACTTGTTGGGTTTTGTTTGTTTGTTGACTGACCCACAACACTGGGACTGGATTCAGAGCCTTAGCACTGAGCTGCATTTCCGGTGAGTATTTTATTCTGAGACTGGGTCTTGCTAAGTCACTAAATTGTCCTGCAATCACCCAGGTCCCATTAATGGGACCTTGAATTTATGATGCTCCTGCCTCAGCCTCCCAGAGTGCTAGGATCATAGGTACTGTGCCACCATGCCAGAGTATATGCTTATAGTTTTAGTCACATAAAATGTTCAGCAAAATTTGTGGGATTTTTGGGTTATTCTCTTGGGGAGACTTTTTGTTGTTCAGTAAAACTAAGCCTTTGCTTCTCTAACATTTCATTATATTCTAGAACTAGCCTATTTCTAATTACAACAATTACAATTACTAACTCTCATAAATTAGTAAGAACTCAATTAAGCCCAATGAAGGGTGGAAAGTTCCTCAGTGATAAAGTCCACGCTGAATACATGCAGGCCGATTCACTTAAAATCTAACCCTAAACAAGCCAGCACCTCCCCTCCCTGGTAAGCGGAGGCAGGTGGCAGACTGCAGCCCTTCCAGGGGGAGAACCAGCAGTGTCTCCTGAGATCCGCCATGTTGGAACTGAGGACACTGTGAAAACAAATGACCATCCTGCCTCCCTGCTTAGCAATAGTGAACCTACTGCTACATGGCCTAGAGTCAAATATCCCACTTCCCTGATCTTCCTTCTCCCCCTACCCCCCGTCCATTAGCAAATGGGAACCAGAAATCTGGCCATCTCCTGGGAGGTTGACCATAGCAAATAGGGGGGACTTCCTTCTACCATTTCTTTGAAGGCAAATATTTTTATTACTGTTTCACTCTTTTCTGGTTAATGGTACTGCTCTATTCAATATTCTGTTTTGATAAGTTCTATAGTGTTCTATATTTCATCTCATTTTGATATATGTGATTGAAAGAACAACTATTATAAAGATAACAAAGTATACCATGATACCTATTACTCTTATCCTGGTAACTTGCTGTGAAGTTCTGTACCAATTTCCCTGTATGATCTTAGTTGGCTTTATTCTGACGTGTTCTGTTGTATACTTTCAAAATAAAAAAAAAATTAACAAAAAAAAAATCTAACCCTAAGAAAACAAGACAGGGCTGAGGCTACAGTTTAGCAGCAGAGCACCTGGCTGGCAAGGTCAAATACCAAAAAAACCCAAAAACACCTGCCAGGTGTAGTGGTGCACTCCAGTACTCCCAGCACTCTCCAGGCCGAGGCCAACCTGGACAACCTAGTGAGTGTGACTATGCAGTGAGACGCAAAGGAAGAAAGAAAACAGGACAAGTATTTCCGGGATACCTAAGCAAAATGTGCCTTTTCCTCGTGGACTGGGCTGCGTCCTCTGGTGCATAAGCTACACCTCTGAGCCTCCCAGCAAGGCACAGAATCAGGCCTGCTGTGGGAACACAGCAAGAGAACAAGCTAATGTGCCTGCACACACAAGGTCAGCCCTGCAGATGAGCCCGACTTCCCAGAGCAGGGCCTCCTCAGCTTCTTGCCCCTGCAACAACTAACGGGCGTGAACACCACACCACTCAGCACCCTGCCCTTCCTTTCTAACCCACACACCTCCTTCCTCACAGATGCTGCTTCATCTTTTCTTAGCTGTCTCAATCCAACAAGCAGAAAGCTTAGTATGCCATTATCTCATACCCAGGTTATAAACCAAAACCTACTTGGAGAAAGATGCTTTTACCATTTTAGTAACTTAGAATGCACATGAAAGTGTTCTGCAGATAACAAAGTGCTTCACAAGGTAACGAGTTACTAAGCTTACAAGGCAGGTGCATGTGCCATGAAGTACCACAGCACCTCATCTTTTATGTGATGCCTGCAGCACAAGTTACTTGTCCAGGTCAGGCCGGTACCTTGCTGTAATTATAAGCTCCCATACAGGATACAAGCACATTTTTAACTTTGGTTATAGGTTTCAGTTTTATTGCTCTTAAAATGTACACATTATCTCCAGATTAACAAAAAACAACCTCAACGAAGAAAAGATCACAGCTCACCTGTTAAAATCAGCCTCTTGCTTGACTACACCATGGGAGGCCTCTCCTTGTGAGGCCTCCACACAGCATATGAACACAACCCCAGGTCAACAGACTCTTATCACTGTCTTGGAAAATAAGGATATGCTAGATAAAGACCTTCAAATTTTGATAGAGCATGTGTGCATGTGCCTATAACCTGAAGGTCCCCAAAGCCAGCAGGCTACATAGTTGCATGGAAAATATTCTAGACACCATCCTTTTTACTGAGTCCCAGGCTCCACAATGCTCTTGCCTTAAGACTTCCTGAAGCAGATAAACCTGGTATCCACCCTAGAGGGTTCTAGATTCACAGTAGACAAATATATAAGACAGGTAGAATGAGATACAGATTTGTGCAATGATTTTTTTTTTTTTGTCTTTTTTGAGACGAGGTCTCACTATGCAGTTCAGGCTGGCCTTGAGCTCACTTTGTAGCCTAGGCTGATTTCAAACTTGCAATCTTCCTGCCTCAGCCTCCCGAGTGCTGGGATTACAGGCGTGAGCCACCATGCCCGGCTATGCGCAACACCCGGCTATGCACAATGATCTTTAGAAAATGGAATATAAGGAAGAATTTATTTTGATATCAGGAATATTTCTGAGTGGCACAAAGATGATGACACTGAAACCAAAGAGAGGACAATATGCTCATGTACACCACATGGCTCTGCAGCACATATATGCGAAATCTAAAGTAACTACTAAGTGATAATCTATAGACCAGGTATAAAAGGCTTGGTTACAATCAGACAACAGCATAGACATAAACAGTCAACCTTAACATTCAAGTCTGCTACAAATGAAAGAATCAGAAAGTAGGAAGGTAGAGAAAAAGGTGAGGGGCCACTACCCTTTTATGACAAAGAGGGAAGCCCAGAGACTCTGCTTAAAGTCTTTAGTACAAGAAACAGAGACTTAAGTACAGGTTAAATATCTCTACTCCAAATTCTGCCACTTTTTGAGTGCTGACCTAATTTCCGGACTCATGGTGCTCAACCAATAAAGTCTGCAAATATTCCAAAATCTGAAGCGCTTCTGGTTCAAACGTTGTGGAAAAAGGGTCTTTGATCTGTGCATCATTAGCAGTCACACAGGTGTCAACAGAAGAACTAAGGTAGCAAGTCAGTACTTGCTCAAATTTAGCTGAGAAGCCTGTGTGTGACCCGTGGGCTCCACACTGATACGAGCATCCACCTGGGCTACACACCTTGCTAATGGCAAAGTAGAAAAACCAACTAATTCCCCAGCCTTAGCGTTAGTTTGAGAAGCTGTTACTAAAATTTCCAGAAAAGAGCAAGCTGTAAACTTTCCTACGCAGTGTACTCATTCCTTCACTGCACACCAGCAAGCCTTAGAAAGAAGCTGTCGCCCTCTTCCTCACCAATAACCAGTGCCAGGCCTGCTGACACAGGTGCCAAGGAGGCCTCACACCCCAGTAAGGTGCTCAACAGACTTTGCACCGGCAGGTGATCGGAACAGGAAAACGAAGCCGGGACCTTAAGTCCTGCTCCAGGACTGCGAGAATGCCTGTATCAGGCAGGTCAGATCAGGAGACGCCATCTGCTCATAGACCACAGTGAGACTGGCAAAACCACTCGGGCTGCTTTTTATGAATACATAAAATGTTTTTAAATACTCAGTAGAAAGGCAACTTCTATCCCAAAATAGTTCTTTAAAAGGCAACGATCACCCAAAGCTCTTTACTTCTCAGGGCGGGAATGGAGCCAGTGGCAGTGCCTGTCTACCACACACAAGGTCCCAGTACAACAGCAAGCCACGCATTAGTTCCTGTAAAAAGAATTTTAAAAATTCAATTCAATTCACCATGACTTACTTACCCCATTCTCAGTACGTTTTTCTCCAGGTGCATTCATCACATTTCTCTGAGTTCTTTGCTCTTGAGCCTGGCGGCCACCTAAAAAAATAAAAAGACCAAACTTACTAAAAGTCGTATCACAAAAAACAATTCTCCCATACTTTCACTCATTCAAACATACTGAACACAGGGTAAAATGCCAAGTTAAGAAATTCAAGATTTAATACAGCTTTACAAATGCAGCCAGACATGGTGGTGCACGCCTGGAATCCCCGCACTCGGGAGGCTAATGCAGGAGGATCGCTGTGAGTGCAAGGCCAACTTGGGCTACAAATCAAGACCCTGTTTAAAAACAAAACAAAACAACTCTGTCGTCTCTGCTCTGTAACAGCTCTCCTGCCACGGATCCTCACCCCCTGAAAATGTATGCCTGCTCCAGATTGCTTTCCACCTGTCTTTGGTCAGGAGCACCAGGCGCTGAGCCCACCACCATCTCCTAGTGCTGCAAATCCCAAGGACACTGACAGATGAGCGCCTCAGCAGCTCTGCAGTCCCTCACCCTGTGGCCTCACTTGTCCTGAGCTACAGCTTCCAAACTAGCATCGCTGCAAGGGATGTGACACAGCCGCCAGGTTTGCTGGGGCCGGGCTGCCACCGCTGGGCTGGCATGGCACGGCGTTTGGAAGCCTCGTCCCTGGTTATGCCAGGAACCTCCTTCTCTGCAGCAGCGGCTCTTCTCCTACACCACTCCAGACTTGGCCCTCTCGGAGGCCACGGGCTCTTCTGCCCGATGGTGGCTTTGTCATCCTCTTCACCATGGAAAGGGGCCGTCTCTACCTCAGAATTTTTCTCAATACTAGGGACTGGTCCAGGGCCATTGAAGTAAGTTAAATCTCTAGTTCTTTTATTCAAACACTTTTTGGGGGTGGGGACCAGGTCTCGATAAGTTGCCCGCGTTAGGATCAAACTTGTGACCCTCTTGCCTCAGCCTCCCATAGCACCATGCTTGGCAAAATGGCAAAGGTGGTAAATCTTGTATATACCTTAACACGGTTTAATTTTTTTCAAGAAATTTTTATATTTTGAGGGGATTAAGGTAGAATGTATTATACAGTAATAATAAAGAGGAGGAGGAGGAGGAAGAGAAACCAAAAAACCTGATCATTAATTGGATAAAAACTGACATGGCACATTCTCTCCAATTTGGCAGTCTTAAGAGTTCCTGTTTGTTCTGTAAAAACTGAAAGTTGCACTTTAAAAAGTATCAACTTAAAATCGAAAAGTCCTTGATGTGCCCCATCATAGTCTTTTTTTTTTTTTATCGGTTCATGACCGCCTGCTTGCAAGGCAGGTGCTTATGCCACCATCATAGTCTTTAAACAAAGCAGGTGGGGTGAGGCCTGTGTGGCTCATGTGCGTGTGCACATGCACTTGAGTGCAGAGGGGCCCACGTGGTCTGCAGTGGTGCCACAGAGGATGACGGTCCCCAGAGCTGCTGGGCCTAATGCAGAGATGAGAAAGGGCCAGAAATGACAAGGAGTCATTCCTGTGTAGGAGCCCTACACATCTTTACAGGATAAACCAAACAAAGAGAGCCAGCTCAGCAGCATAGTACCTGCTTGGCAAGCACAAGGTCCCAAGTTCAATTCTTAGTACCAAAAAAGAAACAAAGAAAGAAAGAAAGAACAAGATATTCAAATTAGGGCTTGTCACGGACCCATCCCATCCGCTCTCTGTAGGCTCCAAGGAACTGTGCACAAGGAGAATCGATACATGGTTCAGACTGGCTGTAATTCACCATGTTTGCCAGGCGGGTCTTGAATTTGTGGCAATCCTCTTGCTTCAGCCTACCAAGTGCTGTAATTATGGGTATGTGCCACCATGCCCAGGTTGGTCTTTATACCCCAAAGGGTTTCTCACCAAGAGAAACTATAACTGCTTGTTTGCTTGTTGTGAGACAGTCTCGTTCTGTCATTCAGGCTGGCCTCAAACTCGCAATCCTCCTGTCTCATGAGTATTGGGATTATAGGACTGCACCACCACAGCTGACTAGAAACTGATATTTAAGTCTGTATGAGTGATTTATTTCATTTAACCTTATGATTGTATTTACCACAAAATCTAGACATTCGACCCATCCAGTACTTATCAGAAATGATCCCTTTACAAAACAAGTCTGTTTATAAGTCTGAGTGCACTGTCTGAAACGCAAGTGAGGGCCGGTGCCTAAAGAATGGACCGGAGTCCAAACCACGTAACAGAGTCCAGGAACCAAAAGGCACCCACTCCCCTCTTGCCATTTGTGAGTGAAGGGGAAAAAAACACGTGAATAACCCACTTTGGTATTTTTCCATTTTTTCTTAAATTAACTGGTACGGCAATCTTGTACACCCGAGAAAGCGTCTACCTTGTTCGCTGCTCTCAGCTGGAGAGTCCTCATGTCGAAGGAAAAACTTCACCTCTTCCCTTCGAGGCCCCCACTTCTGCAGGTGCTCATACATCATGTGGTCGAAGGGTATGGGGCGCTCTAGGAAAAGATCACACCTTACTACTCCAGGAGCAACACAGCTCTGGCCAAAAGTAAAAATAAATACAGACATATATACACAAGCACACACATGTATGTACATATTAGAATACAAGGACACTTTTAAGCACTGAATTTTAACTTCCATGAATAAAAGCAGAAATAAGAAAGGGAAATAATTAGGTAACATACAAACAAAAAAGGCACATAAAAGAAATCTGCAACATGTATTAGGAAACAATGAAAACATGCCTTTTACCATATTAGCATATTACAAAGTAATGTTTCCATTCTGCAAAGAAGAAACAAACTGGCCAACAAACTGGCCGACAATCTTACTCCCTAAAATGTAACACAAAGCTATTATGCTTGGAAGGCTGACTAGGGCACTTCCTGGCAGCTCAGGAAACCCTGCTGTGAATGTCTGCCTGCACTGAGACCAACCAAAACTTACCAAGTTAATAACAATTAAATGAAAAATTTTAATGAATGCTTCTGTAAGTTAAACAAAGCTCACTAAAATATCATCAAGTTATGACTGGCCTGGCATATGAATACTGTGCACAAATGAAGTAGGTTATGGCTGAGACTTAGGTTTAACTTACAACCAAAGTCTCGAGTTATGACACAGATGCTGGCCACTTGGGCTTCCAGATGGGCTCAGATACAGATGAACCCTCAAAGGGTTCTGGAAGGAGCATTACAAAATCCTTTCCGGTGGGGGGTTCACTGAGAAACCCTGGGCCAGTGTCTCCTGAGGACACTGAGCTCTGCCTGTGTGCAGGAGAGAGGCTCTGAAGGCTGCAGAGGAGCCTGAGCCCCCAGATGAGAAGCTGGGTTACAGCCGACATTCGCAGCTGCACCTCAGAGTCAGGAGTCCATGCATCTCTTTACCAATTACCTGAGAACACTGGCACTGCAATTGAAAGGTAAAGCTCCCTTATGTTTATAATGCATTCTGTTTCCCACAGCTGTAAACTGTGCCAGGTACTATGAGTCAGTTTTTAAAAATCTGTATTACATGTCTTTCTTAGCTGTATTCAGTTCTTTATGTGAACAGTAATTCCTTTTTTTTTTTTTTTTTTGTCTTTTTCATTTTTATCGGTACTGGGGATCGAACTCATGACCGCCTGCTTGCAAGGCAGGTGTTTATGCCACTGAGCTAAATCCCCAGCCCCTGAACAGTAATTCTTGATCAGTTAACATATACTGACCACAGGCTTGTCTTTTAAATTTCCTGGTACAGTACCTTTTTTGTGTGAAGTTTAAAAGCTTAAATGTAAGCAGTTATCAACCTTCTCCAAATTTTGTTTTGGCTTATTTTCTGAGACAGGGTCTAACTATGCTGCCTAGCATGGTATTAAACTCCTGGGCTCAAGCAATCAGTCATCTTGCCTCTGTCGCCCTGCCTCCCTAAAAATAGTCTGCTGGATAATTTGAATTTTTTGTACAACAAATACTTTTGTACTCCAAGGTAAAAAAAGATAGTATTGTCTTACACTTTTTCTACACATTTTGAAGTTCTGCTGTTTACTGACCTTGGGGTCTTACGTCTGCGTACGGGGAGTAGAGATCTGACTGTGTGTTCCTATTGAGTCACCAACTGTCCCAGCACCATTTGCTGGACAGTTCATTCTTTCTCCAGGACACACAACCCCTGCCCCTGACCCGGATCCGGCTCCATTCGCGGACAGGGTTTTCCTGAGCTGTCTCACTCTGTTGGCTCGCAGTCAGCCCTGTGCCGAGTCCCAGCCCTTCTTACTGCTGTACAGGGCGCGGATCCTTCCAGAAGCCGAGGCTGCGAAGTGTCTTGCCATTCCCTCACCCTGCTCTCTCTGCATTTCAGCAATAACTCGTCAAGATCTTTTTTTTTTTTTGAGGTGTAATTTTGACTAAAGGTATTTTTATTTGTAGGTAAACACAGAGAGTCTCGATATTTTCATGATTCTGAGTTTTCCAGGCCATGAACCTTGTTTGCTTCCATTTTCCCACTTCTGTTTTTTCCATTTGTTTCACCTTGTGTTCTTCAATGATGTTTTGAAGTCTCACCACAAAGGTCTGCACATAATAATTTATTTCTCTGAACTTTTTAGATTTTGGGTTTCATATGTATCTTTTAAAAATTTTGGAATAATTTTAGACTGACAGAAAGGTTGCCCAGATAGCATAGAAAGTTCCTATATACTTTTCACCCACTTTCTTTTAACACTTTTGTTTGTTTTTGGAGACAGGGTCTCACTGTGTAGTTCAGGCTGGCCTTGAACTCAAGGACTGCCTCCTGCCTCAGCCTCCCAAGTGCTGAGATTACAGGTGTACACCACCACGCCTGGCCAGAAACAGTATTTTTATCAAAAATAAACAATTTATACCAGCATGTCACTGATAATTAAATCCCAAGCTTCATGTGAACTTCATCTAGTATTCAATCATGTCTCTTTCCTGTTCCAGGATCTGAACTGGAAAACCACACTGCATTGCACCCTGTTGTATCTCCCGCACCCTCTGGGCTCCAGTGCTTTCCCCCTCCTGTTCTTTAAGACCACGTCAGCTTGGAGAACCGCCTCTCACTCAGGTATGTCTGGTGTCTTCCGCCCAGTGAGACTGAGGTCGGAGGTGCTGGGCAGGGCAGCGCGGGTCCGCCCACTGTGCTCTCCTCCAGGGAGCTCCGCACTCCTCTCCACCCTCTCTTCTTGGGAAGCGAGCCACCGACAGCAGCCCGCATAAGGACCGGAGGGTGTTTCTGCGTGGGTTCTTCTGTGCCCTTCTTTAGTGTTCCTTCCCCTCTGTGCTCGTTTGCACTGAACCGCTTCCCTCAGGAAGGCCTGAGCCCAGGTACGGCTGTGCTGAGCTCTAACCCAACAGGTGTTACCCTGCGGCGCACAGTGCTCAGTTCAGCCACTGGGAATGCATCCGAGTTGGCTCCTGTGTCCCTCCAGGGCACCCCAACTTTATTGGGCAATGCTCTCTTACCTCCTGCACAATATGATACTCCAAGTCCATCTGCTCATCCTGTAGTTGTGCTTTTGTTTTTGTTGGGTCTTGTGCTGCAGTTCAGGCTAGCCTTGAACCCTCAGTAATCCTCCTGCCTCTGCCTCCTGAATGCTGGGATTATAGGGAAATGCCACCATGCCCAGCTCTATAGCTTTTCCAAACTGTTATTAATTATGGATTTCCCACTGATAATTACTAGTATATTCCTGTACTTGGAACATCACCTGTTACATTTAATGAGTTCACCTGCAAGTTTGTGTGTGCAAGTGTATATGCACAAGCATGTTTGTGAGATGCTAGAGATGGAACCCAGAAATGTTAGCCAAGCCCTGTATCACAAAACTTACCCATAAGCCCCTATTGATAGGTTTTGGTTTTTTGCTTGTTTTGTTTTATTTTGTCTGTGGTCCTGGGGTTGAACTCAGGGCTTTTGCATTGAGCTATATCCCTGATCAATTTTTTTTGGAGACAGTGTCTTAGCAAGTCATTTAGCTACCCAAGCTGAACTTTCACTTGTGATCCTTCTGCCTTAGCCTTCCTGAGTGGTAGAAGTACAGGCATATACTACCACACATAGCTATCTACGGGATTTTTACATAGATAAAAATAATTTCAAGAAACCATGGATGGTTTCAGCTCTTCCTTTCCAACCTTACTCCTTTTCCTTATCTCGCTACACTGGCTAGAACTCTAAAGTATGGTGTCAAACAGAAACTGATTAAGCATTCTTCTCTTCCTGCCTTTAATGCACACGCTTCCACAGTTCACAGTCAAGTCTGAGTTCTGCTGAAGGTTTTTAAATCATCCATTTTTAAAATGGAGTACTACTCAGTCATAAAGAAGCATAAACTGGAGACTTTTATCAGCAAATGGATGCACCTTGAGACCATGCTCATTAGTGAAATAAGACACACATGTGTAAACACTGTATTATCTCAGTAGTGTGAGAAGCTGAAAGAAATAACATATGTATATGTATATGAAAAAACAGTTACTGTAGTTATACTACTGATTTCTCTGAGTTCACTGAAGACAAAGATTCATGCTGGCACTGTTCAGACAACTGAATGAAGATGTCTTGTACTACGGGTAAATGAGTTGGGGATGACAATGTGCAAGTACATACCACTGCCACTCCGACTGACATGCTTTGAGATTTTTAGTTTCTTTTTCTCCTTGAAATAAAATGAATTTGGAAAAAAAATTTAACAATAAAATCATTGGTTATTGAAGGAAGCTCCCTTACATAGGAGTTTGCTAGTGATTATGATCATGAAAGACTTTAAATGTTAACACACGGAATGAAAATGGGGACTTCTCGGGAGATGGCAGAGTGATAAGCAGCAGAGAAAGAGCCTCTCCGGGATTTGGTGCCCAGACCTTGCCATACAGCAATATGAAGGGGAGAAGATGGAGAGAGGTGGGTCTCCAGGACCCAGGAAGGATCTACAGCCTACAGGGAGAGCGTCAGCGAGGCAGGAAGCAGCAGGCTGCACGTTCTCCCTGAGCCCGCACACACTGTATGGGAGGAGCAGCGTTAACCTGGAGACAAACGGTGACTCCTGGCGACCGCAGAGGCCTCCACAGAGAAGTGTACCAGGGAGCAGAGCCGTGGATGAAGCAGACTACAGATGTCCTGCAGCAGAGGGTGACTGGCCAGGAGCCATCCTGGAGAGGGGCCAACTGAGCTCAGAATCAGAGCAGCTGCTGGCTCCACTCAGCAGCTCCCAGCCGACTTCACACTGACACGTGGACTGCTGCCTGCTGAACGGCTCTGGCTCCTGACTCTCGGCCGGAAAGCAGCCCACACTTCAGTGGAAACCAAAGTGCAGCCTCACTGGGATTATCTGCTCCCCCAATAAAAAGCTACTGTTGGCTTGCTAGGACTAGTTAACATGGGTCTGAAGTCTTCCTGCATTGTCTATGAATGACAGCAGAAACAAACCTTGAAGCGGACATTTTTTCTTTTTTTCTTCTCTCTTATCTTGTTTATGTTTTCTCTTCATTTTCTTTCTCTTTGTTTTATGAATGTGAACATGGCTTCTAGTTTTGTTGATGCTGTTCTCTTCTTGTTTTTATTTCTTCCCTTTCTTTCTCTCGCTTCCCAGTTGCGTGATCCTCCTTTGTCCTTCAGCCTTTCTTCTAATCTCTTCCTCTTTTTTTTTTTTTTTTTTTTTACTGGTACCAGGGATCGAACTCACAACCACGTGCTTACAAGGCAGGCACTTAGGCCTGCTGAGCTAAATCCCCAGCCCCTCCTCTTCTATTTCTTTATTTTTTTTCCCTAACCTCTTTTAAATCTTCTTCCCAGAGAGTAAAACTGCCATACTGATGACTTACTTACTGTATACAATTATCTGGTCCATTTAAGATTTTGATATATAATCACAAATCTAGTTCATACAGTTAAAGGTGGCAAATTAATATTTACCTCAGTTTGTCATTTTCTAGGCTGTGTTTGATGCTATTGTCATTGCTGTTCAGTCTACGTTAGCCAAATGACATAATTGTTTTACCCAGTTGTTCTTGGTGTGCCAAGACTGAGATTGCCTAAGGGTCATAAAAATAACAGAGGCCAGTGCCAAAGAGCTAGGGGCTCTGCCAAGTAGGCAGCAACTTCTCACCCCAATAACTGAAGAGGTAGGATCTTGCAACAGACTCTAAATCCCAAAGCCAGCTACACGGGAAGAAAACCTCTGAGAAGCAGTCATTCCTTAAGGGCTCTAAACACCAGCAGCCATAGACAATTTAGAAGCATCAACCTAGGGATTAAACTTAGAAAAGAAAGAAAGGGTTATGATAATGATAATGGTGCTCTTTGCTCTCACACCGCTCATTAACAGGTTTAACTTGGAATCTTTGGATTCTAGGAGCAGATCTGACTTATCAATACGCTGCTAAAATGGGTTTGCTAGTGTTTTATTTATGATTTTTACATTTACATTCAAAATAAGGTTGGCCTATACATTCTTGTGCCCGTTTGTTCTTTTATAAGACAGGGTTTCACTATTCAGTCCAGGCTGGCCTTGAGTTTACTTTGTAGCCCAGACTGGTCTCCAACTTGGGATCCTCCTGCCTCAGTTTCCCAAGTGTGTAACCACATTAGGTTTTCCTTATTCTTGTTCAGTTTTGGTATAGGAATTATACTGGTCTCACCAAATGAACTTGATGATTATCTCTCTTCCATATTCTCTGAGAAAATGTGTATATAATGTAGGGATTATCTATTCTCGAAGCAGCTATAAAAACTACCTATAAAACCATCTGGGGTCCTTAAGGACAGGAAGGATAATAGATTCAGCTTATTTTATATGCTTAAGTTTCTTTGTTCTCTTCTCATTCTGAGTAAAGGCAATACTCTTTATCACCAGCACACTGCACAGTTAATTCAACACTGACCATCTGCATCTCCCCACTAGAACATATGTTTTGTGGGACACAAACCTTGCTCCTTGGTTGACTAAGGACCAAATACACTGCCTGGCCTGGAGTGAGCACTTAATAACATTTGTTAATGAATCTTGGTAATTTCCATCCATCTTTAAGTTATGAAATTTATTGACAAGTTATTCATAATACCAGTTTTAAAATTTCTACTACATTTATATTTAGGACCTTTTGACTTATTTGTGCCTTTTCGTTTATATTTTGCTATTTAACCTCTAATCTTAATCTGTTTAGTCTATTTAATTATTTCAGGTAAACACCTCTGAATTTGTTGATTCTCATATTTCTTTCATTTCTGCTTTACTATTTTCTTCTTTTATTTTTTTAGATTTTTTCTAGCTTGTTTTACTTTTTAATAAATGAATTTAAGCGACAAATTTGCCTCAAGTACCATGTGAGCTGCAATACATACACAATATGAACCCTGTGACAGTAGGTTTTACTCATTATGCTTCCTTATTACTTAGTAATTCATGGTGTATTTTCTGAAGGACGGACATTCTTGTATGACTACAGTACAGTTACAGAATTTGAGAGCATCAATAGATACAACACATTTAACTCCCTGCACTAAATCTCTCCCCGCTGCCCACCTGGGCCCAGCTGGCACTGAGGACCACTGCTGTGTAACCCAGACCAAAGCACCTGTGCTCAGGCCCTTTTGAGGCTTTTCTCTCTCTCATGTTCTGGCACTATTTTTCTGTTTTGATCTTCGACGAATGTAGCTGCTTTTCTTCGTTTCACTGGGTGTACCCTTTACAATTCCTTGCTTACTGTACATACACCCATAATCCTAACACTACGGCGTGGGGAGCTAGGCAAGAGGATCTCAAGTCTGAGCCAAACCTGAGTAACAGCAGCTTAGACCCTGTCTCAAAATTAACAATTAAAAAAGGGCTGGAGATATAGCTCAGTGCAAGGGTCCTGGGTTCAATCCTTAGTACCACAAAAAGAAAAAAGAATGGCACCAACCCAAGGAGCATCAGGTAGATAAGCAGTCATTCATAAGTAGGCAAGTAGGCATGTAAGGTTACAACACTCACACTAAAGTTGCTTTCAAATGTAATGGTACACACCAGAAATCTCAGTACCTGGGAGGCAGAGGCAGGAGGATCACTGCAAGTTCAATGTCAGTTTGAACTACATAGTGAGATCTTGTTTCAAAAACCAAAACAAAACAAGACACCTTATACAGAAATTTTATTGCCTTCCAAGCAAAAAAAGAAGAAGAGCAGGGGGCTGGGGATTTAGCTCAGTGGCACAAGCACCTGCCTTGCAAGCACGGAGTCGTGAGTTCGATCCCCAGTACCATTTTTAAAAAAAGGAAAAAGACAAAAAAATAAAAAATAAAATAAAATAAAAAGAGGAAGAGGAAGCAGATAAGGAATTCAAAACCACAAAGAGAAAAAGTGCTTAGTCTTAAAAAAAAAAAAGGAGGGCTGGGGATTTAGCTCGGCAGTGTAAGCGCTTGCCTGGCAAGTGCAAGGTTGTGAGTTCGATCCCTGGTACAATGAGTAGCTGCACCCCTTCCTGTAGCTATCAACAGACTGAAAAGTGAGGACTGTCTGCTTACTGATAGAAGGATCCAATGTTTATCAAAGTCATATTTTACTCACTATATCCACAAAGACTTTACTCTGACTTTTATAGGTAACATAAAAGGGACTTTGCGAAAAAATATTTGCAAGCCATATTCCTGATAAGGGACTTGAGATCCAGAACACATAAAGAACTCTTACAACATAACAAATAGACAAATAACTCAATTAAAAAGAGGCCAAAGGCCAGGAGTAGTGTTACATGCCTATAATCCCAGCACTCAGGAGGCTGAGGCATGATACAAATGACCAATAACCACACAAAAAGAAGCTCCATAAACACCATTAGTCATGAGGGAAACATAAACCAACACCACACTGAGGTACACTTGTACACCCAGCAGGATGCTGAAAATTGACAGACAACGTCACACTTTGATAAGAACATGCAGCAACGGGAGTCCTCATGCACTGCTGCTGGAAATGCAAAATGGACTAACTTCTTGTTTTTTGTTTTTTTTGTCTTTCTTGTTTTTATCGGTACCAGGGATCGAATTCATGACTGCCGGCTTGCAAGGCAGGGGCTTATGCCGCTGAGCTAAATCCCCAGCCCCAATGGACTAACTTCTTAGAAAACAGTCTGGCAGTCTCTCAGAAGGTTAAACACAAGACCATCACATGATCCAGCAAGTTTTACTCCTAGGAATGTAGTTGAGAGACAGGAAAATCTACAACCACACAAAAACTTGCAGGAGTTCATAGCCACATCATGTATGACAGCCAACAATGTAAACTTGGATTCCATCACAAACAGTCCTACTGTGAACAGATAAAATGCAGGACATTCACACAATGGAACAGTGGCAATTAAAAGGTATGAACGACTGATAAATGCTTCAGCATGGATGACCTTCAAAAACACTGCATAAGAAGCCAAGCCAGGCATGGTGGCACACACCAATCCTGCCAGCCCTTAGAAGGCTGAGACAGGGGGACTGCTGTGAGTTCAAGGTTGTCCTAGGCTACATAGTGAGTTTAAGGTCAGCCTGAACTACATAATGAGACTCTGTCGCAAAAAATGGATAGATTAAAAAAAAAAAAAAAAAAAAAACATCAGCACCAGCAGCCAGTCCAAAGAATTACATATTGTATGATTCTGTTCATATGAAATGTCCACAATAAGCAAAGCAGAGAGCGTTTTAATAGCTCCCGATGGATGGAGAGAAAGTAGGATCACTGCTAATAGATATGGACTTTCTTTCTGCAGTGAGGAAAATTATCTAGAATTGATCGTGGTGGCGCTTAACAACACTGTGAGTGTACTAAAACCACTGAAGTGCTTACTTTGAATGAAGGAGTTGCATGGAAGCAAATTATATCTTAATAAACATCTAAAAGAAGCCTGAAGACTGGTCACTAAGCAACCTCCGATGCTTTCATTTGGATACCTATCTCATCATCACCTGGAGCTCATCATGTTCTAATGGGGTCATTATCTTACTGTGCAACTCAGACCCATTATGCCACACTGTAAGGTGTACTTTCTCTAAGCATTGTTTTTCAAAGCGTCATTACAATGTCACTCCTTATGTAAAGTCTTTACAGACTCCCTTCTATGCATCAAACCAAGGCAGCACCTTAGTAAGAGCCAAAGGTCTTGCCGAGGTAGCCATTACTTCCTCACAAATACACACTGTGCAGGATCCACACAATGCAACCGTTTTTCATTGCAATTACTCAATTCCTTATTGCCACTGATAACCCAGAGTCACAGCAATGTTTCCCACTGGACACGTGATGAATTATGCTACTCAGTCACCTTCCGGGAGCCTCACACGTACCATTTCCCCTCCACACTTCAGCTAAATGGCATCCGCCTTCTCCAGGTTCCTTGCAAAACTCTACAACATCTCGACAGGTTGTTTCCGGTGTTATAGGAACTTCTGTTAAAATCTGTTCATTGTTGCTCAAGAATACGGTTAATATCATCTGTAAGAGAAAAGATTAAAACTCAAATTTAGATTCCTTACTGTGAAAAGTTTAATCTAAAACTTTAAGGTGACCCCTCCAACATCGTGCTTCCCAAATGCCTGCAGGATTACTTTCTAGAAACAGAGACGCTGATTCTAAAGTTCTTGTGAAAGGAAGGAAAGTAAGAGAAGATGGGGGAGCTTCAGAGGCATGTCCGGGAAGAACCAGCACGACAGACACTTGCAGCCTCAAAATCCCACCCCAGTGACACAAGGAGCAGAGGGCAAACACGTCCCACACGAGAGCCAAGTCCACACAGAAAGATGAGAAACCACACAAGTGGTTCTGCAAAATCAAGGAAGGGAAAGAACTACATGATGAATGATGGCTGAGCAACTAAACACTTATCTAGAAAAACAACTCGATTTGTACCATATCTTACACTAGCAAAAGTTCCTAAAAGATCAAATATTTATATAAAAATCATAAGTCTCTAAAAATTCTAGAATAAAACCTAGGTTAATTCTCTCTTATAACAGCAACATACAATGCCTTTTCTAACTATGATTCAAACATGAAACCAGGCATGGCGGTACATGCCTATAATCGCAGCACTCAGGAGGCTGATGCAGGAAGATCCCAAGTTCAAGTCTCATTTGGACAATTTTATGAGAATGTTTCAAATTTTTAAATGATAACAACAAAAACAGTAATGGAGCTAGCAAGGAGCTAGCTCAGTGTCAGGATGCCCATGGGTTTGATCCCCAGTACCAAAACCAAAACAAAATAAAAAAGTTCTACCACTTTGACTGAAAGTCTTAAAACATCACAGTGGAAGAGACTTTTAAAATACGGTATCTGTAAATCACAATTTAAACCAAAGATGTTCCTCAATAAGAAAGCATTATGAAGTATTTCTATTTAATTTTTTTTATCAAAAATGAGAAAACAAAACTTTTGTGTTCCAAAACGCTCTCTTCCCTTAAAATCTCTATTGGTTGGGCTGGGGATTTAGCTCAGTAGCATAAAAACCTGCCTGGCAAGCACGAGGTCATCAGTTCATCCCTAAATATAACTTCAGTTCACTGTTAAATTCTCTCCCTCAGGAATGCCCCAATGCCTGAATACTGAAATTAAATGCATTAGTACTAACAGTCACATTTTATGTTAACAGTTTTGAACTAGTTTCCTTCTGCTACCAAACTCCCCCACTCCAACCTAGCCTCCACTGGCACCAGGTCATTTCTTTAAAGATCAATCAAGTGAAATCATTTCCTGCCTAAATACTGAGGACTCACCAAGGACCGACAGCAGCCCTTTCCGAAACACTCTACCTACCCAGCCAACAGGCTTCTTTCCCCTTGTGTCTAATGCACTGATGTTCATATGAAGAGACTTGCGGGAAGCCTAGATTTCCACAGGACACACTCAGAGAAAACCTATCTTCTAGGATGAACTAGACCCCTACTCCTTCTAACCACTTACTCCTTGTCGCTAAGGAAGTTCTCCCTGGCCACCTTCCCTCTACCAAAACCCCCTTCCTGTTGCTGTAAACTCCTATTTACAGAGCTCTCCCAACCTCCATTATCCCCAGTGAGCACCAAATGCTCGCCTCCCCTCAGGGGACTTCGCCTTCCAGGCAATCTGCTATTGAATCTTCCATCTCAGTGGCCCACTCAGTGCCCAGTGCGTAGTGAGTGCACAGGATAAAATCGGGCCAACCTCGAATGTGACATACTGACACAGAACTCCCACGAGGCCCTAGACCTGAGAAGACACACACACATAACTGCAGCACAACACATCAGCTGTGTGCCGAACAAGCATTATTTGCTTTTCACACACACATTGTTCTTTTGGTGTTGGTGATTGTGCCCAGGGCCTCGGCATGCTAAGCACATGCTCTGCCCCTGAGTTACACCCAGCCCCTTTTATTTTTTATTTTAAGATAGTTTCCCTAAATTCCCCAGGATGCTCTTACATGTCTGATCCCTGTGTGTCAAGTCTCCTGAGTAGTGGGTATTACAGGTCTGCACCAACACACTCAGCTTTAGAAGTAGAGTTCTTTAGGAACACAATGTCAGAACGGAGAGTGGCAAGACTATTTTGGAGCATCTTTTGAATTACCAACACTTTTCAACTGATGACATGTTCAGTGTAAGAAAGGGGGGAGGAGAAGCAGAATGGGCTCTGAGTCTGAACAGTTACTTTTAAACACTAATAGCTACCAAATAATTTTTACAAAAGCCATTTTTTGTGTTCTATTTCATAGGCTTTAATAACTCTAATTTTACCCAATTCTAGCAAAATTCATTTTATAAAAAATTTTGAAGAGGAAAAAAATATTTCAAAACAATGGGAGGGTAACAATGGTGACCAGAGTGTATATTATTATCTTTAAGTCAGTTCTTCAGAGTGCAAGATATTGGCATTTAATTGCCCAAACAACATCAGTACAAGCCTTTCTTCTCAATGAACTAACAGAAGTAGTATAACAACCTTAACTATATATATACAGTATATATATATATATATATATATATATATATCTCCTATATTTTTTTTTCTTCTCTCAGCATTCTTTTTGCCATTCCCCCATTCCAGCTTTTCTTTCCTTTTAAAGCTTCTTCCCATTTTACAATACCCATTGTGCAAAATTCATTTTCCCTAGTCTCCAATACTCCAAACCAAATGCATTATAACCATGACAGATTTAAAAACACTCAAGGTGAACCCCCTGCTGCTCCCTGGATGGTACCTGTGTCCCTAAAGCACCACCTGTGAGGAAAGCTGACCTGAAAGGTTCTCCAGCACAACACTGCATCGACTTGGGAGTGGTTCCTGTATATATTCCTCCACTCTGGAATCACAATGCATCTCATAATTGACAGCAAACAGTTTAATCAGTAATGTTACTTTTGCTTTAGTAACATGTATAAACTGGGTGTGGTGGCACACATCTGTAATCCTAGCACATGGGAGGCTGAGGCAGGAGGATCGCAGTGAGTTCAAGGCCAGCCTGGGTTACACTGAGAGTTTCAAGGCAACCTGAACTGCACAGTGAGATCCTGTCCCAAAAAGACAAAAATAAACAAATAAAATATACAAAACAGAGGAAACTCAGTAGGATCAGGGAACTAAAGAAAACAGCTAAAGGAAAAAAGAAAAGAACTTAATGTGTTTATTCCTCCTAAAAGCCCAACATGTTGAAAAGGGAAGATATGCTTAGCTGTTGGGAGCCGCCGACACCGGTCGCCTTACTTGGCGGACGTAGGGCCTGTGGGTGGGAGCGGAGCCTGAGCTAGATTGCCCCTCCCATCGAGTGAGTCAAGTTGGCGCCTGCTTCCTGCCCCCTGATTGCGCTGGCGACTTAAACAACCCGCTCTGTAAGATAGTCTGCCTAGCAACAGCTGATGTTAGCCAGTCAGCCCGCATCGCGCGCTTTAAACTGATTGGCTACTGTTGCCCTATAAAAGTGAATGCCTCTCCCGCCACGAGAGAAGCACAGAGAAAGCGCAGAGAGAGATAGAAAAAGTCCACCGGCGAGAAAGGGCTGGTGGCAGAGTGGAGGCCTCGCGGGGCCCACGCGGAGATAAATAAAGGCAAGGTTGCACACCGCCAGACTTTGTCGTGTGTCTTTCCTGCCGGCCGGGAGCGACCCTGACACTTAGCTACAGGAAGAAAACAGACAATGTGCCAGGAGGAAGATCGTGCGTGCTAACAGGACCCTGCTCGGCACCCTGGCAGCCACCAGCTCTAGCCACCACCGTCCCACCTCGCCCGCCCGCCCGGCAGTGACTCCTCTCCACCCTCCTCTAAGGACTACAGCTCCTTCCCCTCCCACAGCCTGACACTGCAGCCTCAGTGCTCTTGACCTCATCCTCCACTTAAACAGTGTTTGGGACTCACAAAGTGAATTGCGGCCCATTACCTTGTCTTGGAATCATCTGAGTCTCATCTGTGACATACTTCTTAGTGGAAAAAAGTGTGATGAGCTCAGAACTACACAGGCACTGAAGGCAAAGATGGGTTTTCTCCCTAGTGTGTCGTCTGAGTATAATGCTAGATACTGCGGGAGTACAAACAAAGGGTGCGAGGCAGGAGGCAGGCGGCCATATCCAGAAAGACATCCCGGGGCCCTTGCTTTCAAAGGCACCTCAAACTGTGTAAGAAAGCAAACAGAATCAAAAAATCACTAACTTAAGTAATCCATACACTCTTCAAAAAATTTTCCAAATGGTGTTTAAATGATGTTCTTGACACAAATTAAGAATGTGCTACACATTTCTCAGATGAAGATATACAAATGACAAATAAATACATGAGGAAATGTTCACCTTCACTGATCATTTGAGAAATGCAAATTAAAACAGCACTGAGATTTCATTTCACTCCAGAAAGAATGGCTGCCATCAAGAATCAACTGATAATAAATGTTGATGAAGCTGCGGGGGAAAAAAAAAACACTTCTCCACTGTTAGTGTGAGTGCAGACCGGTGCAACCACTGTGGAAATCAATATGGAGATTCCTCAAAAAAAAACTAGGATTTAAAGTTCCATTCAGTCCAGCTATTCCCCTCCTGGGTATTTTCCCAGAAAAACTGAAAAGGTCCTGTCACGGTGCTATATGAGCACCCATGTTTATAGCAGCACAGTTCGTGATAGCTAAATCTTGGAGACAACCAAAATGCCCATCAACTTCAGAGTGGATGAAAAAAATGTGGTATTTTTATACAATGGAATATTACTCAGCTATAAAAAAGATGATCTTGAGGCCTTTATAGGTAAATGGAGACAACTTAAGACTATCCTCATAAGTGAAATAAATAAGACCCACATTTGTAAATATCACATTGTCTCTCTACTGTAAAAGATAAAAAATTGAAAGAGTAGTAAGATCCAAAATGTATAACAGAAATTGAGGAAGTGAAAGGGAGGGAAGGTGCTCTAAAGGATATAACTGTATGTATGTTGAAGTGTGTAAGATAGATGACCATATTACTGTTTTCATTAGATCACTGAACAGAATGGTTTACACTGTGAATGTCTGAGTATCTGTCCACCTTTGATCTCTGATTTTGTAACTTGAACAACTATTTGTAAAAGGTCAATATGTGGGGCTGGGGATTTAGCTCAGCGGCATAAGCACCTGCCTTGCAAGCAAGCAGTCGTGAGTTCGATCCCCGGTACCAATAAAAATGGAAAAAAAAAAAAAAAGAGTGGAAGGTCAATATGTAACTCATCAACTAATAATTTCTTAGTGTTAATATTTTTCTTCAAAACTACATATTACCTCTACCCATTTTCCTGTTTTGTTTCTTTAGTGTTTTTCTTTAAATAAAAATAAAAGAATGTGCTAGCTATTAAAAAGTAGGAATTAGCTGGGCGTAGTGGTACATGCCTATAATCCCAGCACATGGGAAACTGACACAGGAAGATCACTGTGAGTTTCAGGCCAGCCTGGGCTACACAGCAAGACACTGTCTGGCGGGGAGGGCACTGTGAAACTCTTTCTGGATTCCGTCTTTATGATAGTAGTAGGTGAATCAGCCATTCAGTCATCAACATGCAGCTCTTTGTCCACACCTGGGACCTACATACCTTCAAAGTGACCAGCTAGGAAATGGTTGCCTAGATCAAGGCTCATGTGGCTTCACTAGAGGGCACCACACCAGAAAATCAAGTTGTGGTCTTGACAGGCAAGCCCCTGGAGGATGAGGCCACCCTAGGCCAGTGTGGAGTGGAAGTTCAGGTCACCCTGGAAGTAACTGGCCACATGCTTGGTGGTAAAATCCATGGTTCCCTGCTTGAGCTGGAAAAGTGAGAGGTCAAACTCCAAAAGTGGCCAAAGAGGAGGAGGAGAAGAAGAAGACAGCCCAGGCTAAGCAGCAGATGCAGCACAACTGGCATTTTGTCAATGTTGTGCCCATCTTTGGCAAGAAAAAGGGCCTCGGCCCAGGGGTTTAGCTTAGCGGTGTAAGCGAAGCATCTGCCCTGCACAAGGTCATGAGTTCAATCCCTGGGACAAAAAAAAAGGAAGAAAGAAAAGAAAAGAAAAAAAAGAGCTTCAACACCAACTCTTAAATCCTGTATAATTCTAGCTTTCTCTAATAAAGCCGCTTTGCCCAGGCTAAAGGAAAAAAAAAGTAGGAACTAGCCTGGAAGCAGAAAAACAGACAAAACTACACACCAACAAGGATGTAGAGAAGTGGCTAGCCTGGGCACCTGTGGGAGGGATGACAGTTGGTGGCAGCCTCTCCTGCCTAGCACAGATTATCACCCCTCAAAGCACCCACCCCCAGAAAAACCCATGTCCATACAAAAGCACTGCAGGTAAATGGTCACAATAGCCACAGAGGAAACTTAAATGCCTACCAACTAATGTAAGTAAAACCTGGTATACTGTATAATGGAATGCTACATAGTAACACAAAGTAACAAGTATGCTATAGGTTGTAACAAAGTTTGTCTGAACTGTGAACACATCATGCTGGGTAAAGGGGCTCAGACACCAAAACAAATACATATTGTAAAACTGAATTAATATAAAATGTCGAAAAATAGTCAAATCTATAGATAAGAAGATGAACGATTGCCTAGCACTAGGGGTGGGAATGGAGAGGTTGTAAACAGACACATAATTTCTTTTAGGGACCACAGAGATGTTCTAAAATTAGATGGCAGTGATGATTACACAACTGTGTACATCTACTGAAGATCATCAAATTGTTCAGGTAATGTAGGCCAATTTTATGGCATAAGAATTATGTTGGGGATTTTCTGCTATTGTTTTGTTTTTGTTGTTTCTTTTTTCACTTTTTTTTCTCTTAAAAAAATATACCTCAAGAGAAGGAGGCAGAGGGAAATGGGGGAAAGGAAAGGGAATGTAAAAATAATTAAAATGCATTAAGTACATGTGTCAACTCCTCATGCTGAATATAATCACTGACTACAAATATGCACAAATAAAAATTAAATATCTGCAAGAAAAAAAAGAATTATACCTCAAAAAGCTGTTTTTAAAACATGGGATCTGTAAGACTTCCAGAAAAGGAAGTAAGAAACTACTTATGCAGAACAAGCAAGCCCAGGAGGAGAAACCCAGGTCCTGCCCTAGCTCTGCCCTCATTTTGCTGAGGCTGCTGGGGAACTGCCCCCTCACCCACCTTGGGCCCTGGTCTCTCAGCGGGAGCTCAGATGGCAGGAGTGTCGTACTGCCTAGAACAACAGCCCTCTGACTTTGCTGGCCCTGGCCCAGTCAGCTTACCTCGACCAACTACTGCTGCTTCCTGTGGAAGGGGGAGTCAGAAATAATGAAAGATAACTGCAGCAAAGCCAGATGCTAAAAGCTGTACCAAATGCTAGTAACTTGGAAACACTCACTGGAGAGCTAGTAAGTAGCTGAAAAACACCACGGGAAGGCTCCAACAGGGCAGAGCCAGGCACAACAGGAAGAGCCTCTTAGCTTTCCAGGAAACCACATGCCCCCCACCCCATATGCCTGCTGCTCCCAGACCCCGTGTGTTGTGGCTCTGCTCAATTTAGAACCCAGGAAAAGTTAGGACTGTAGGGAAAACTAAGCTCAGGATGTCACCTCAAGCACCTCATCCCACATCCTTTAAGTCTGAAGAATAGGCCCCCAGGAGCGGCTGCCCACCCAGGCAGGGGCTCGGCTTCTTTCTCTCTTAGGTGCCAGGAACAACATGTTGGTAATGTTACTGACTCCACCTTCAAAAAGTGTCCAGAATCTGGCTCCCTGTCTCTGCCGTGAGCCAGGAAGGGGCACCGTCACTGTTTGTGTGGTGCAGCAGCAGCCTCACTGGACTGTTTCTGCACCTGCCATGAAGATACAGCTCTTGGCTGAAACCCTCCCGTGAGCGCCACTCCTCTGAGAATCATTCCAAAGCCCCATCCCCCATCCACAGGGCCCCAGGTGCCCTGTAACGCATGCCACTGCTGTCTCCACACTCCTCCCCTGCGCCCACTCCTGCCTGGGGCACTGCCCCTGCTGTCCTCCTCAGGCCTCTCAGCCCAGCTCGCACATGATGTGGCGGCGCTGCTCTCTTTGTTCAGCACACGATCAGGCCTACCCACTGCCCCCAACTCTGCTGACCCCACCGCCCTTGGCTCCCTGGGGGCATGCACTTCCGCCAGGCCACCCCTGACACCAAGCTCACCCGTGCCGTGACACTGTGAACCCCTCAGTGTAGACCTGGGAGCTGGGCAGGCTAACTTGCTTATCTGCCTTCTCACTCCCAAGGTCCTTGGGCAAAAAGATATTTTACCCTCTATTCACTGAGTTTGTCTGCATACAGAGAAGAAAAAGTCTTGGGAAAAAATGCTAGTGGGAAAGTAAGGAGCCCTGAACAAGCACATGGTATTTGACAGATTACGGTCACATCTAGAGATTAAGTGTCTCTTGCCAAAACCTCGCCTCTTTCCACAAGGTGGCACTGCAGGGCAATGGGGGGTATTCCCACCCACTGCAATTTGGGGGAAAGGAACTAACTCTAAAGAGGTATGGTTTAGAAAGATTGTACTAAGTTCAATTCCCATGGTTAGACTTTGTATTGTTTTGGAAAAGAAATAGAAATGACCGTAGAAGAGTGATTTTAAAATTTCTAAATAGCCAGCTGTGTGTACCACCCACTTGCAATCCCAGTTCTTGGTAGGTTTAGGCAGGAGGATCACTTTGAGTTCAAGGCCAGCCTGGACTATATATACTATATGCCCCATCTCAAAAAATTTTTTTTTCTTCTAAATAAATGAAAAGTAGTTTTGGGTGCAGTGCACATGCCTACAATTTCAGCTACTGGGGTGGTTCCAATATTAGTAATTACCATACTTCTTATAATTATCAAATTTATAGGTTAGAGGATCACAATTTCAAGGCCAGCCTGGGCAATTTAATGACCCTGTCTCAAAAAGAAAATTTTTTTAAAGAAAGAGAAAGGGAAAAGAAAAAGAAAAGAGCGGTGATATAGTCCAGTGCTCTGTGGATCCAATCCCAAGCACCATAAAATGTTTTTAAAAACATGGAAAGCTTAAGGCTATAGATATCATATTTAACCCTCTTGAGATGACAAGAATTTTTACATATTTTAATAGCATCAAGTCTAAGTTAAATGTACATTAAATTGATGCTCAAAAACTGTATTCAAACTGGGTGTGGTGGTGTACATCTGTAACCCCAGAATTAGGGAGGATGAGGCAGGAGGGTCACCTTGAGTTTGAGACCTGCCTATGTTACATGAGTTTCAAAGCCAGCCTGCGAAAGTCAGTTTCTCTCTCTCTCAGACAGACAGACAGACAGACAGACACACACACACACACACACACACACACACAAAGAAAAAAAACTACCAAAAATTAGACACCAAAACTGATAGAGAAGTAGAGACTTTCCATGACAAAGAAAGACATGACCACTAAACCAGAGTTGCAGAAAATACTCGAGGGAATTCTAGACAAAGACACCAACAATCCCAAAAAGAAAGAATACATCTAACTAGGAGTGTAATTAAACAAAAAGGGAAAAAAAACAATCAGCACTGGAAAAAATAATACAATGACATTATTCAATAAGCACGTAAGAGTAGTAACTCTTGATCAATGGTCTCAACTCCCCAATCCAAAGATGCAGACCAGCAGACGTGAGTAAAGAACAAAATGTAATCAAACACTGCCTACAGGAGAAGCATCTCTCCAAAAGGAGCTGTGCAGACTGAATGCAAAACGGCAGGAAACAGTCCCCGTTCCCCAAGGACCCCAGACAAGCAGGAGCAGCTTCCTTATTTTCACATACAGCAGATTTCAAACCAAAACTGACCATAAAAGACAAAGGTAGGCACCGCAAAACTGGGAAAGAGGGTTGGGGATTTAGCTCAGCAGTGTATGTGCCTGTGTGGCTAGCGTGAGACCGTGAGTTCGATCCTAGTACCAAAAAAAAAAAAAAAAAAAAAAAAAAAAAGAGAGAGAGAGAGAAAGAAAAAAGAAAATACTGGGAAAGAGATGAGTTCAAAAGGAAAAGATAACAATCAGGGATAGCTATGCATCCAGTGTCAGCACACACAACTTCACAGAAAAATAAAAAAAGAAATACTGGACCTGGACAACAGGCATCAATACAGTCATAGTCGGGGCTTCAAAACCCCACTGTTGGGTCAGTGGTTTAGCTCAGCAGCCTAAGTGTGTGCCTGGCGTGAGGCCCTCAAGCTCGATTCCCAGTACAAAAAAAAAGAAAAAACCCACCACTCTCACAAGTAGACATGTCAGTCAGACAAAAAAATAAAAACAAACAACGCACAAATATCTGAATTAAGCCATACCACTGAACAAATAGACTTACGAGATTCCTACAGGGTATTTTATCCAATAGCAGAATACACTTTTTTCTCAATAGTATAGGGAACTAGGCCACAAAGTATGCTGAAATAAATATGAAAAAACTGAAATAATTCTCTGCATTCCATCAGATCAAAGCAGAATGACGTGAGAGACCAACGGCAAAAGAATCCACAGTCACTACACACACATGGCGACTAAACAACATGCTGGAGAACAATCAATGGATCCCACAGAAAACCAGCGGAGAAATAACAAAAATTCCAGAATCAAATGGCAATGGAAGCAGCGCACCAAAAGCTATGAAACACAAAGGCAGCTCTAAAAGGGAGAAGGTTGAGCTGCAAATACACACACAAAAAGACAGAGCAACCCCAACTAAATAATCCAGTAATACTCCTCATAGTGCTAGAAAAACAAGTACAATCCAAATCTGAAGCTAGTGAAGGGAAAGAAATTATAAATACCAGAGAGGAAATTAGTGAAATTAAGACTAAAAGGTGCCAGGTGTGGCGGTCCATGTCTACAGTCTCAGCATTCGAGAAGCTGAGGCAGGATACTGCCTAGAGTTCAAGGTCAGCCTGGACTACATGGTGAGTTAGCTCCAGGCCAGTCTGAACTACTTAGTAATACCCTGTCTCCAAAAAAAATTTTTTTTGAAGAAAAAGATTTGTGCTGGTATTGTTTGGACAACTGACGGCAGATGTCGGGTGCTCTGGGTGAATGATTCGGGGATGCCAATGCACAGTATATGTACCATTGTTATCCCCTGACTGACGTGCTTTGAAATCTTGTTATAGTTGTTTTTCTCCTCCTCCTCCTCCTCTTCCTCGTTCTCTTTGAATAAAATGAATTTGAAAAAAAAATCAAGTCATAGCATGCACAAGTACAAATTCTCTATGATGAATGTGATCACTATGTATATCTAAAATGTACTAATAAAATCTGACTGAAAGGGGCTGGGGATTTAGCTCAGCGGCATAAGCACCTGCCTTGCAAGCAGACGGTCATGAGTTCGATCCCCAGTACCGATAAAAAAAAAAAAAAAAAGAAAGAAAGAAAGAAAAAAAATATCTGACTGAAAAAAAGGAGGAAAAAATGTACCAATACTGTTTAATTTAAATCACTATTTCATCTGCTTTTAAATTTTAACATTAAAAATATATCCCACCAAAAAAAATATATTTCATCATATAAAAATTTCTTCTCACCAATGTGAACTGGCCAAATACAGTCATCCATTATTGTACAGAATACAATATTCTCCTTATTCACTTTGCTTCTTCAGAATGTAAAGACATGCATTTGAAGGAATTATCTATGAGAGAGAAAAAGTGAGAGAGTGAATTCTAAGACAGAAAATAAGAAATGTGAGTTCTGACCTCTGTGCACCAGTGTCAGGGGCCTGCCTGGAATGATGGTCACCTCACTGACATCATGCATGTGACTGCCACAGAAGCAGGACAAACACTGAACTGCAAACTGCAGGCTAGGCCTACTTGTGGGCTCTGAAATCAATTTATCAGAACAAGTTCATTTTGAAGGGTGGTTTTGTTATGTTTTGTTTTGTTTTGTTGAGACAGGGTCTCATTATGTAGCTCAGGCTGACCATGATGAACTTGCTGTACAACCTAGGTTGGCCTCAAACTCACATGGATCCGCCTGCCCCGGCGTCCTGTGTGCTGGAGTACAGGCATGTGCCACCATGCCGCGTGGAGTCAAGTTTATTTTTCAATGAAATAAAATAATATAAAACAGCACTGAGAATGAAAAGTCAAGACTGAGACTGAGAAAAAAATCTGCAAAATATACATTTCATAAAGACATATTCTAAGTGTACAAAAACTTAAAACTCAACAAAACAACTCAATTTGTGAAATGCACAACCTGGCTGAACATCTGATCAAGGAAAACATACACCCGACACACATGTGTAAAGATGTTCACCAGAAGAGGTTACTTAGGAAACTCTATTAGAACAAAACCAAACACCACCACTTAAAGTACAAAACAGTGTCACGACAACGCCAGTGAGGATGTGGAGCAACAGAAACTGCAGACATGCATGCGAAATGCTACAGCTGCTTCAGAACGCAGCACACTTTTACCATGAGACTCGGCAGTAGCACTCCAGTGTTTATCCAGAGGAGCTAAAAACTCCTAAGTCCACACAGAAGCCTACATATAATTGTTTGTAATGGCTTTATCCATAATTGCAAAAAAGTGGAAGCAAAGATGTTCTTTAGTAGGTGAACAGATAAAGTCTGGCACATCAAACAGTAGAGTTCATGGATCAAACAAAATGATCCATCAAATCACAGAAAGATATTGAGGCCTATAAACACATGCTGCTAGGTGAAAGAACCACATCCATTCTCCAACCCTATGAAAAAGCAAAACAATAGTGACAAGTCACTGACTTCTAGGATTCAGAGGAATTCAGGGACGGAATGCAGGGACTTCTTGGGCACAGATGCCCAATGTATGGCACTAGAATCACTGCACATTTTTCAAAATCCACAGCACCCTACAACACCAAGAGTAAATGTGGACATCAGCTATGAACAATGGTCAATGAAAACACATCACTATTGGTCCAATTTAGTTTTACCACACTGTATTAGTAGTGTGGTATTAGTAATGAGGAGACGGTGAGGGAAAGAAGCGATAGTGGGTAAAAAGTGCTTTCTGCTCCATTTTTCTGTATGTCTAAATTGTTTTAGTAGTCAGGGGCTGAGGATTTAGCTCAGCGGCATTAGCGCCTGCCTTGCAAGCACAGTCATGAGTTCGATCCCTGGTACTGATAAAAAAAATAATAAAATAAATAAATAATAAAATTGTTCTAGTAGTCCTGTAGTCAGGCACGGTGGCACACACCAGTAATCCCAACACTGAGAAGGCTGAGGCAAGTGGACTGCCACTGTTATGGTTTGAAAACTGGTGGTCAACTCAACACCAGCTGGATTACATCAGCATGCATTGAGAGAAGATGCTCCACCTGAGGAGGGTTGCCACGATAAATAAGTGGAGAAGAAGCGTGGTGCTGGGAGGCATTGAGGTGTGAAGGAGGCCTTGTGGGTTCTCTTACGAGTTGCTGTCTGAGCTGTTGGTTCTCCTGGAGAAGCTTTGGTCTTCACATCGAGCACTGCTTCCTGGCTCTGGAGGGGAAGACATGTGCTGCCTGGTCTCCAGGATAAACTCGTCACACTGCTTCCTGACACGTACCCGACTCTGCTTGTCGTCGGAGGAGCTCGGGGCCTCCGTGTCGTTGAGGACAGCTGTGGTGCCTTTCAGGACAGCCCCGCTCTTTGTTATGAGTGTGACTTCTCGGCTCCAGTGCAGAACCCTCATCCCACTAGCACAGCTCCTTCATCCTGCTGGCATAGACTTTCTGGCTTCCACTGCTGACCCTTGGGTCTTCCCGGCATGAATCCATAAAAGAGACTGGCGTGAGTCCTTCTTGTGGGCTCTGGACTTCCATTTGGACTCGTGGAAGCATTGTCCTGAGCTCTGGGTTTTTATCTGGACTCATGTGGGACATTGCCGTGGGGTTTAGACTCTTGACTAAATAATCTATGTTGTTGGTGTTGCGGATAGATTTCCTGCATTCTCCTGTGTTAACTTCTGGTGACCATTATAAAAATATTATAAACTCCATGTCCTGACCTGAATTGTTCTCTGTGTACAACCCCTGACTACAACAGCCCCTGAGTTTCAGACCAGCCTGAGCTACACAATGAGTTCAAGACCACCCTGAATTATAACAGAAGACCCTGCCCCCTACCAAAGAAAGTCTTAAAAGCAGCATAGTGCATACTAAGAGCAGGAAAACGCTTGGCAACATATACAGAAGGAATACATGGGTGAATGCACATGTAAGAAGTCACATTTTAAGGGTTTCTTTTATTTTCGTTTTAAAGACAGGGCATGCTACATAGTTCAGGCTGGCCCTATACTGCTTCTGCTTCCCAAGTGCTGGGGTTGCAGGTGTGAACCACAATGCCTGGTGCCAAGTGTTTCTTCATGTGTGTCATGGTGCAAAAAAGTTTGAAAAGCACCACAAGGGTCTCATGCAGATCAGATTTCCGTGACACTAACACCTCTTGGCATTAGGTAAGAGCCACGGCCGTCCCTGTTCTGTGTGCGTGTTACTAGGCACTGCTGACGTGGACTCTGTGCATTTCCAGTCCCCACCCCGCTCTGTGGGACAAGCACTCCCCTTGAGTTCACAGTTGAGGGAAACAGGCTTGGAGAGGGGAATTAGCCTGCCCAAGGTCCCGCCACGACCGGGCCCCTGACTGGAAGCTGGGGATATAATTCAGTGGAACAACTTTGGGTTCAACCCCCAATACCACCGAGAAAAGGAGGAGGGGGTGCAAAGGACAGCAGCAAAGGCTGTAACCCGGACACACCCGGCAACGCTACTACGAGAGGAGCCCCACTCACGCACCACAGCACCCTCCCGACAGGCAAGCCCGGAAGACAGAAGCCAGGAAGCGTGAGGTGAGCACTGACTGCTGATGGGTACAGGGTTGCCTTCCAAGGCTGTGAGAATACCCTACAGTTAAGATAGTGGTGACATTCACACAACTCTGTGACAACACTAAAAACTACTACTTACGTGTATACTTTGAAAGGGTGAATTATAAGGTATGTAAACTACATACCAATAAAACTATTACCAAAAAAAGCCAATTATTCAACCTATTCAATCTATACAATAGTTTTCTCATTGAAAATAACTTGAAATAAAACACTGTATTATTTTCTTGTTTATATTTTTCCTTTTCTTTAGTAAACATTTATAGTTACACAAATTCTACTTTTTCATTTCTGCAAATACTGAAAATTTACTACTACATGTTTTGCCAGCAGGAAAATGGGCCTCAGATCTTGGAAACAATATTGTGGAAACAATCTAAGTGTCCACTGATCGAGGAACAGATAAAAAAGATGTTATTTTTATACTATAGAGTACTATTCAGCCATAAAGAATGATACACTGGACATTTTTATAGGTAAATGGCTGCACCTTGAAAACAGACTCAGTGAAATAAATAAGACACACTTGTATAAACATCGCATTGTTTCATTAGCGTGACAAGCTGAAAGAAAAAAACATATGTATATGCATATGTATATGTATAAAAATAGTTAAGATAGTTATATTGCTGATTTCTCTGAGTTCACTGAAGAGAAAGATTTGCACTGGTACTGTTCAGACAACTTGTGCTCTGGGTGAATGATCTGGGGATGACAACACATAATGTATATACCATTGTTGCTCCCTGACGTGCTTTGAAATTTTGTTGTAGTTTTTTCTTCTTTTTGAATAAAATAGATTTGAAAAAAAAGGAAAATGGGACTCAAAATAAAGACAATTATTAAAATAACGTCCCAGGTGTGATGCTGCACGCCTGTAACCGCAGCACTTGGGAGGCTGAAACATGAGCACCGCCCAGTTCATGGCCAGCCTGGACTACATAGCAAGACTCTATCTCAAAAACGTACATACATACATACATACAAGTCCATGAAGAGCGCTTTTATACAATTATGTATACAGAAACACCATAATCAGAATAGAATTTTCAAAGGAGAAAAAGTAAGTCCAACAGTGCTGCCTTTTACAAAAGGTTCTTTTTTTCTTTCAGATGTCAGCTGCAGTTCTTGAAAGCCATGATGCCACTATGAATTTGCTCTGAGTTACTGCTCTCAATGTGTCTCATCCTAAGAAACCTAAGCAAAAGTCAAGAGTGGAAAACAAAAGCACCAGTGCCTGGAAATTATCTATGTCATTTACAAAGGGAAATACTTAAACCAACGTCCCATAGGCCTGTGGAAGCTCAGCTCAGGCACTAATGACAGGAACCTCGATAAGACGCGTAATGAATCAAGACAGACAGCCCCGCGGCAGCTGAGCAGGCACAGTGGGTAAGATTTCCCCTAATTAGGTGAGTTCCTGGGGAGAGAGTTCAACATAAGCACCCTGAGTAACAACCGCAACCAGAACGCACACTACCAAACTGTGGACTAAACACAACTGTACCACTCTCCTTACAAGCACATTATATTTAAAAAGAAAAATCCTTGTCTTAAGTTTGAGAGCAGTAACTCAGAGCATTTCAAAATGTGAACCCTAAAAGTTTTAGAATAAGTTTTCTCACTAAGTATTTTATGCTCATGGAAACTAGCTGCAGGCCTGGAGTCCAATATGCACAGAAATGTATGTTTTCTTTCCTATTCAAAACTTACTGGTACTGACATGTTTTAGGGCCTAAAGTCAGAATGAAACAAGATACTATACTTAACATCAAAGAATTTTTGCCATTTACTTCTTTTTTTTTTTTTTTTTTTTTTTTTGTCTTTTTTCTTTTTATCGGTACCAGGGATCGAACTCACGACTGCCTGCTTTAAAGGCAGGTGCTTATGCCGCTGAGCTAAATCCCCAGCCCCATTGCCATTTCCTTCTAATAAAAGCACTCATCATTTTTGTTATTGCAATACTTACTGAAAAGGGACAGGCCTCCTTCTAGCTACAAAGTATCACTTACCTCACCCAATAAGCCTAGAGACCAGGTGCTGGGAGGGTCCTGTCCGACAGACAGATAGCAACAATTTCAGGTCACAAGATGACCATGAGCTGGAGACAAGAATCAAACCCTAAAAGGTCAGCTCTAGAGCTTACATTTCTGCTTAAATAGTTCAGAAATGGAATATGAATATTCATTCATGGACATTTTAAAATCTCACTAGTCAAGTTCTTCATCATGATGAAATTATAGAAAATAGGCTTTATCTAAATTAAATTAGAAACAAAGTCAAACTATCCAAAAATGAAGCTGGGCATGGTGGTGGATTCCTGTAATCCTAGTAATTCAAGAGGCTGAGGCAGGAGAATCATCTTACGTTCAAGGCCAGTCTGGGCTATACAGTGAGTTCAAGGCCAACCCTGACTACATAGCAAGACCCTGTCTCAAAAACCTAAAACATAAAATTTAAAAGTGAATGAATAATAGTTCAGACTGCTCCAGGCAACAGATTTCCAACAAAAGAAATAAAAGGTGAAACCTTCAGTGTCTCCTTAACTCTATGAATTCACCTCTCCCAAAACTGGACTGGCTCCTGCGGTTTGGGTCTGCACAAGGACCAGAGAGGCCCAAATAAAGATGCACGCACAATCTGCAGTTGCATCACTGTTACTTTTAAGGCAACACTTACATATCCTCCCACTTGGTAAAACACGGGTAGCAAGGAAGTCTCATGTTTTTAACACAGCTGTCATTTCTGCTCTTCCACATACAAGTCACAGCAGCGAAGATTTCTGAACACTAACAGTCATTCATTTTTACAGCTGGAGGGGACGAAAGTCTCCGCAGACTGTCTTCTGCGTGACAGCCACATACCCCTGGCCTGGTCCTCACCACCCCACGGAGACAGTGTGCGAAGCTCTCCAGGCGCCATGTCCTCCTCTGGGACACATCACCCCTGTCCTGTCACCACTGTTGGCTCACTGGTTTCCTACTGGGACTCAGACTGGTGATGCAGACAAGGTTCCTGTCATTGTGCAGTTTTTATTACAGATGGGGAGGGACACAAAGTAAGGAAAACATACAGCACAGTAGTTGGTGATGGAGACTATGGAGAAACATTCACAGACAAAGGAGACTAGGACTGGTGTGACTTCAGCTTTAGAAGCTGTGGTTAGGAAAAGCCTCACTGAAGACAGTGAGCCACAAGACACTCTGAAAGCAGTGCACTCTGGCAAAAGGAACAAGTGCAAAGGCCCTGAAGCAGAATGGATGCCAGACAAGACTGAGACTCATTAGGGGTCCAGTTCTGCAGGAGCAGAGAGACAGACACCAAGGGCAGAAACGGCAGAGGCTTCCTCTCAAAAGAAGACTGATGGCCCCAGAAAGTTCTGTCCAAGTGGTGATTCTGACAGAAGAACTTCCAGGCTTTGCTGGGGACAGACAGTGACAGCAGGCAGACAGTGTGAAGGCCCCTCAGGAGCAAAGACAAGAATCCAGGTGAGCGTGAGCATGCCTGAGAGCACACGACAGAGCTGGGCAGACGGTGAGGCTCCTCTGACAGCACCTGCTATGGCACGGATGTGGGTGGCCAGGGGAGAGAGCACTTAGAGGAGGCCCTGCCAGCCCCTTCCTGTCTCCCTGAAGACCGTCGGGCTGGCTCTCCCTCCAAGGTCCTTTTAAGAAATCTCCTCTTTCCCAAGGGCTACAAAGCAAGAACTGGCTTTGCCCCTCATGAATCCCTTCAATGATTATCATTTCACAGAGGAACCTGGGAGGTGCAGCAGCTCAGCACTCAGCCAGGTGCCACCTTTCCTTCCGGAGGGCTGCTGGTGGCTGGAAAGGCGGCCCCTTCACTGAACTCCCTCTGAGGCCGTGACGGGGGTATGGGCTTAGCAGCAGGGAGGGGCAGGAAGGAGAGGGCAGCAGCAATCCTGGCTGGTTCCAGGCACTGAGAGGCAGGCCTGTGGCACTAGCTGCACCGCTACCCGCCAGTGCCAGGCCAAGGCCGCAGCCCTGCTCAGCAGGCAGAGGCCGATGGGCTCTCCGCCGGGAAGCTCAGCGGCTTCCACGGGAAGAAGAGAGCAGTGGGTCTGAGGCTGGTGGCCGACTGCCCTCTCACCGCCTCCTGCACACCACGCAGCTGTTTTCTCCCTCCTCTGCCCCCGAAACGGCCCTCAGCTCAGCGCTCAGGACGCTCTCATGGACCCACATTTAACACAAGAAGGAAACACCGCCTGCCGAAGTAACACTCACACCTGTACTAAAGCACACGCTTGACTCAAAGCTGCAAACCTGAGATTCAAGTACACAGGTGCTTCTCTTTTTTTCTTTTCAACAATCACTGAAGAGTTTTGGGAAAACAAGACCATATAATAGAGTGAGTGAGTGAGTGAGTATGTGTGTGTGTGTGTGTGTGTGTGTGTGTGTGTGTATGTGTGTGTGTGTGTGTGTGTGTGTGTGTAAACTGAGTTAGTGGCCTTCTGAATGCTTTAAAAAGTATTCAGTTCAATGATTAGGGATATGCCAGAAATTTCAAATATAAACTCTAAAAGATCAGTCATAAAATCTTGGAGCCAGACTAGAACCTAAACTAACCAATACTCTTTCCCCATTTTATAGGTAAGAAAGCAGATGCCCAGCGAAGGGTATAATCTGCCAAGGTTAATAAATCTTATTAACAAAATCAGGTCTGAAACTTAGGTCCCCTCTCAGCACAGCACCTGTGGCTCCCTGCAGTTATCCAGTTACATTGTTTATTTGCTATTCAAGAAGAAGGTCTGCTAAAAAGCACCAAACCAGACATACAGTATCTTCAGACTTAATTTCCTCCCCCCTTTTAATTTCAATATTTGACAATAATGTGGTGACTAAAAAAGCTGGGAAACACCCTCAGTAATTTAGAAATTATAGAGATGAACTGAAATTAAGTAAAAAATAAAACCATGTACGAAAGCACAAAGTATAAAGTTTAACTGATCATAAAAAGACTATAATGTGGCTTGAAAGTATGAGGGCTTCGTAAGTATGAGTCTGATCCTAGAAAATGTCAGCTAAGTGACAACATTTTGTTAAAAATAATTACGTTCCCATCAGGCATGGTGGTGCCCAGCGGTAATTCTGGCACTTGGAGGGTGAGGCAGGAAGATCAGTGGAGTTTTAGGCCAGTCTGGGCTGCATAGTGAGCTCAAGGCAAGCCTGAGCTACATAACAAAACCCTTTCTCAAAAAACAAAAGCAAAAATAAGTCCAAGGCTGTGCATGGTGACACACACCTTAATTTCAGTACTTAAGAAGCTGAGGCAAAAGAATCACAAACTTGAGGTCAGCCTGAGCCACAGACCAAGACTCTGTTTCAAAAACAAAACAAAACAAAAAGAAATAAATGCCGGGTGTGGTGGCTCAGGCCTGTAATCCCAGCAGTCACCAGGATGAGGTAGGATGATTGTTGAGAGTTCAAGACCAGCCTAGGCTACAAAGTGAGCTCAAGGCCAGCCTGTCTCAAAAAGACAAAAAAAAAAAAGAAAGAAAGAAAGAAATGACTAGATAAGTCCATGGCATTTAATTGGGATAAAACTGAGGTGACCATATTATTAAGAACCAATAGATTGGGCCGGGTGTTTAGCTCAGTGGCTTAAGTGCCTGCAAGGCAAATGTGAGGTCATGAGTTCGATCCCCGGTACGGAAAAAAAAAAGAAAAAGAAAAAGAAAAAAAAGAACCAATAGATCAGCTGTAAGTGAGGAAAACAGGAGCTAATAGGATAGACTGCCAAGAAAACAGGTCAAACTAAGACCTTCGTACATATGACCACAGGGCCACATGATATAAGCCTATTGAAAAAGCTACGTGTTCTACCCAGCAAAGAATGTTCCCAGGAGATGAGGATCACAAAGAGACAAATGTTTTAAAAACAGGTCTACAAAGAAAAGAGCAAAACCCCACAGAACCAATTTCTCTTTTCATGAAGAGTCATTCTCACTACCTACACTTCATCAGCAGGTGAAAGGTAGACCTTGTAAGAAGACTCATCATTTCCTCCTCCAAACAATCCTCTCGAAACCCTGCATGAACCCAATGGGAACAGAACATGCACAGGCGAGTAGGTCCACTCGGCCTCCTTGTAGACAGAAGGATAGGGTCAAGAAGGGCATGGTGGCTCACTGCTGACCACATCTGAGCCTAGAGATGACTCCCGAGCCCACGAGTCATGCTGCTCATGCATGCTCAGGCCACGTCCAGGCAGACAAGCTGGCCAGCCACTTTCCTCCTCCCCTCCAGGAGAGATGGCAGTGTGATTCTCAAAGCAGAAGAGACTCTGGCCTGGGTCTGGCCTCCTTTGCAAGGCCAGTCAAAGCTCGTGGACTCTGGTCCCCAGCTGCCAACCAAGACCCTACACCTAGGGAATCAACTCACTTTAGAATTCAAAACCTCTGAATCCAGTTTCCACCACTAAGGACTGTGCAACTCAGCATTCCTTCTCAGTGGCCACCTGTACCAGCACCCTGTGTGCCAGACCTAGGACAAGTGGAGGGCATTCTCTGGGTATAATTACCCTTCAATTCCACCAGAAATCCTGTAAACTATATTTTTTCCTAAGTATCTCTATTTTTTTAAAGTGACAACATATAATTTTTAAAACTGTCAAGCAACAGAGAAAAAAGAGAGACAATGCCCTATGACCCACACTTACAGCTAGTATACATCCTTCACAACTTTTCTATACCACAGAATGCTTTTCCCAGTGAGGCCACAGTAAACAGGATTCTGGGTTTTTAGCTAACATTTTGGGCACTTGCCCATGAGAATCCAAACAGTTCTGCTACATTCTTCTTTAGGCTACATATTATTTCTCTACATGACAACATTTATTGAAGACAGGCATTATTACTTTTGTTTTACATATGAGGAAATAAGTTCCAAAAGGTTATGTAATTTGTCTAAGGTCACACAGCCAAGTAAGTGGGAGGGCCAGGCCTGGGACCAGGATTACCAGATTCCAGAGACTGTGTTCTCAAACCTTCCCAGCACTCATGTGCTCTGCACATCTCCAGACTAAGCCCTAAGCCAACTGTGGGGGCCTTGAAGGTAGTGGATTGAGGTTTCTCAGTCCCCAATGCCTACCACCTCATAGACATATATTCCAAGCCAGTAAGCACTTGTGGTCACTTTTGGGGTGCCATAGCTATCTTCCCTAGGGGCTATTCAGATCTTTCTCAGTGGTCCATCAGACACACTCATCCAAAGCATCCTCCTGGGACCCAGCACAGAGCTGCCTCCCACCATGCCTGCCAGGACCTCAGGACCATCTATCTGCAAGGCAGACTCGGACCTATCCCAACAGGAGCCATACCACAACCACTTCCCACACACAGCTCTCTGTCTCCCCCAACGCCAGCCCTCGGTCCCCCACATGCCCTGGAGGCAGCACTTTGGAAGCCCTTACCAGGCTTCTCTGCATCCTTATGTCAGGAGTGACAGAGGTCATAAACTATGGTCTCAGGATAAAAAAAGTATAAGACAGTTGAATTTAGATCATGCTAGGTGCTACACAGGGTGGAATGTAGAATATAAAGGTAGCGATGCTTTACAAAGATCTAAAAATCTATTTCAACCTCCAAAAACTAGAATTCCCAAGTTTATGTCCTGTCCCACCAACTCAGTAGTATGCAGAGTTTTGGTTAGGTGATTTCTAGTACTAGATTTTTTTTTTTTTTTTTTTTTTTGGTACCGGAGATCAAACTCACAACCTCACGCTTGCCAGGCAGATGTAGATTTTTGAATATTGGCCAGTATCTCAGAAACATCTAGAAAGAGATTCTTCCACTGTATCCTTAACCAATAAAGTTTCACATTAACAGACTTCAATACTTAAAAAAGCTGGCCAAACACAAAAGTTCACCAGGCATGATGCTGTCGATAAACCCAGGACTCTGGGAAACTGAGGCAGGAGGATTCCAAGTTCCAGGAAAGACTGGGGAAGCTGTGTCAAAAAAAAAAAAAAGGTCCAGAGATATAGCTCAGCATGAAGGCCCTAGGGTCAATCTCTAGTACAAAAAACAAAACAAAACACATCAAGTTTGCTTTTCCATTAAACTCAGTTATGGAATATAACTACTTTTTACTTTATCACCAAAAGTGCAAGCAATTACTATTGCTATTATTTTTTAAAATTCCAGTTGAGCATGATGGCACACACCTATAATGCCAGCGCTGAGGAGGCTGAAGCAGGAGGACCAGCAGGATCACTGCAAGTTTGAGGCCAGTCTGGGCTACAAAGTGAGTGCAAGGCCACTCTGAAACATATAGTGAAACCCTGCCTCAAAAAAACAGCAAAAAATAAATATCCCATTCTCTCACCCCAGTTATCCCACATAAATACATAAATAGTGATAACTCTCTAAGAAGACAGGAAGCCAACTGGACAGTAAGGTATTCACCATTTATGAGGGTTTTTGTTTTGTTTTTTATTTTAGGGGGTTTTCTTTTTGAGACAAGGTCTCGCTATGCAGTTCAGGCTGGCCTTGAGCTCACTCTGTAGCCCAGGCTGGTCTCAAACTCTCAAGGATCCTCCTGACTCAGCCTCCTACTGCAAGGATTACAGGTGTGTACTACTACGCCCAGCTTTAACAAAGATATTTGAGTATTCAACTCTAGAGCCAAATAATCACATAAAAATACTAAAAATCAGCTTGCAGGTTTGATTTGGAGTTTTATGGCAAGATGCTGCAAAATAGGAAAGAGCCAAAACCCATGGTGTAACCAAACTGTGACCTTGCATAAAACATAAATTAGATGATTTACAAGATTACTCATTCTTTTTTTTTTTTTTCTTTTGGTACCGGAGATCGAACTTACAACCTCGTGCTTCCCAGACAGGCGCTTATGCTGCTGAGTTAAATCCCTGGCCCCAAGATCACTCATGTTTTCACTTAGGAAAACTTTGCTGTGCCCAACCTCAACTCAGGCCACACAGTCAATAAAACTGTCCCATTGCCACCCTCACTGAACCTGAAGCAGAGACAGAAGAAGCCCCAGACAACACTGTGGAGCTGGGGAGGGCCCGGGCAGCCAAAGGAGGCCTGCTTGCTCCAGACTCCAGGAAAGACCGCCCGAAGGAAGCAGCTGGCCGGAAAGGAGTGCACTGTGGAGTGGAACCGGAAGGTGGGCGACAGCTCTAGCAGACAGCCCTGGACGCAGGGCTGGGCAGCAAATGGCTGTCTTCTGTAGTGACAAAGACTGAACTATCGAGCAGCTACATCTCCCATGGCTATGGATCCAGCCTGCTCCTTCCTGTGTGCAATACAGATGGCTTATCCACTACCTTCCAGTTACTGAGCAGGGATTTTTTTATACACTCCAATTTCACTTTTGCTAATCTTTTCTACCAATTTACAAAGCAAAGAATAAAAAGTAAAACTCAATAATCCACTGTGCAAAAAAACTACAACTAGAATGTCTCTCCAGACACAGTAAAACTAATAAAGTATTTCAGAAAAAGTTGCTTTAATAGTACTAGAGATTAAATGTTGATTAAAAATCTCCCCTTGAAGTTTTTCCTATTTTTAATTCTATTCCTAAAACCTATAATCATTAATTACACTATTTCCATGGTCATTAGGCAGACACAAATGTTGCAGCAGACAAGAAAATTAGTTACTAAAAGACATCAATTAGAAAGCATCCACACAAAATGACAATTTAACACTTTTCCTTCACCTGTGAAAACTGGTTTGCTATGTGCCTATCTGAAATTAAGTACTCTCCAAAGCAAGAAAGTTTGAAAGTGTAATGAATGACAACTATTTAATGTTTCGGAGACAAATACAGTACTTTGTGGAAAACAGCACGGCTCAACAGTGCTCACCATGAACTAGTCTTATAGGTTCTTTCTAAACCAACTCACTTAATCTTCACAAAACTCAGGGAGGCAGAGAGCACTACAATCTTCATTTTACCGATGAGGAAACTAAGACATAGAAAAATAAAGTCAGATAACACTGCTAAGAAAAGACAAAGTTTGAGGTTCAAATCCCAGCCTTCCCCAAATGTTAGTAACTGAAACCTACTGCCGTATAATAAAATCCCTAGTCATACATAATCCCTTGAGCAATTAATTCTCAGGACTAACAGTATTCTCTGAACAGCTGGAGATTCAACATTTCATCTGACCCAAAATCTGAAATTGCATAGGCCATCTAATAGCTCTTAACCACAAGTGGCTATAAGAACTTAAAACGTGGTTAACACAAATTAAGATGGACACATGGGCACACTATGTTCTGAAATCTGACTTGATACAAGAAAAAAAATTTAAAGTGTGTCACCAATAGGTGTTTTAATATTAACTATATGGTGCTGGGAATGGTGGCTCATGCCTAACATCCCAGCACTCGGTAAGCTGAGACAAGGGAACTGTTGCAAGTTCAAGACCAGCCTGGGCTACAAAGTGAGCTCAAGGCCAGCCTGAACTGCATAGCAAGACCCTGTCTCAAAAAGACCAAAAAAAAAAAAAAAAGAAAGAAAGAAAGAGTTTGGCTATAATGGGTTAAATGGAATACAGTATTATTAAAACTAACTTCACCTATATCTTTTTATTTATGTTTCCATGCAGCCACTAGAAATTTTAAAATTGCGTTTGTGGCTCCAGTTATGTTTCTACTGAATACAGTTCATCCAAAGTACAGCCAGCAGTTTCCTATACCCCAATGTTATTTACTCCTTTCCGATGACTCAGGCATCACAAGGAACTTTAACTACACCCTGCTGTGATGTGTAATTGTGATGCCTGGCATGCAGACAGGTCAGGCTACCCTCCTCCCCTAAGACCTCAGACCATAGTCCCTGGACATGCTTGACATCTCCGTGTCACTTCACCCTGAGACCAAGCTCTCCAGCTCTCTCTATGCCCACAGCCAGATCCCTCTAGCATCCATACACGTAGCACCCAATGCCAGAAAGTCAGGGAAATCAGAACTGTGTGACACAGAAAAACAGGTTCTGGAAAGCCTTCAGAAAGCCTCCTATGAACACAGCATTCTGGGCTGGGGAAACAGCTCAGCCGCACAGTGCCTGCCTGGCAAATGTGAGGTCATGAGTTCGATTCCTGCTACAAAAAAGCACTGGATTCTGCTTCAATGTGCAGGTCCTTCTGTGTGTGCATGGTAGGGAGGGGCTCACACTGAACCTCCAGCTCCTTTTTAAATTTCGATACTGGGTCTCACCTAATTGCCCAGGCTAGGCTTTTTTTTTTTTTTTTTTTTTTTTGTCTTTTTGAGACAGGGTCTCTATGCAGTTCAGGCTGGCCTTGAGCTCACTTTGTAGCCCAGGCTGGTCTTGAACTCAAAACAATCCTCCTGCCTCAGCCTCCCAAGTGCTGGGATTACAGGTGTGAGCCACCACGCCCGGTTACCCAGGCTGGGCTTAAATTTGCCATTCTCCTGCCTCTGCTTCCCCAGTAGCTGAGATTCTGAGTGTGTGCTACAACTCAGGTTCCCTGATAATTACTGTGACTGATCACAGCCGATTCTCTTCAGCGACTCTCTCCAGGTCCAGACACAAGGGCCAACTTTAACTAGGGCCCCCTACAACTTAGCCTGAAGTTCCTCCACAGCAGTTTCAGTCTGAAAAGAGGAAAACCTCTGCGGATGGAGGGCACTAAGACTGCTGAACGATTATGTAGTCATCACCACTGAACCGTATGCTTAAGTGGTGAGTTTTATGCCACATGTGTGTTACTACAAACACTTTCTTCCCCCCTGCTTCACCATTTCCTATTTTCTTCAAAAATGAGTTCAGACCATCCATGGCCCTTGAGTTCTGGCCTCCCTCTGCCTCCTTGACCTTGTGCTCCAGGTGCCTTTTCTCAACGGCCTGTGCCAACCAAGACCTCAGAGTTTGGTCCATGTCCTCCTCAGTATCACCTCCACTGACTCTTCCCTGACCTCCCAAGGATGCCAAGACCCAGCTTGCAATGGTGCCCTAACTCTAATCTCCTGAATGACACTGTTTGTTTACATCTTACACTGTGAGCTCATCAAGCACAGGGCAGACTGAGCATCTAATTAATGTACCCTAAATGCTTGTTGAGCTCATTCGGTCAATAAGTACAGTACTTACTGAACGCCTACCAGGCCTGCAATGTCCTCAGCACTAAGGCATTGCAACGGGGAAAGAAAACAAAACCCTGCTTTCATGGAGCGTCCACAGACACTGCACTACAAAGACAAACAAAGCTTGGCAAGAGAGGGACATTTCCTACAAGCTGACCTGTGAGGTGCCACCTAGGTCCTGGCAGTTCTGACCGAACACTGGGGAAATGCAGGATATTCTGGCTCAAGCTGAGTCTGAACAGTAAGGACTGGACCAAGAAAGTAAACTCTTATCTAAGAAAAGCAAACCATTCCCTCACCCCATCAATGTGACCTTGTAATTACCTCCTTGCATTCTCAATACGAAGGACACTCGTGCTCCGGCACAGTGAAGACCTCTCCTAATGGAATCCTCTCTGCCACGAAGCCTTATGTTTGCTGGAGAAAACATGAGAATGGCCAATATTTACTGAGTGCCTGTTACACATTTGACATGCGGCATACTAAGCCCTGGGCAAACCTCCAGAAAACCTTAGGAAACACACAAACCCATTTTCAAAAAGAGTAAGGCTGGAACCAGAAACCTACCCTACTCCAGAGGCTGTGCTGATAACCCTTACGCTGTGTGGTTTCACAGCTGTACTTCCTATCACAAGACACTCTTTGTTCCTACTACTGTTATTTTCCCTATTAATGTTTATCAAAATGCCAACATCATTTTTCATAAAGATTAACATTTTGATTCTTACATTTCTGTAGAAATATAAGAGATCCAGAATAGTCTAAACGGGGCTGGGGATTTAGCTCAGCAGCATAAGCGCCTGCCTTGCAAGCAGGCAGTCGTGAGTTTGATCCCCGGTACCGATAAAAAAAGAAAAAAAAAAAAAAACCATACAGAATAGTCTAAACAACTTTGATAAAGGAACACCATTAGAGCTCCATCAATTTTCTATTAATTTTAAAGTTACAAATTTACTTCACTTTCTTCATCTTAGCTATACCCTGCTTCATATTTCTAGTTTTGCAACAGAAATGTCTGTCTATACTTTTGTTCACTTTTGATTTTAACTACTGGTTGCTGCTACTATTTTCAAGGGTGCCATTAGATGGAAAAGTAAATATGCAACACAGCAAAAGCCAAACACCAGCTATCTGTGCAGACACAAATTACACCTCTGGAGAAATGCACACTGGAACTCTGCCAGGACAGTGCAGCCCTGCCTGGGAAGCCCGGCCAGTGCCCACAGGGGAGGCTGGCCAGGCACACTGGTAAGTGAGTAGAAGGTGACACGTGTGGTGCGCTGCACATTCCCAGGCCAAAACCTTGAATGCAAAAAACACATTAAAGCCAATTCATGTAAAGCAAAAGATTTTTACCTGACACATTTATTCTACCTTAGCATTTAAGAGTAGCCAGGCATGGTGGCACATGCCTATGATCCCACCACTTAGGAGGCCAAGGCAGTAGGTAGGATCACTAGAAGCTCAATGCCAGCCTAGGCTACATAGTGAGTTCAAGACCACCCTAAACTATATAGGAAGACCCTGCTTTAAAAAAAAAAAAAAGAAAGAAAGAAAAGAAATGAAAGAAAGTTTGAGTCTGCCTGGGCCTATCTCAAAGTATTTTTAAAAAATATTTTTCAAAAGAGATTGGGATGAAGCTCTGTGTGAAGAGGCCCTGGTCTCAAGCCTCAGTACTGAAAGAAAAGCAGATGCAATGCCTTTCTGGGTTCAGCCTGGGTCACAGTAAACTCATTCCCCTCCTCACAAGCCTTTAATCCTATTTGTTCTCCATCACTATCTTATGGCCCAACCACCAAAACAATGCACAGTCCCGACTCTAGCCCTGCACTTTGCTTCACTTCCTCCTCCTCCCTGTCCCTCTGCCGCACTCACGCTCTCACTCACGCTCCCCTTCAGACACACACACACACACACACACACACACACACACACACACGGCATGCACACGCCATCAGCTTGTGAACTGAACTTCTGTTTCAGGTCCTCAGGTCAAGCCTGCACTACTGGTCTCCTCGCTGGTCTTCCTGGGCTTGTTCTGTTTTGCTTTACTTTCTCATTTTGTCTTGTCTGGAGGTACTGGGGAAGGAACCAGGGGTACTAAGCTACCATATATCCTCAGCCCCTTCTAAAATTTTGACTCGGGGTCTTGCTACACTGCCCACGTAGTAGTCAATCTTATGATCTTCCTGCCTCAGCCTTCCTCAATACTGGGCTCTTCCTGTTGTTTAAATGCCTTTTTCTCCGTACACCCTCTATCTTCCCTTGGCTTCAGAAACATCTTTCCATCACACAGCTCTGACCACATCACTCCACTTTCCAAAGACACTGATGGTTTCTGGTCACCCAGAATCACACCAAACCCTGCAGTGGCACACAGACACACACATGCACGAGCACGCACACAGACCCCTTTGCAGTGGGACCCTGCACAACTCTGCAGGTCATTTATTCTTTCAACAATGCAATGCTTATCGCACCAAATATGTTCCAGTTATACTACCAGGTGGTAGCATAATGACAAGTATTTTTTAAACAGCTCCTGTTCTTCTGAAACTTACAGGACAGGACAAGAAATAGAAATCAGTCACGCATGCAAACATTTAAGACAAATCTGAAATCCAAAATGTTCTGAGTGCTAACATGACAACACAAGTGAACATTTTATACCCCTCATATATGATGGTCACAGTCAAAATGCAAGTACACTCGCCAGGCATGATGCTGCAGGCCTGGAATCCCAGCACTAAGGAGGCTGATGCAGGAGGACTGCAGGTTCAAGCCCAGCTTGGGTAACTTATGAGACTCTGTCTCAAGATAAAATAAGGGCTCGGAATGTTGCTCCGTGTTAGACCAACCCTGGGTTCTATTCTCAGTATAGAAAAAGATAACAGCATTACATAAAATTACCTTCAGGCTATAAAATGCAGATGAAATACCAATGAATTGTGTAAGACTGATCAGTTGATCGATGGGTCAATCTATCTCTACATCTATCTGCATCCCCTCTCCTTCATGTGTATGTATATATTCCAAAATCTGGAAAAAGCCTAAAACCTGAAATCTGAAAACTTCTGGTTGCAAGGATTTTAGATGAAAGATACTCAATCTGCACTGCAAAGAAAGATAAAATACTCTCAATCTTGTATACAAACTAATAGCCACTGAACTGTACGCATTAAAAGGTGAATTCTATAGCATGTAAACTGCATTCCCTCCTACCTCCAAATACAGATATAGCAGGCTGAGTACCAATATTGGTAGATCTGATCGAGGCAGGGAGGCTGAAAGATTTCCAGAGAAAACAATGCTTATTAAAGGGAATGCCTGCGAGCACTCAGTCCACACTAAGCCCCACTCACTAGAACAATCCAGGTGATCCCCACAACCCCCAGTAGGTTACTATTACTGCCCTCAACTTACAGACAAGGAACTGAAGGGTCAAGTGACTTTACCCAATGTTAGAGAACCAATAGCTGGTAATGCTAAGGTTCACACTCCTACCTGCTGCAGTGAAGTTACCTAAGCTCTGCCTGGTACTAGAACAATGTAAGATGCAATACTTAGAGCAGTGCATTTCACTTGTTGTAGCAGAAGCTCCCTCCTCTCTCTCTCCCTTAGTAATTCTGGGACTTGAACCCAGGGCCCTCACACTGAGCTACAGTCCTTTGTTTGCTTGCTTGCTTTTTTGTTTGTTTGTTTGCTTGTTTTGAAATAGGGTAAATTGCTTTGCTGCCCAACTGGGCTTGAACTTGCCATCCTCCTGCCTCAGCCTCCCGGAATGCTGGAATTACAGGCAGGAGCCATCTGGCCCTTTTTGTCTTTACAATAGTCTTTAAGGCTTTACAAAATAGGGTCCTTTGGCTCCACCTGACCTCCCCCACTTGCTTTCTAAGTTCATTTCTTCCAGCCACCCAGGCCTCTCTTTTGTTTCCCCCACCTACAAGGCATCCTCTGATCACAGGGCCTTTCCATTTGCTTGAGTTATGACCACAATCATGACATACGGGATAAATCATGATTCTACCAAAACTTCAGTTACCATTTTCTCTAATCACACCAACAATCCACTAATAAGACCCTGCACAAAACTGTAGGGCCATTTAAAATGTCACTTGTTAATTTAGTGAAAACTGCCTCATTTCTCTAGCTCTTCTAGTGCGCTGCATGATGTAACCATGCAAAGATTCTTCTTTTGCAAAATCCAGTAACAGCAGCTTTTGCTTACCAATTAGTAAGAACAACAATCATAAAGCTCTCTTTGCAGTGAAATAAAGCAAAGCCACCAAGCCAAGAAAGTGTCACAATAGATTACCACCAGCCCTCAGGTTCCCCCCAGAATTACAGCTTATGAAATAACCATAGCAACAGCCCCCCCACCTCCCCGCACCCAAATCCGATCACACTTTTGCTGAGAAATTATTCTCCATCTGGGCAAACACACGCAAAGATGCATGTTGACAACAGTTATGTAACGCAACACAACAACTTGGTGGTATTTTAAGTTCCTAGCAATGTAAGAGTCTTAAATGACGTTTGGCTTATAGACTTCCACAGACCATTCAAAGTAGAACTGGGAGAAGGGAAAGAAGATACAGTTAAATGTGGATACAAAGTGGAGAATACAACTATCTTGGGATTCTTTTAAATACTAAGCTTCATTTGACACAAATGAAGCAAAAGCACAAAGGGAAAACATTTAATCCAACGCAATTTACCACCATCTCTAGCAACATATTTGGTTACAAATTTTCCCATAAGCACAAAGGCTAGGAGCAAAGGCATCAGACTTTCCAAACCTGTTTCACTGCTTATTACCTGGGGGATCCTGGCCAAGTTTGTTTGTTTGTTCTTCTTTGAGACAGGGTCTCACTATGCAGTTAGCTTGGTTTCAAACTCACTGCACAGCCTAAGCCAATGGTGGCAAACCTATGGCATGGCAGGCATGCAGAGCCCTATCTGTCAGTACTCAGCACTCAAGCCAAGTCACCCCAGCAACCAAGTATCAGATAAGTTTTTTTATAAACTAAAACCTCAGTATTCAGGTTTAATTATAGCCTTGGCACTTTGTATTAAAGATGTGGGTTTCAGTTTGGCACTCTAAAAAATTCACCATCACTGGCCTAGACCTTAAACTTAAAATCCTCATGCCTCAGTCTCCCAGGTGCTGGGATTACAACTGTGATCACCACTCCAAATTACTGGCCAAGATTTTGGGGCTTTGTTTTATCTCAAGCTGGGCTGGGGACTTAGCTCAGCGGCATAACCGTCTGCCTTGCAAGTGTGTGGTTGTGAGTTCGATCCCTGGTACCAATAAAAAAGACAAAAACAAAAAAAAAGAAAATGTTTTATCTCAAGCCTCAGTTCACCATACAAACAGAAACATCACACTGAGCCCACTACACAGTGCCTCAGCACATAAAGACAGATGCCCTTTGCTGAGTTCTCCCTGTTCCTGAACTGAATTGTAGAAAGTTAAGAGTCATGTAATCTTACCAAGAGCTGCCCATCTGGACCATTCAAATGCAGTGCTAGAGGCCTGCACATGCTAGGCTACTGCCCTACCACTAAGCTACATCAGTAAAACTGTGGTAAGAGCTTTTAGACACACATCTTTGTATCATTGGGGCTTTGCTCTTCACTTTAGAAATTTTTGGGTAGCCTGAGGCTGCAAGTAGATTATCTTAAATAGTATTGTAATTCTTAAAGAAACTAGAATTTTCTTTAAAAAATCTTGTCCAGATTTTGGTATTCTGCTTGTTAATTGCATTCTAGAATCAAGCTTATCAAAGACTGAATCATTAATTAACAGTAACAGCAAACACTGACTGAGATCTTACCACCTGCCTTATCATACAAAGATCTTGGACACTAAATTTGCCAAAAGCCTGCCAAGATGAGGTAGGTAGCTCAAACCTTTGATGTGGCCAACATGAATGCTGGAGACTCCACAAAAGCACTGCTGTAATCAACTACCAGACCAACACAAACACTCAGAAACCACCAGACCAAACTCACCTTATAAATGAGAGACTGAGGCCAAAAGAGATTCTGTCTCAAGGTCGCCCTGTTACTACCAAGACAGGGCTGGAACCAAAGTCTCTCCATTTCCCATGCAGTGTTTTGTCATCTATACAACAGCTGACGGTTTTAAAAAGAGAAAGACGTGTATTGTGTAACCCAAAAAGTTTTTCACACAGTTGGGAAGAAAACCCATCCCCTTAAATACTTGAAGTGAATGTTTGTTAACATAATCCACACCCTGCAGTGAAGATGATGCAGGGCTCCTAGCCAGATGCAAGGCACCAGCCACAGGCACAGCAGTGCCTAGAGGAGTGAAGGGGTTCACTGCCACCATAATCCCCAGAGCACCTTTCTGGCCAGCAAAGCACACTTCAGAGCCACACTGCCGGCTTCAGGTGGCCTGGTTATGAAAAGCAGAAAGGGATCAGCAGCCCCAAGCCCCTGGCATCTCTCACCTCTTCAGTGTCACTAACTTCTAACTCTCCTTTGAAAAGCATGATGCTGCATCTAGGCAGTTTTTACCTTTCTATATTCTGAGTCAGGGTTTCTATTTTTACTAAAATTCTCATTTTTATGAAAGTTGGCTGCACATGGCCTAATGCCCTCAGGTCTAGGTCAGGAAGTGACTGGACAGAGTTCTTTAAATGTTCCTTTTCCCCTTGGGTAAACATTTTTAAAAGGTTATCCAGCCTGGGATTTAGCTCAGTAGCGTAAGTGCCTGCATAGCAAGCACGAGGTCATGAGTTTGATCCCAGGGACAAAAAAAAAAAGTCATCCACTCCAGGCCTGTAATCCCAGCACTCAGGAGGCTGAGACACTGCAAGTTCAAGGCCAACCTGGGCTGCACAGTTGAGTGCAACCCAGCCTGAGCTCAGGATGATACCCTGTCCCAAAAAAACAAATCAAAACAAAAGGTAATCTATAATTTAAAAGTAGGAAGTTGTGAAACTTTGTATGACAAGCAAACAAGACTTTTACAAAGCCTTCATTGTGTTGGATGAGAGCTTGGCCAGATACTCTCATTTATTATTCCCAAAGCTGAGAATGGGTACCACACTAAACCACTGACCAATTCAAAGTTACCACAGACACCAACTGCCAATTTTCAAATAAATAAAATATATGCTAAAACTGTGTTGTCCAATATGGTAGCCACTCTTCATAGGGAGCTATTGAGCACCTGAAATGTGCAGTATGATGTGTGATGTAAAGATAAAACTTCACTAGAGGGCCAGGGATTTAGCTCAGCGGCGTAAGTGCCTGCCTAGCAAGCACAAAGTTGTGAGTTCAATTCCCCCGTACCAAAAACAAAAAAAAACAAACTTCACTAGATTCACACCAGATTCAAAGAGTTGGTTTAAAAAAAAAAAAAAAAGATGAAACATCACATGAGCAATTTTTTCACTTTGACGGCACATTAAATTAATACTATGGATATACTAAGCTAACTTAAGATATACAAATATTTTAATTTTTAAAATTTTAATGGAGTTATTAGAAAATTTTAAACTGCATTTGAAATTTGCATTACATTTTGATTTAACTGTGCTGCTTTATACAAATGACAAAATATGATCATAATAAATCAAAGGAGCATTGGCTCCTTTGATGATTTATTATGATGACAAACATCAGATATAAAATAAAGCAAGAAAAATCTTATTTATACTTTGGATACATATTTTAAAATGTTATCAAATAAGAATGGAATGTTCAGCTGGGCGTGATGGCTCACACCTGTAATCCCAGCACTTGGGAGGCTGAGGCAGGAAGATCGTTGCAAATTCAAGACCAGCCTAGGCTATAAAGTGAGCTCAAGGCCAGCCTGAACTGCACAGCGAGACCCTCTCAAAAAAGCCAAAAAAAAAGAATGGACTGTTCTTAAAACTCCTATTAGTTTACAACCACCTCCAACTGTGTTAATAGAGGAAGGACTCAATTCTACAAGTAGTATTTTGGGGATCAAGAAGGAAATACAAAATAAAAACCATTAAAGAGGGAGTAAGATAACTACCATCTGTATCTAAAAGGCATTTTAAAATTAAAGCAGTGTTTTAAACAGTTAATAGACCCTTTTAAAAAATACTTTATTATACAGTGATGCATGCCTGTGATCCCAGCACTCAGGTTGCTAAGGTAGGAAAATCGCTTCGAGGCCAGCTTGGGCTACATAGCAAGACCCTGTCTCAAAAAAAACAAAACTTTATTATTTTTATTAAATTGATGACATCTTCCAATTATGAGCTAATCAAACTTAGTAAACTTCTTAACCTGTTAAAGGTAGACTGGAAACTCTAATTCCAGGGAACAGAAGTGAAATTCCTGAAATTTCTATATGGAAACATATGCCACTTCCCAGCAAGATGTTTATAATTAAGCACTGTACAAAGATGAAATCAGCCAACATTTTGATACATATCCTTCAATATTACATTGATTATTACAAAATTTAAATAAAACTGTTTTCAAAATTCCAAACCACCACAATACCTTTTCAAAATCTAACCAGCAAAATTAGGGAGAGAACGCTCCCAAAGCTCCACCTAGTAAAGTTGAAATTAGAAATGGAAAATGCAAAGCCGTATCAGCAGTAAGAAATATTTGCACGGCACTGTTGGACAAACACCTTTGGATACATCACGCCATTTGATCTTCGTCTCTAATTCTGTATGTTTTTATCTATACTTTAGAGGTAATCCCAGTGTCAGAGTCCTTGACTTGTTCAAGGTCACAAAGCTAAAAATTACACAGTGGAACCAGTATTTAACCCCAAATTCGCTATGACAAGACGACCACTCCATTAAAACCACGTTTAGATTCCAACACGCTTAATGCTAAAGAATGAGCTAAGGATCAACTAGGTCAAATCTTAAGACTCCACAAACACCAGACACTAGAATCGGTTGAAAAGGGGAGAAGAGATTACCAAGAGACAGGAAACGGCTCGAACGATCAGGGTGAAAGATACAGACTCTAAATGTCCTTGGGTGCAGCACAACAGAATAGCAGGATTCAAACAGAAAATGCAGAGAAACTGTACTTCCCTCAGAAATGATTTTTCAATGTAGTAGCTGTAGGCTAAAAATCAAAATGATTATGCAGTCACTTTACCTATAAATGTCTGAGAATTTTACCTAATTATAGACATTTACAAAACGTATACATCCAAATATGTACAACCAGCCCATTTTTTCATAAGAATTGGCATTTTACTGCCAAAAAGCAAATTTGAAAAATGAGACTTCAACAACCTAATGTAGTTTAGAGGGAAAGAAAAAGGCCAGGTAAAAGGATGAAACGCCAACGCCGGGGTCTCCAGCAGAAAGCATCTTCTGGGCAGCACAATGGCATCAGCAGGGCTCCGGGGCCAGCTCGACCCTCGGGACGCCCGGTCGGCGACCCCGCGGGGGTCCGATGCGTCCCGGAGCGGCGTCCAGCACGCTCTGCTCCTGCCGGCCGCGGCCGCTGCTGCGTGGGAGCGCCACCCCGGGCCGCACCGCAGGCTCCACGGGCCCGCGAGGTCTAGGCGGGGTCGCAACGCGCCGGGTGACCGCCGCCTGCAGAGCCGTCTCCGCTGCCGCCGGAACCCGGACCCCCGCCCCGGAACCCCGAGCGAGCGGAACCCCGACCCCCGGCCCGCGCTGTCAGCCGGCGCCGCCCCACCTGCCGCCCGCCCGCCGGCCTCACACGGGGCGAGGGCGCGGCCGCGGAGGCAGCGCCAGGCCGCCCGCACCCACCGGCATCATCGCTGCGCGGTCCGCGGCGCCCCGGCCGCCTGACAGGACGCTGGCGCCGCTGCTCTGCCGCCTTCACAGGCCGCGCGCCCGCCGCCGCGCCCTCAGGCACGGCCGCAGCCAGGCGGCGGCTGCGGCAGGCTGCGGAGCCCTCGCCCGCCCTGTGGCGCCGCCCGCGTGCTGCGTCGCCGTGCCGGGACCAGACACCGCCGCCTCCTCCGCCGAAGCCGGCCGCCTCCCGCCGGCCGCCCGGCTCGCCCGTCGGCCGCGCAGGCTCCGCCCCTCGCGTCGCCCCCGCGGGGCCGGCGCCGCCTCTTATTGGTCCCACCGCGGTGGGGGCGGGCAGGGTGGGGCGGGGCGGCCAGGTGCGAGCGCGCCCGTGCGCGTCCGCGCTCCCGGCGGCGGGGAGGCGCGCGCTGCGGACTCCCAGCCGGCCCCACCCCCGCGAGGCTGCAGGGGGAGCCGAGCGGCGCAGGGACGCGGACCCGGAGCTCCGGGGTCTGGGATTAGGGAACGAGGGACCCAGGGTGCGGTCTGCCTGGGTCCCCGCGCCCGCGGCCTAACTTGGAGCTCCTCCGCCTGAGGCAGTGCCCACCTGTGCCACCATCCTCCGAGGGCCGGCCGGGTCGCCCCAGGACCCGGAGAGCCCGCCTGCCGGGTCCGGGTCTGTCCTCGCCGCTCCGTCCCGCGGGTCCTTCCGTCCCCCGGTCTGCGCGCGCGAGTGACAGAGGCCCGGCCATGGCCCGGCGCAGCCCCGTAGCAAGGGCCGCCGGGTGGACAGGCACCCTGCGTGCGCTTGCCACAGGCGCCGGGCGCCCCAGTCCCGACAGGAGACCCCGAGGGGGCGGTAGGTTCCCCGCCACTGCATCGGGATGCCGAGGCTCGGGTGCCAGCGGCACAGCACCGTGGGGCGCCCAGCACCTAGTAGAGGAGAGGAGGCCAGCAGGTGCTGGCCAGAAGCCGGCGGGGCTGGTCTGGTCCTCTGCGAAGCTGGAGGCTGCTGCTAGTAGCAGAGGGAGGGTGGGAGGCCAAGGAGTCCCCGCCAGGCCCCCAACCTGAGGAGCCCCACCTGTGCATCCCAGGCCGTGGGCTTAGTGGCTGGCAGTGTGGACTTTCCAGTTGGACAGACTCGGTTCAGCACCACCTCCGCCGCACCCGGCTAGGTGCAACTGTGACCTGGGCACTGGTCTCTGGAATGGAGATTGTGGAGGTGACATGCCTGTGTCTCAGGTTGCTCAGGTACCTCCAGCACTGGGTAGCCACAAATTGTGTCTGCAGCTATGTCGCCATTAGGATGCAAGCTCAGCCTGCAGGAGTGCCTGGGTTGTTTTCTGTTTCAACTCCACACTGGGATGCGCAGATGACTTGAGATACATCTCTGAGAGCAGGGTTTGGAGCGATCTGGATAAAGTGTGATCCTAAACGGGCATCAGAGCCCTGGGCTCCAATTCCATCCCTGCTTCTGGCTTTCTGTGGGGCCTTAGACAACCTGCACTGCCTCTTGGGCCTCAATTTTCCCATCTGTTACATAGGTGGGGCTGGATTCTCTGATCTTGGAGAGCTTTCCAGCTCTGACACCCTGAGCAGTTCCAAAGCCGCAGGTGCTGGCACCCAGCTGACAAAGGACAGACCTTGCCAGACTGCATGGAGGGAGTACCTGGAGGAGGTGACACCCTGTGGAGATGGTCCAGGTAAGCCCACTCTCCTGAGAAGGAAAGTCTTGGCCACAAGGCCTCACTCTTGCCTATAGGTCCTGTGGGCCCACAGTGACAGCTGCCTGGCCTCACACATATTCAGGCTCCTATATCCTCCAGGCAGGTGTCTGCTTGGGGCCAGAATGGCCACAGGCTTCTGCCCAGCTGGTCCTCAGACTCCTCTCTGTCCTGCCAGCTACACCAGGCATCAGGGCCTGTCCCCTTGCAGTTCATTCAAGGATGTTCACTTGGGCCTCTGCTCTCACCCACTCTACATGGCAACCTCTACACCCACATGCCTGCCCTCAGTCTTCACGCACACGTACAGGCACACATAAGCACCTGCTAAAGCCCTCAGCATCTCCAAATCACCCACCAGAGTCCCTATGGAAATTGCTATGAATGGTAGCACGCAGGCAATAAGGCTGTGGAAGATGTCTGTGTTTCCAGAGATACAGCCTGGCCTGTGTGAGGAGTCTGGGATTTGCTTGCAACCATTCAGCAGAGGAAAGAAGCAAGGCAGTCAGAAGACTTGGGTTCTAAGTGGTACGTTCTCCATTGTTGAATCTGGATGACAGATACATAGGGTTGCAGGCACTTTCTAATCTACTTTGTGTGTTTCAAACATTGTATTAAAAATGATTGCTCTTTAAAGCAAATATAAAAGCCCCAGGGCAAAAAAAAAAAAATGAGTACAGTACATGCTCACACTAGAAGGGTCCACAGAAACCTAGTGAAGTAACAAATAACCAGGCCTGGTGCCTCGTGCCTGTAACCCAAGCACTCCAGGAAGCTGAGGCAGGAGGATTACAAGTTTAAACCTGGCCAATTTAATGAGACGTTGCTTCAAACAATTAAAAAGGGCTCTGGGCGTGGTGGTGCATGCCTGTAATTCCAGCATTGGGGAGACTCAGGCAGGAGGGTCACCAAGAGTTTGAAGTCAGCCTGGGCTACAAAGTAAGTTCAAGGCCAGCTTGAACTGCATAGTGAACCCCTGTCTCAAAAAGACACACACACACACACACACACACACACACACACAAAAGTGAAAAGGGTTCAAATTGGACGAGTAACTAGGGAGGGGGATGGGAAAAAAGGAAAAAAAGAAAAAAATAGAAGGAAAAAACGGATATGAAGCTTTTGTAAATCAGGAGGTGATAAGGGGGTGGAGAGGGAAATGGGAAAAAAGAATCAAGTTATATCATGTACAGGTACAAATTCCACATGATGAATGTTATCATTTTGTGTATCTAAAATACAATAAAATTAATTTTTAAAAATTAAAAAGGCCTGGAATATAGCACAGTGCTCAAGTCCAATCCCCAATACAGCAAAAAGAAACAGATAATGAGTGTAGGTGGGAATGGGGACTAGATGGATAAGGGACAGAAATCAGAGTGAAACTGTGTGTCGTGGCCTACACTTATAATCCTAGGTACTTGGGAGGCTGAGGCAGAAAGATCAAAAGCTTAAGGTTAGCCCAGGCCATTTAGTAAAACCTTATCCCAAAATTTGAAAAATAAACAAAAGGTGGAGGGTATAGGTCAATATATACTAGCCTAGGAAAGAAATAAAAAATAAATTAGGGTGAGACTTTTCACTATTACTTTTTATTACTTGTCTTTTTATGTGGATCTTACTATGTTCCCCAGGCTAGCCTTGAACTTGTGATCCTCTTGACCTTGTCACAAAAAAAAAAAAAAGGAAAAAAACTTTTATTTTTAGAATAGTTTTAGACTTATACTGTAATTGTGTGGATAATAGGAAGAATTCCTATATACAAAAGCTCTTTGGCTTTTGCTATGGGTTGTTTCCCAGGAAGCTACTGTTACATGGATAAAATATTACATACCCCTGACTGCCAAAACACTTCTCCACAGCCCCCACAGTGGGGAGTGCCAGCTTAGCCTGGTTGATTGGAAGCTGTGGCTCTCTGCTGCCCAGCCTCACAACAGAGTCCTGGGCCAAGTACCAGAAGTCTAGCCAGGGCATGGTGGCACACACCTGTAATCCAAGCACTCAGGAGACTGAGGCAGGAGGATTGATGAAAGTTTGAGGCAACCTAGGCTACATAGTGAGTTCAAGGCCAGCCTGGACTGCATAGTGAGACCCTGTCTACCTCCCCAAAAAAAGTCCAAGAAAAGATCAAAATTCAAAACTTGAAATATGGTTTCTACAGAATGGGTATCTCTTTTGCACCCTTATAAAGTTGCAAAACCTTCAGCAGGGCCTGGTAAATTTGGGGCGCTCTGTATACATCTTACATCAACATAGCACATCTGTCAGAACTAATGACCAACATCCAAACATGGCTGTTAACTGATGTCCACGCTTCCTACGTCAGCCTCGGTCGGTCTCCTAGCTGCCTGGCTCTCTCCCACCTTCAGTTGCAGCCTCTCCGCTTCCTCTCAGCCCGGAAGTTCTCAGATCTCATCTCCAAAGCCTTGAGAAGCACCACTCAGTTACATGGTAGAGTATCCCTCCACCGAGGTTTACATGCTGTTATATCCTGACAGGTGATTACTGCCACGGTCACAGCACGGCAAGGCCCGAGCTGTCCACGTGGGCATCATGGGGATGCTGACCTTTATCATTTGGCCACTATTGCACTCTATGGGTGTTTCTGAGACAGAATCTCGCTATGTAGTCCAGGCTGGCCTTGAGCTGTCTACATAGCAAAACTCCCAGCAGTCCTGCTTCAGTCTCGTTCTGATGTCACGAGTGTGTATCACACACCCAGCTGGTTTTTACTGTGAATATATTACTGCATTAAAATAAAATAGGAAACATTGAACATCTGCATGAGTCTCCTAGGCCACCATGACAGAACCCGCAGACCAAGTGGCTTTTCTCCCCAGAGGCTGTCAGTCCTTGGCCCCATGCAGGCAGAGGGTGCCTAGAAGGCTGTCTCAGCTTAGTGATTAGCTTGTGGCCCCTTCCAGCTCTTCACAGTGATTCTCTGCGCACGCCCATCCTGCTGTGCTCTCTCAGAACCCAGGGCCTTCCTTTTTTTCATTTTTTTTTTCTTTTTTTGTGTTTTTCCTTTTTATCGGTACCAGGGATCGAACTCACAACTGCCTGCTTGCAAGGCAGGCGCTTATGCCACTGAGCTAAATCCCCAGCCCCTTTTCATTTTGTTTTGAGACAAGGTTTTGCTAAATCACCAACTTGCCCAGACTGAGCTTCAACTTGTGATCCTCTTGCCTCAGCCTCCCAAAAAGATCTCTTTTTTTTCCCATAGCACGGCAGTCACATGGAGTTGGGGCCCAGTGCAGGGCCTCCTGAAACCACAATGTCCTGCCTTAGAGCTGCATCTGCAGGTGCAGACACATGTTGGATGGACCGGGCTTCCGACTTCAGTACACAGGACAAGACCTTTCACAGTGTGGCCCCAACCTACCCCTTCAGGTTTATCTTCCCTGCTGCAGACAGCCTGCTTCTAGCCGAAGTCCCACAGCCCTGAACCCTCACTCTTCCCCCTCCAGTCTTTCGTTACCCACTGCCCAGTGCTGATAAAGCAAGCGCTCAGCTCTGTACCTGTTCAGGTGACTAATGGTACCCTAATGCAAAGTTGCTGCAGGCCACCTCGGGAGAACTCGAGAACTCGGTTCACCGCTTTCTCCCAGGCCGCTGAGCCAGGGACATCTGAGAGCAGCCCACTCCACATCCCCAGGGGCAAGCAGGCAAGCTAGCTCGTGAGCAGGGAGCGGGTGTCTGCCGTGTGCCAGGCCTGGTGACACAACCCGGAACAAGTCAGATGAGCCTCCAGTCCTCTCAGAGTTTGCACTCTGCTCAGGGGAGGAGAGGATAAACAGGAACACACAGACAAGTGTACTCCACCTGAGAAAGCCGGGTAATGTGACAAAGATGGCTGCTTTGGCCAGGAGAAAGAGACATTGAAGCTGAGACCTGAACTGCAAGGAGGCCGCTCTCAGAGGCTGGGGAGGGGCGCCAAGGAGCCAACGGCCAGCGGGGGAGGAGGGAGCGGCCTGGGCCCGCGGCCGCCCGGGTTCAGCGTGCGGGCAGGGCAGGCGGGGCCGCGGGGTCAGCGGGGTTCGTCCTCCCCGCGAGGTTTCCCTGCGGGGGGTGCGGCGATCTGCTGCGTTCCTCGGCGGGCGGCCGGCGGGGCCGCGTCTGCGGGCGGAGAGGATGAAGGGGAGGCCGCGGGGCGGGACGCCAACGGCGGTGTCGGGCTGCGGCTCGAGGGCCCCGCGAGGCCTCGGCCGGGGCTGCGGGCCGGGTCGGGCTGCGGGCGGCCGGCCGGGCTCACCGCCTCCCGGCGGCCGGTGCGTCCCCGACGGACCCCGAGCCGGCGTGAACCTCCGCTTCCTTCAGCCGACGCAGACGCGCACTCTGCCCAGTGACGGGACGGGGTGCGCCGCCGGACCCCCGGCTCCCCGGCTCCAGCCTGGCCCCGCGGCCCGGGAAGGGCCCCTCCGGGGCGCCGGGCCCTCTGGACCCGGGTGGAGCGCGTCGTTCCCGGCTGGAGAAAGCGCGACGGAAGCCCCGCGCTGGCTGCGGACCCCGGCCGCTCGGGTGCGCTCCGCCGGGCCGGGCCGGGCCGGGGCGGGGCTTCCGGGGAGCGGACTCCGCGCCTCCTCGCGGACGGATCGGGGCCCCGGGTGGGAAGGGCGGGCCCGGGCGGGCTGGCGCGGACACCTCCCTAGCATCCGTCCACCTGTCTGCCCATCCGCGTCCCCCCGTCTGTCCATCCGTCCGTCTGTCCTCCGTCCCTCCATCCTGCCCTCTCCTGCGCCCCGGTGCCAGGCGGGAGGGCAGGAAGGTAGCGTTCGGCAGGGAAGCGGAGCCCTGCACACCTGAGGCGACCCGGCCTGTTGGTTTCCCCGCTCCCGCCCGCAGCTGCGCCAGCCCCCCGCCCCCAGCCCTGCGCTGTCTGCCGGTCAGGTGACTCAGTAACCCCGTTATTCATGAGACTGTCACATCTGCCAGGATCCTGGGAAACAGACGGCTTCCGCAAAACAGGGAAATTCCAGGAGTGTTATTTACGGCAGGGGCCAGGGGCACGGGCACCGGGAGCTCGGACCTGCGGGGGGCGGGGCTGGCGGGAAAGGGAGAGGCCGTCTCCTGCCACTGACAGAGGAGAGCTGCCTGGAAGAGGCTGGCCGGACCCCCTGGCATCCGCTCACACTGCAGCCCTCTGGAGGCCACCCCACGGGGGGGGGGGTAATGCTCTACTTCACGTCCGCTGGGCTCTCGCCTCCTGCTGAGCGGCCTCCTAGCGCCGCTGGGATTGGAAGAACCTGAGGTGCAGTCCGACCCCCAGCACAGGGGTGGCAGGAGATGCCTGTGCAAATCTTTTTCTTCTTCGTGGGATTTTTGAAAGACAGACAAGTGAATTCCTAAATCAGAGCCCTCTCATTTTAAGAAATTAGGAGTGTCGGTGTACATACAAACACATAATCTCAGCTCATGAGGAGGCTGAGGCAGGAGAATTGCAAGTCTGAGCCCATCCTGCAATTTACCAAGACAGGGTTTAAAATAAAAAAGGGCTGAGGGTGTAATTCAGTACTAGAATGCTTGCCTAGCACACAAGAGGCTCCAGAATTCAATCCCCAGGCTACAAAAAACAAAACAAATCAAGCAAAATGACTAAAAGACTAAGAATATGTTTCTGGGTGTGGTGGTACACGCCCAGCACTCAGCACTGAGGCTGGAGGGTTGCTGTGAGTGCAAGGCCAGCCTGAAGGGTGCAGTGAGACCTGTCTCAAAACAAAGTAGGACTAGACATGTCACTCCTTTGCTAAGGTCCGACCTCAGCACCAGCAGTGCCTGTCCTGTGGCCTCACTGGCAGAGCCCCACACTGGTCAGCCTGGTGCCTGCACCCCTCACCCAGGAAGTCAGGCAGCTGTGTCTCTACCTGCCCAGTGCTCTGGGCTCGGCTCCCAGTGCCCAGTTTCCCTCCTGTGTGCCTGCTGGCACCCGGCTGCCCATCTGGGCCTATCCTAGAAGCTTGGCTATGATGGGCTCTGCTTGTAGGGGGCTCTGCCAGGCTCTTCATGGGGTCTGTCCATCATGGTGCTGACCACCAAGACAACAGCGCATTTCTTTCACACTAACTCCCTGCTCATCTTCTGGTCCCAAAACAATAACCTTTCCAAGGTCCTCCAATCCTCTCCTGGCACCACCCACTCAGACAGTCCCCATCCCCATGCCAGAAAGTCCTCCGGTCCTCTCTGGACTTGACCTGTGCACCCACACAATCTCCACCCCATCCCAGTCCTGTAAAAGCCGCTCCCCAGCTTTATCTCCACTGAGGGATCTCATGCTCTTCTGCAACCCGAGTTGCCTGCAATTTCTCTCCCTCTTTGTCTCTCAGCTGCACCAAAAACCTAACAGAATATATCTCACATCACTCTGCTCTACCGACTGAATGTTCACCCTCCCAAATTCTCCTGTTGAAATTCTGCCCCACACAGTGATGGTACCTGAGGTGGGACCCTGGGAGGTGGTGAGATCATCAGATCCCAGAGCTGGGATTCCTGCCCTGCACAGAGGCCAGAAAGACCGCATGTCACTGCTGTCAAAAGAAAAAGACATGGTAAAAAGATGCTATGAACTGGAAAGCCACCTCTCGCCAGATACCAAATGTTTTTATTTTTTTTCAAATACTGAATTTGTTGACATTTTGATCTTAGAGTTTCAGGACTCTAGAACTGTGAGAAATAAATTCCTGATGTTGCTAAGCCACTCAGCTTACGGTACTTGATTGCAGCAGGCTGAACTATACACATGTGCGTGCACACACACACGTGCACACTCCCGTCTCCAAGCCCTTTGTAGCAGATGACGTCTCCTCCTCTCCAAGCCAGTGCCTCTCAGTCCTCAGCATGAGAAGCATCAGGAAGCTAGGTCCCCCCCTTCCCCGCAATAGGTTTTGATCCTCAAGTCCCAGGCCTGAGATCTGCATTTCTTCTAACAAGTTCCCAGGGGTGGGAACTTCCCCAACCCTCGATAGATAGTCACCCCTCATCCATCTGGCAGCACATGAGGGCTGAGAGCGACCATGGGATGCTGGGGCGCATGAGTACCCCTTAAAGATTGCAGGGTGCAGGCAGATTCTCTACTTCTTTTTTCCATAACACTTAATGCTTTCTGGCAGAGCATTCCATTAGCATATTTATTACACTTATTGATTATTGCCTTTCATTTCTGTTTGCTGCAGTGTCAATCCCAGGAAGGCAGGGATGCTGCATCCAGGGCTTAGCACACGACCTGGCACATCGAAAGTGCTTGGCTGGTCAGCCCAGAGTAGCCAGCACGGTCGGGACCACTGCTAGACCTTTTGGGTCTGGTCCTTGGAATGCACATGTGGATTTCCCGAAGGTTCTGGGGTGGTCAGCAGGAAGTGGATGACCAGTGAGTGGGAAAATGAGGGCAGGCTGGGAGAGGCCCTGGAGGAGGGGACACTGCTAAAACTGGCTGAGCGTCCACTCAGAGGACTCCTCAGCATTCATCCCACCACCCTCACATGGGACTGAGGAGCAGAGAGGTGTGACCACCCACTGGCTGTCCAGTAGTCCTTTCCAGTCCTCAGCCTGTCCCTTCTGGTTTCTTCACAAGATGCCAGGCTCTGTGCCCCACCCCACCTGGCCTTCCTACAGTTCCCTGCAGGCCCCTGTACTCTCAGACCTGCTGCTGGCCTGCTCCTGATGCCCACTACACCAGAAAGTGAGGCCTGGGGCAGAGCTTGGCAGGTGTAGTGGCTGCCAGCCCTGCTCCGTCCACTCCAGCTGGCCATCAACTCCCGTCCTGAGGATGGTGTTCCTTTAGCATCCCCAAGCTGTGGCCCCAGCTCCATCTTCTGTCTTGTTTATAAAAGCCTCTCCGGGGTTTTCTGGCCTCCCAGCAGCTCCTGGGGATTTCTGCCCTGGGCCAGCTCTGAGGGCCCCTTAATTTATTTTTTATGTAGAAATTTAACCTTGAGTTTAAAAAATGTCATTGTGCTATTCCGGGGTGCTTGCCACCACTCGGACCCTGTTGGGGTAACTAGTCTCTCTGTACCAAGAGGAGATGGAGGCTTTGGCTGTCCCAGCCAAGACTCAAGCCCTGCTCTGACTGGAAACCCTGCAAGCCCTAATGCCCGCGTGCCAACTGCCTCAAATTCAAGATCCATTTTTGCAAACAATCACTTGGATATTTCATAGTGAGAAAGGATGATGTGCTGTGTTTTCACAGGGTCCTGTGATCACCGAGAGCCCCTCCTCACCCTACCCCCATGCATACACAATCTGCAGCCTGGGGGTTCAGGGACACCCACTGGCCGCACAGCGCAGCTGTGTTCCTGGATCGCCCACGCTGGCCTCCCCTACACAGACGCAAGCGCGAGCAGGAACAGGATGATCTGTCCCTTTTGGCAACGCCCAAATGACAGCCGGTGGCAACTTGGCATTCCCGGTGCGGGAGATAACGGAGTGGACTACAGCCGTCTGTGCCAGGCGCTGCCATGATGCCGAGGGGTCCGACAGACTGGTGCTGGGGCCACACAGCCCCTGTGACGCTTCGACCTTAGTGTGGACTCAGGGCCCTTAGGAGGACTGCTTGGCTGGACAGGGCTAACACGGTCAAGGCTGTGGTGGGGGAGGTGCTGACAATGTTGGCCTTGGACAGCGGGCCTAGAGTTCATGCATACTCTTGCACACCCACGCACCCCATGCACTCCCTGGCCTAGGTTACAGCTTACCACTTGTTTCTTGTCTCCTCAGAATAAGCTTCTAATATTCTCTACTTGTAATTGCATCTAAATTCCATTATAAAAATTGAAATACAAAAGAAGTTGTTTGGACAAAGTACCTTTCTTCTATGTGTAAAATTAACTTGTATTTCTAACAAAATCATTCATGTACTTGATTGCAAAAAATGTTCTAACATGAGCCAGGCATATTGGCACACACCTATAATCTTAGTACTCCAGAGGCTGAAGCAGCAGGATCTCCACGAGTTCAAGGCCAGTTTGGGCTATATAACAAGACCTTGCCTCAAAACAAAAACAAACAAACAAACAAAAAACTAACAGGCTATATTTCAGTGCAGCTTTAGGCTCACAGCAAAATTGAAGAGAAGGTACAGAGATTTTCCACATTTCTCCTGTTCCCCAAATGCACAGCCTCCCCATTATCAGGTATCAAACTCGGGGCCTTGTGCTTCCAGGCAGATGCTGTGCCACTGAGCTAACCCCTGGCCTGGATATATTTCTGATTGATAAAGAAAGCTACCTCTGGCTTTCCCCCTTCCTCTGTACTGGGATTGAACCCAGGGCCTTCGGACTGAGCTGCATCTCTAGACCTTTTCTGTCTTTTTTTCTTTTAGTTTTTATTTCGACACACAGTCTTGCAAAGTTAGTCAGGCTGGCTGGAAGCTGTGATCCTCCTGCCTCATCCTCCCAGAGTGGCTTGTATTTTTAATTCTCAAGAAACTGGTCTTGCTTAGAGGTAAACGTCTGCAAGAGTCTCGTCCTTCAGGAAGCAGCACTAGCCCCAGGGTTTGGCCCAGCAAGCAGCTACCAGTTGCAGTCTGTGGGCTGGTGCCCTAGGAGAAATGACTGTGTTCCTATTTAATTGGTATCATTGTTGCTTTTATTAGGGCTTTGGTCACAAAGCTCCAAGATGCAAAACACAAGCCTAATAAAGAACTGGTATCTACAACATATAAAGAACACATAACTCAATAATAAGACAAACAACCCAATAAAAAATGAACAAAACTTTGAACTACTCTCTCACAGAGATACAGGTGGTGTTTAGGGTGAGATCATGGCTCACCATCACCTCAGCCATAAGAGGGGCATGGGGAGGAGTGGGCCTGCAATGTTGGGGGATGCAGAGACAGCACACACCTGCAGCCCCAATCTGAGGCCCTGATGAGAGCAAGGAATAGCCCAGCACCTCTGGAAAATGGCTTGGTGTTTGTTATGATTCTGTTTGTGTGTGCATGTGTGTGTACAGTCCCACATGTGTGTGTGCATGTGTGTGTGTGTGTGTACAGTCCCGCATCTGGCCATTACCCCCGAGGAGTGCAGACCTGCTGACATGTGGGCTTGTATGTGAATGTTCACCGTGGCTTTAGCCGTGAAAAGCCCAAACTGGAAATAACCGCTGTCCATTCAACTGGTCCCCCAGAGGCTGTGGGGCCTCTGTATAAAGGAATGTGATGCAGCAACAACAAATTGACATACAATCAAAATGCATATCAAAAAACATTATGTGATGGCCAGGCATGGTAGTGTGTGCATGTAATCCCAGCACTTAAGAGGCTGAGGCGGGAGGATCGCCATGACTTCAAGGCAGGCCTGGACTACATAGTGAGCTCAAGGCCATCCTGAACTACAGCAAGACCCTGTCTCCAACAAACAAACAAACAAACAAAATGTAAGCCAGGTTCAATGGTACACACTTGTAATCCTGCTGTTCTGAAAGGCTGAGACAGGATGATTACAAGTTTGTGCCCAGCTTGAACCACATAGCAAGACCTGTCTAAAAGAACAAATTAATAGAGGCTGAGGCAGGAGGACTGTTGTGAGTCTGAGACCAGCCTGAGCTACAGAGTGAGCTCAAGGCCAGCCCAAACTGAAAGAGTTTTGCCCTAGAATAAGTTTCAGGATGTTATGGCAATGCAAGGCCAAATTGGGGATGTTTTCCCTGAGGTCACTTCCTCCTTCCCCTTTTACAACTTCCTTTTTCCTTTCCCAGTGCTCGCAAAGAAAATTCCGATCCGCTCCTCCTGCGTCGTCAATGCCCGCCCTAGACACCACCCCTGCTCAGAGATTACATAGCTCCCATACCCCCCCTTCGGGTCGAAGGAGATGGCCCAGCCACCACGGGCTGTGTGCTCCTTCCACAATAAACCTGTTTGTTTTGTACTTTTACTTCTCTATTGCGGCAGAAAACTCTATCACAAACTACGTAGTGAGAACATCTCAAAAAACCACAATAAATAAGTAAATCAAATTTAATGCTTCCAAAGGGTAAATCTTACTGTTTGTAAATTATACTTCAATAGCCTGACTTTATAAAATGTTCCTTAAGTTTCAGGTAGCCTGTTCCTTACCTTCCTTTTCCTCAAGCCTTTGTAGTGATGGATTTACAGCAGGCAGGATTGTTAAGGAGCACATTTATTTAACTTATTGTGGCTACGTTTTCTTCCTCTTCCCCCTCCTCCTCCTCCTCCTCCTCCTCCTCCTCCTCCTCCTCCTCCTCCTCCTCCTCCTCCTCCTCCTCCTTCTCTTCTTTTGGTACCAGGGATCAAACTCACAACCTCACACTTGCCAGGCAGGTGTTTGTGCCACTGAGCTAAACTCCTGGCTCTACATTTTCTTTTCTCTGCGATTATTTGTTCTCCCAGGAGTTAGTATTTGCCCCAGTCTGACTGCTGCATGGCTATTGTCCAAAGACTTCCCTGAGAACCGTTTCCCTCTGGTCCCTGGATTTCCATTTCCCTGCGTTTGCATCTTCCTGGCACTCACATCCTGCAGGAGCTTCCTGAGGCAGAGTGTGTGGAAGACAGACTTTCTTCTGGTTTTTTCCCTTGGAGACAGGGCTCACCGCACAGTGCAGGCTGTCCTTGAACTTGCTGTATACACCAGGCTGGCCTCAAACTTGCGCATGGTTGTGAGTCTGATTCCTGATACCAAAAATAAATAAATAAATAGGTAAACAACTATGACCCTACTCTCTCTCAGCCTGCCAAGTGAGGAGATTGCTCCACCAGGTCCAGCAGATTTTCCAAGCTTTTGCACTCTGAAGGCATCGTTAGGGCTGAGTGTGCAGCACAGTGGTGTAGCTCTTGCTGGTGCACGCTGGGCCCTGGTACATTCCCCAGCACCACAGAGGAATAAAAGAGGGAAAGATGCACCTGACAGGACTGGGGATGGGGCAGCAAAGAGCTTTAACCTAGGCAGAACTGAGCTACATCAATAGCTGTATTTGTTTGTCTGCGTGTTTTTGTTTGTTTGTTTTGCTTTGAGTATTTTTGGTACTGGGATGGAACTCATGACCTTGTGATTGCCAGGCAGGCACTTATGACGCTGAGCTAAATCCCCAGCCCTGTTTGTTTGTTTTTGAGGTAGAGTGTCAATAAATTTCCCAGAGTAGCTTTGGGCCAGTAATCTTCCTCCCTCAGCCTCTAAAAGCATCTTTCTCCTTTTGGTACTGGGAATCAAACTCAGGCCTAGCACTTGCCAGGCAGGCACCATGCCACTGAGTTAAATCCCTGGCCCTCTGCAAGCATCTTTATTCCACGCTCACAACTGGTTGATAGTTTGGCTGGGTATAGAACTCCAGGTTGGAAGCAGTCCACTAGAATCTCAAGGCATAGGTTCTGGGGGCGTCTTGCTTCCAGGCTTACTGCAGAAGGCTTCCACACCCTCATTCTTGAATAGGACCTGTGTTCTTCCCTTTGGAAGAGCTTGGGGTCTTACCTTTATCCTTATTGATTTAAGGTTTCAAGATGTCGTCTAATGGTAGAAACAATGACCCTAGCACTAACTGTGTTAGCTTGGTGGGACTTCATCAGAATTCTTATATTCTTCAGTTCTATGGGTATTTCTTAAAATCTTTAATAATTTTATTTATTCTGTTTTCTTTTTTCCTTTGTGAAATTCCTGAAATCAGATATTGGATGTCTTCATTGAAACTTTTAATTTTCTTTTCTTATCTTGTCTTGATCTCTTTGCCTTTTGGTTCTGCTTCTTAGGAGACTCCTTCGACTTGATGAGAAGATATCTCTAGAGGCTCAGACCCATTTTCATGGCCTTAAATCCCGTTTATGTCCTCATGGCTCCCACACTCACATCTCCATCTGGGCCTGCCCTAACCCCAGAGTCCTGCGTCACACGCCTTCCCAGCAGTCCCTCCTTCACATCTAATAGGCACCACACTTAATATACCCACAACTATCTCCTGCTTTCCCACCCTGGACCGGGCTGAGTAATGGCCTGCAGATAGGATCTGAGAGGCAGGGGTGATGCTGGGCCGTCCATGGGGCCTCCAGGCCATCCAAGTGGAAGGTCAAAGGAGGAAGTAGGAGATGTGACAACAGAGGGGAGTGGCTGGAGTGGTACAGGACAGGGTCAGGAGCCAAGGATGCAGATAAACAAGAAAAGACAAGGGCACACATGCCTGCCAGGATGGTGGTGCACATCTGTGATCCCAAGACTCAGGAGGCTGAGGCAGGAATAACACTAGGAGTTTGAGGCTAACCTGGGATACATCATAAGTTCAAGGCCACCTTGAACTGCACAGTGAGACTCTGTCTCAAAGAAAAACCCACCCCAGGTTCTCCAGGAGGACCCAGCCCTGCTGGCTCCTCGGCCTTAGACCAGCGAGACATTGCAGACTGTTGGTCTCCAGAACAGGAAGTGAATCTGAGTAATATCCGCAGGACTTTGTAACGATAGTGATCTGAAACCCATGCTTCCGAGCCCTGCTCCTCCCTCAGTCCCCTCAGATCAACGAGGGACCTTCAGCTTCCCATCTGCTCAAGCCAACAGCCCGACGTCGCCCTCGGGTCCTCAATGCTACACGCCGTGTGTCCAGTCTGCATCAGGAGATTCTTTCAGCTTTGACTTCAAAACACTGTCCCAGCTCCCACCAACTCCAGTGCTACCTGCAGGGCCCCAGGCAGCATCCTCCTTCTGTGGTTTGGGTGTGTCCCCAGGCTCCAAGGGCTGAGTTTTCCATAGAGTGGGTACCACAGAAGTTACCCTGTGCCCTTCTGTGCGATGCATCAGGTAACTGCTGCAGAGGAAGGACGGAGACCATTCCTTATTGGTCACTGCTGTGGGCCTGCAAACGCTCCCCCTGGTTTACTGTGCGTTCTCAACCTGCTCTCCAGAGGCTCTGAAAGGCAGGAAGGGACTTTCCCTCGTTTCCCAAATGTCTGTGGATCCTCAGCCTCACCTGACAAGGTCCCCAGGCTCCACGTGCTGCACCCTCCCTGCCCCTCTCACCTCCCCCAGCCTCTGCTGCCCCTGTGGGGACGGGGTAGGGGGTGGGCTGGGGTCCAGGATCTCCTCTGGGTCACAGGCCACTCCCAGCTCTGAGGTAAAGCATGCAGGGCTGGAGGGAGCTGGAGAGGAGCAGGGCTGCGGCAGGCAGCTGGAGGGCCCCGCTGCAGGAAGACATGAGGGGGTGAGTGTGGCCTGTCCCAGACGCACCTGTCCTTGTCAGAGCTTCAGGCAGCTGGCAGAGGGCAGTCCCCGGCAGTCATTGTGCTCCAGGTGCCCTTGACTGCAGCAGCAGTGTGTGGGCCTGCAGCTCCCTGGCTCAGGGCAGCTGGCTACGGGTTGGGACTCCTCCTGCCAGCCCTGGAAAAATACTCCTGGGTGCAGCCCCTGGAACCTTGCCCTCCTGCCCTGCCCCTCCTGAAGGCAGGGTTGTCGCTGCCTGGTTGCATAGCAGCCCCAGGAGGGCCAGTCTTGCTGGTGACTCCTTAGAGTCTGTGCAGAGCCCCCCAAGGAGTTGTCTCCAGGTCCCAAGGGCCCACAGTGGGAGGAGCCTGTGTCCTGCTCCTCTGGGCCTGGCTCCTGACCCCATTGGCCCCACCCTCTTCTCCTTCCTGGACTGCTTCCCACCTCCATGCCCAGCCTTTGCTCCTGCTCTGCCAGACCTTTGGCATCTGTCTTTTCTAGCTAAAATCAACTTGACAGCACAGGCCTGTAATCACAGCACTCTGGGAGACTGAGGCAGGAGGATCTCAAATCCAAGGCCAGCCTGGACAATTTAGTGACTTAGCAAAACCCTGTCTCAAAATAAAAAATAAATTAAAAAGAGCTGGCACGGATGTAGCTCAGTGTGAAGACTTTAGGTTCAGTCCTCCAGTATCACAAGAAACAAAACAAAAAGCAAAATACTCAACTTGGCCTCCAGGGCTCAGGTGGGCATTGCCTCCTGGGCTCAGGGTCCAGGCGGGCCCACACTCCTGCTCCATCCCGGCAAGCTTGAGGAACCAGCATAGTTGGTCTGGTCTAAGTAGCCCCATTCAAGGGGACTCCGGGGGCCTCTTGGGGGCTTCTCTCTCTGGAACCTCCAAGCTCTGGGCTGGGATATCTGGCTGCCCAAAACTGCAGGGAGGGGCGTCCTGCCCCGCCCAACCTGCAGGCTGCTCCCCGAAGTGACCCTCAGGCTCCTCTTGCTGTGCTTAGAAGATAAGCAGACTCAGCTCATGCCAGGCTGCAGGTTGTAGCACATCCTTCCGCACACTGCCAGCTGCCACTAATGACAGCTTCATCATCCACCAGCGGTGCCTATGGGCAAGAGCCCGGTCGGGTGCTGGTGCCTGGGGAAGGAGGTGACAGCGAACCAGCTCTGCCCCATCCAGCCTTTGAGCACTGACTCTGATGTCCCCGCTGCCTCCTCCGCCTCCCTCCTCTCAGTCCCCCGTCCCACTATGCCTTCCCTGCATTGCCACCTCCTCTAACACCTCCCCTCTCTGTGACCCATCACCCTGCAAGGACCTGACACTCAGAAGTGCACGGGGCAAGGAGAAGGGAGGAAGGACCTCAGAGACTTTCCTGCTTCTGCAGCGGGGGAGCTAGGCCCTGGGGGCCAGGGGCAGGCCAAGAACACAGCAACGGGGGCCGCCCTGGGAGGCAGCAGACCGTGCCAGGGAGCTTGTGCCAGGTCTTGGCCTGATTGCAGTGGGGCTGGGTTCTGGAAGGCATAGGGACCGTGATTCCAGGTCAGTTTTCAGGCACCTGAAAGTTTGCAGGACACCGTGCCCCACACTCTGTCCTGCAGCTGTGCCCCGGGGGCTCAGGGGTCACTGATGAGCATGCTAGGGCTCCAGGCAGAGGCTGGGCTTTCCTGGACTCCAGCCCTCTCACTGTGCTCTGTGGCCGCTGCCCAATCCAGAGCCCCGTGCTCCTCTTTGTGCACACCAGGGCCTCTCATGAGCTCCCTGTCCCCGCCACACTTTTCCCCAGGGTCCGCAGGGTCTCGGCCCAACTCCGACCCCACCAGGCCAAACTCAAGCACTGCGGCTCTTCACTGCTGCAAGATAAGTCTGACTTTGTACCTGCTCCAGGCTCATTGCCCCTTCTCTTAAGAGGGCAGGGATGGTACACACAGAGTGACAGTGCTGCCTCTTGTCCAGATGCGGGGTCCTCAGGCTCTGTCAGGGTGAGGACATGGGACATGAACTGGGCTCTCTGACCCCGCTGGGTCTCAGGCCTGGCCAGGTCCCTGCTCCCTACCACCTGTCCAGGGTGACAGGGGCCGAGCAGGTGGGTTCCTGAGCACAGGGCCCTGCAGAGCCCTCCAAGCTGTGCCTGATGCCAGCCTCTCTTGGGCCTGCACCTTGGTCCAGACCCCTGCTAGGCCCTGGTGCCATCCTCCCTGGGCACTGGATGCTCAAGCGGCAGCCTGCAGATGGAGCAGGCACCCCTGAGCAGTGACACCTGTGGCCAGGGTTCGCATCTTCCTGTGCAGTTGTCCTGGGCTCCCTGTCCAGTGCTGCCTGGTCCCACAGGAGGGCTCTGAGCACCCCGGGGGCAGAGCCTTTTCCTGAGTAGAGAGAGCCCTCAGGGCAGGCTAGTGGGCACCCAGGGACACTGTCCTACCTCCTGGTGGTCCCAGCTGGTATCGTGCTCAGCAAGGTCACTGGGCAGGCCTCCCCAGGTCTGTGAGTGTCCTCAGTAGGGAGAACTGGGTCACGATGCAGGGCAGCCTCACAATGCAACCTGCGTCTGTGACAGATGGGAGCTAGGGTGAGAGGGCACAGAAGGATCACCCGAGGCCACAGGGGAACCCCTGCCAGCCTGTCAGGAGGAGTGAGGACGGCAGGGGAGACCTGAAGGGCGCAGCTCCAGACCTTGATGCCAGTTGCCCTGTGGTTCGCACCATACAGTCCAGGGCTGGTGCCCGTGGGCTTCCTCCTGCCTTCGCCTTGCTGACTCCACCTCCTGCCGGTCCAACCGGTCCTGCAGACTTTCCCTGGTGCCTGCTACCTCCCTGCCCCACAACTACCCAGCTGCCCCTTCTCCTCTGAGCCTGTGGCCTGGACCAGGGGACAGTGACAGCACAACAATGAGGATATATTTCCCACCCCGGGGGGAACCTCACCAGACCGCCAGAGCCCAGCCTCCTGGCTCCTGCCTGCACCCCAGCTCCTTCCTGGCTGCTGACCGCCCTGGGTCACGCACAGGCCAGGCCCTCCTCAGAACTCGGCTCTCTTCTCCCTTGAGGGGATCTAGTTCTCTTCTGCCCCCAGAGTCACACTCATCCAGGCACAGCCTGTGACAGGACCCTTGGGCAGATGGATTTGTGAACACAGCAGCCATGGCCCTTTCATAGAGGAAGCCTACATGTGATGGCCTGCTCACTGCCCCTTGCCAAAATGCCTGTAATTTTAGCTACAGGCATGGTAAAGGCAGGAAGATTTCAAGTTTGAACTCAACTGGGAAGTTTAGCAAGATCCTGCCTCACAGTAAAAATTTTGAAGAGCTGGGGATGTAGTTTAGTGGTAGGCCGCTTGCATGGCGTGTTAAAAACACTGAGTTTAAACCCTAGCACTGTCTTTCTTTCTTTGGTACGTGCAGGGTGTATGTGTGTGTGTGGGGTGTATCTGTGAGTATGTGTGTAAGAGTATGTGTGTGTATGTGTGTGTGCGCGCGCGTGTGCATGTGTGCTGTTATTGTTGCTTTATGGAAAGAGGGGCTTACTATGGAGTCCAGGTCAGCCTTGAACCAGTTACCTTGTCCAGTCTGGCCTCACATTTCCAATTGTCCTGCCTCAGCCTCCTGAGTGTTGGGATTACAGGTGTGTGCCACTACACCTAGGTTTATTACTGTTTCTGTTAATTGTCTAGAATAGACAAATCTCTAGAGACAGAAAGTGACTTCGTGACTGCTGAGGGCTGTGGAGAGAGGGGAGTGGGCTGGCTGCTGGCAGCATCTTCCTGGGCAGAGAACATGGTGGCTGTGCAACCTGAAGAAAAGACAGAAACCCCTGGCAGTACCCTGCAAATGGCCGCCTTGGGGCTGAGGGTGGGGCCTAGTGGTATACTGTGTATTTAGCATGTGTGGGACCCTGGGGGTTGAATCCCCAGCACTAAAATCGAAAGCTACCTTTGCTGGCCCATGATGCTCCTATGTGAGGTGTGCAGAATCCCCAGCTCCTGACCCCTCTGGGAAGCCTGGTTCCTGTGTCCTCCTGCTGTCCTGCTGTCCTGCTCCTGGGCCACCTGGCCACCCTGCCCATTGATCAGAGCTCTGCCCATATCTACACACTGAGCAAGGTGCGGGGCAGGAGGCTGTGGGAGGAAAGGGCCTCGCAGAGGGGGCCTCCTGATCACTGTCGTGCATCGAGACTGAGCTGCTGTGCGCTGAGCACCAGGGACCAGCCCCCAGGCCCTGCATGGGGCCTGCATCACCTCATTCTGCTATGGGGTGAACCTGAGGTCCCACGTGCCATCCTCCTGCTGCAGATGTGGAAACCGAGGCTAGGAGACTATGCACTCGAGGTAGTAGAGTCAGGGTTGGGTCTGGCTGCTCCCAGGGTGACCTGGGGCCACCTTGGAAAACAGTCTCCCATGATCCAAGTCGCCCCACATGTGCATCTTGTTGTCAAATGAGGGTCTCCGATATCAGCGCCAATGCCCGCCCACTGTGTGGATTCGTGCCCTTCTGCAACCTGAGACCTTTCCTAGTGGTGGTGCCTGTCCCCACACTTCACCCTGACCGTGGCAGGCATAGTGGGGCAGGGGTCGGTGACCTGCTAAATGGCACACAGAGGGAAGCCTGCTGGCCATTGCAGATGAAGGGACCAAGCCACATTTCGTTGTCCCTCTATGGAAACGTGTCCCCCATCCCCCCTGGGCTGAAATCTGTTCTCATTGGGCAGGGCTGGGCCCCTGACAGGAACGTGGGAGGGACTCCCCACTGTGTGTACTGTCCCTGGGGACCAACTCCAGTGGTTTAATCATTAATGGGCACGTTTAGGCTTTGCTTGCAGGCTGGAATTTGGGATCTGTGCCCAGGGTCAATTATCTCTGACACATTATTTTGTGTAAAATCACTTTTAGTTGATAAAACTGAAATAAAGAAGGGTCCATTAACCAACACTGGCCTCTTGGCATCTGGGGGTCCATGGGAGGTGACCAAGGAGCCATGCTGTGGGCACTGTGAAGCAGCTTCTAGGAAATCTGCTGAACACTGCAGCTCACCACTGCAGTGGCTTAGCTTTCAGACCCCATACACACCCCTAACTGTGGTTTTCGGGGTTGGCAGAGTGCCCTGGAGAGATGCCCACTCCCTGCAGCTCCACTGGAGCTGGGAAAAGTCCATGCTTACCATTACCCTGTTGTAGGGTCCCGGAGTGAGAGCTGGTGGCTCCCCCCAGCCTAGGTGCAGGGCCAATGCTCCCTTCCCACGTGCAACCCCGAAGAGGGGGACCCCAGGGGCTCAGCTCACCTCCCCTTTCCTGTCTCCTCACCACCCCTCTGGAAGGCCCCGCCATGGACTAGGGGCCTCTAGCATGGCTAGCGGCCAGCGCCAGACAGCACGTGTTTCTGTAGCTCGCGCCTCTGGGACGGTGGCTAGTGGAGGTGCTGCAGAGGCCCGTGTGGAAGGTGGAGGCTGGTCTCCTGCGCCTTCCCAGGCTTTGCTTGGGTGGGTCTCCCTGCCTGCCCAGCACCCCCTCCATCGCCCTGGCCCTCCACATCTTGGTTCAAGGCAGGCTCTGAGATGCCCAGCCTGAGGTACTGCCACTCAAGGCCACCTCCTAGACCACCTGGCCACCCCCACCTTCTCACCCTCTGAGCTGCTGCCTATCTGTCTCTGCTCTCCCCCTCAGACAGGAGCCTAGCAACCCCACCACCTCCCTGTCCTGCAGCCCTGGCTGTGTTCCACCTTCCTGCAGTGCTGGCGCACAGGACGGGTCAGCATGGCCCTGCTCCCTGTCCAGGTGACCGCAGAGTCAGCTATGTGCAGCGTGGGATACTGCAGAGCTTGTCAGCAGAGAGCCAGGACAAAAGTTCTCAGACAGGAAAGGGCGGCAGGGCCCCGGCCACACAGGTTCAGGGCCGCAGCCTCAGCCTGGCTTTCCCCAGAGGCCCCAGGCCGTCCTGTGTGGGGCTGCTCTGTGGCCCTGGACCATCTTTGGGCCTCATTTCCTGCCGTTCATGAGCCCAGGCCTACGTGACCTTTGGGGCATTTCTGTCCACCAGCCCCCCACTCCGGATGCCCAGAAACACTACCAGAGGCTCCGCCTAGCTTCATGTAGGCAGGCTCCACCAGAAGGGCTGTGCAGGGGGCCGGATGGACACACCCTTGTTTGGTGCTTGCTGCTGCCCCAGAAGCCTTCCCAGAATCCCAGAAATAGGGGACTCAGAAGGAAACCGGCAGGGTCTGGCAGCCTCACCTTGGCCTTGCTGCAGGACCCAGACCTGTTTGGGGCCTCTCTGGGGAAAACAGACCTGCTGCCCATGAGCAGTCTGTACCTGCAGGGTGCCCCTGTGCACCTCCCACCCTGCCCTTCCTGTGCACCTGGCAGCATCACACTCCCCAGTATGGCCTGTCGGACCCAGTTTGGGGGAAGCCCCCAATGCGTGGAGAAACAGAAGACAGAGTTCGGCTAATTCTCCAGAGCCGCCGTCTGCACCACTCCCATGGAGCCCTGCAGAGCAGTCTCAGCTGCTCTGAGCCTCTAGAATAAACTGAGTGTGGCCCTCCCCAGGGAGGAGAGGGACAGGCACCCCTGTGCCCTGCAGGAGCTAGCACAGAGAGCGCAGAGTGGGCACAAAGGCCGTGGGCTCCAGGAATAGCCAGGACAGGAATCTCCCTGACAAACAGGCTGCCTGATCTGTAGTTTGCCTGCCCACCCGCCCAGGAGGGCTGATGATGTTTTCCAGATGCCGAGGCCCCGCCTCCACTCCCTGCCTGCCCAGCCAGCTCCTGCCGAACACTTTGTGTGTGTGCCAAGTGGCAAAGCTTGGGCCCTGGGGCGGGAGGGAGCAGCAGGGTGGGGACCCTGGGCACAGCAGACACTGCTGTGTGGGCCTGTGAGGATCAGACTGGGCCCCCTGACTTCAGGGGCTCCCCCTGGCTGGGGATGGTCCTGTGCCAGTGGTGCTGGCTCCTGTGGGATGACAGGCTGGGCGGGAGGTGGCACTCGAGCGAGAGGTGGCAAGGGAACCTAGTCTACGCTTTCTTGCACACCTGGTTACTGCTGGATGAATCAGAGAGTGCTCATGTCCTGGCGCCACGGGAGGCTGCTGGCATTGGGGCTGCATGGGCAAAGGTGGCACAGACAGGCCTGCCCTGCGTTGCCCTGCTGTGTCCTCAGCCTCGGGTTCCTCATCTGCCACATGGGTTGAAATCAGGGCACTCTGCTTGATGGTGATATGAGGAGCCTGGCACGACCTGGGTCTGGCACTCAGGAGCTTGGCGGGCACAGAGTGGGGTCAGGTGTGCCGGCAGGTGGGTCAGGGGCTGCATCTGCACTGGAGTCCTGAGCTGACCTCTGCACCAGGGTGGAGGGCACAGGACTTAGGGAAGCTCTGGGGGCCAGGCACCTTGTGGGCTCGGGGCTGCAGTTGGCTGAGTGCAGGACTCCAGGCCAGACCTTGGCAGGAGGGTCCCAGCACTGCCTGACTTCTTCTGTCTGAGTTCCCCTGGGTATCTCCCTGCTCCTGCGGCCTGTCGGGACCTGTGGCTCCCAGGAGCTTGGACGCCTTCATTTCTGTTCAGAACTCCACCATACCCCTGTGCACTCTTCCAGGCCCTCACTAATTACTAGTTTGAGCCCTGGGAGTCTCGAGGTTGGCCTGGGCCCCTCTCCTGCTTCAGAGCGTGTGTGAGGCAGGTCCCCTGCAGCTGAGACTGGGGTGAGGTCCACACCTGTGGTAGCAGCACAGCTTTGAGAGGGCAAAGGAGGCACAGAGGGCAGTGGAGGTGGGAGATTTTAATGGCAGCCACTAGAGAGGGGATCACAGAATAGTGCTCCTCCCACCCCCATTCTCCAAAAGGGCTCCTTACCCCACAGCCAGGTCCTTATGAGCATCAGTGGATCAGTGCACAAAATGACCAATCAGAAGCTCCCCCTTGGAAAGCTGATCTGGGGTTGGCCTTGAGGGCCATTTCCTGGGGGCAGGGCCATAATGACCATGGAGGGACTGAAATTCCAAATGACAGCAAACCCAGTGTAAAGATCTTGACTGATTTTCTTCCCTGTATTATTTTGTTGGTTGGGTTTTTTTTTTTTTTCTGTATATTCTAGCCTGGCCTTGAACTCATTTTTTAAAATTTGATTTTAAAGAGAATACAACCAAACAAAATAAAACAGAATAAAGTCAATCAAAACAAAACAGTGAAAGTGATACAGGATTTCAAAACAAGATAATAGGAAATCAACAATGGCTACGATAATGACTCTTGTTATCTTCAGAACTGCTGCCCATACCATGAGACATCCTAAAATCAAAACAGAACTGAGTAAAAGCAATCCAAACAGAACACTGAAGAAAACAAAACAATAAAATGGAACAAGACAAAACAGTGAGAACAACATTGGATTTCATAAACAAGACAGAAGGAGATCCCCCATAGTTGCTATACTGCATACTATTATCCTCTAAATGGATGCTCAGACTGCTGGCTTCAGGCCTGGAAAGTCAGTCAAACAACACAAGGCTTAAGTTGTTTTTGTGCCTCAGTTGCTATCAACTCAGCCTGTGTTCCTCTGAATCAGCCGGTTGCTTGGGGTGGTGTGGGGGGGTTCTCCTTGTCTCCCAGCCCTCATGCCTGCTGGCTCATGGGAAGGGTAGATTGGCTTCCTGTTTCTCTTCCCAGCCTGCATGGCCTCTGCTGGCTCAAAGGAAGCTGAACTCAGTTTGTAGTCCAGGCTGGCCTCAAATTCCCGGTAATTCTCCTGCCTCCACTTCCTGAGTGTTGGAATTACAGCTGTGTGCCACTGTACCTAGCATTTTTGTTTTGTTTTACTGTGAGACAATGTCACTATGTAGTTTAGGCTGGCCTTGAACTCACTAAGTAGTCCAGGCTGGCCTGGGACTCGAGGTGATCCTCCTGTCTCAGCCTCCCAAGTGCTGGTATCGCAGACGTGCTCCACTACATCTGGCTGATTCACTGTGTTTCCGGTTGCAGAATCTGGCACCACTTTATCCCATAAAAGAGTATAAAATGTTTCCAGGAGCCTCAACAAAGGAGAGTGACCTTGTGGGCAGAGAAAGGCTGATGAAATCGGAAATAAAGACAAAAGGCAGACAGACTGGTCATTTCAAAGCTGCTTTCCTTGTAAGGTGGGGATGGGGAGAGAGAACAATAGAGAAGGACTTTTCTGGGTAAGGATTTAAAGCCCGTTGACCCAGGCTGTTTGGGAAACCCACCGGCACTTACTTCTCCCCACTCTCAGAAGCCCTGAGAGCCAGGCAGCTTCAGTACGGCCCCTCCACTTTTTCTTCTAGTTGGTTCTTTGGCCCCCACGTCCTCCTATAATTTTTACTTAACAATGAAAGATTAATATGTTAATATTATACTGTATATTAAAATACTTTCAACCTGAAAGTTTATTTTCTCGTGAGGTTGTTTTTGCTTTTAAGGCAGGTCTTGCTGTTGTAGTTCAGGCTGGCCTTGAACTCACTAACTCACTTTGTAGCCCAGGCTGGCCTCAAATTCATGGCTATCCTCCTGCCTCAGCTTCCTGAGTATTGGAAGGACAGGTGTGTACCTAGCTCTATCTTCTCCTGATTTTAAAAGAATCAAAGTCACTTCTGTGGGCTGTGCCACTGAGCTTGCCGGGCCAGGCACCAGCTTCAGGGCCATCAGGCTTCCCCGTCTAGATCTGGAGCCCTCAGATCTGTGCCTAGCTGAGAATGGTGGCCACTTCCTCGCTGGCAGTGACCGCTCATTTGTGTCCCCTGTTTCGAAGGTGTAGATGTGGACAGGACCAAGGATCTATGACAACATTCCCTGTGACCAGGGATCCATGTGCAGGGCTCCCAGCGAGAGAAGTCAAGCAGCTTCCTCCTGAGCCCAGCCCAGCTTCCCTTTCCTTCTACCCAGGGCGAGAGAGGAGCTGGGACAGGTAGAGGGCAGTGGGGACTGAGGGCAGGGACTCCCAAAGCCCCAGGTGCCCACCCCTGGCCCTAGGTCAGCTCCTCCAGCATCTCAGCCCTGTTCTGCATTTAGGCCAGGTCAGCAGAGCTGTCCCCAAGGCCACCTGCAGCAGGCGACCTTTCCTTTGGGTACAGTGGGAGTCCCGTATTTCATGGTTCTCTTGAGGGTGAGTTCAGGCCTGGGCCAGGAGCCACAGATGCTGTCCCTGTCCCTGGGTCCTTGGAGAAACCCCAGGCCCCATGGAACCCATCGGCCTTTGCCCAGAACCAGAAGAGGAGCAGGAACAGGAGGTCAAAGCAGAGGCTCCATCTGGCCAATCTGGCACCGGGCTTCCGCCTACTGGGAGGCTGCGCCCTCTACCCACTGCTCTGCCCCATGGTGCCCCCTGGTCCAAGGCATTAGGGTGGACACTGGTGGGGACACTGTGTTTCATGAGGTGGCCAGACAGGCCCAGGCAGGACGCTGTAGCCTGAGGGGCCAGGTGGGCTCCTGGGGTCTCTCCACCAGGGTCAGGAGTTCTGGCCAATGCCCAGAGGGTGGGCACTGAAGTGGAGAAGAGGAACAGGGATTTACACTGGCCCCGCTGGGCAACTGCAGCCTGCGGGACAGTCCAGTGCCCGGTTCTGGTCTCCCTCTGCCTCTTTCGTGCGAGCTTCGTCCGCCGCCTGGCTGGCACTGCCCTGTGGGGACTCAGGTTCTGCTCTCTCTGGCCTCTGCCTGGCACTCTTGGAAAGGACAGGATTCAGACCAGTAGGCCCGGGCTCCTTTCTGGCCAATTCTGTGGCCAGGCAATGGGGGTTCCTGGGAGTCTCAGCTCCTGCCTTCCTGTGACAGAGAGGAGGGAGGGGGTCGCCCCGCAGGAGGAAGGGCTCCAGGCCCAGTAGCAGAAACCCATGGCTCCCTGGCTGCTGCTGCCCACACTCAGCCCTGCCCCACTCCCAGTCCCCAGGAGCCCGGGGCAGGGCTCTGACATAGCAGCCTGAGGTGTCCTCCGGGAGGCTGGCAGGTGCTTCCTGTCCCTGTGCGAGGTCACTGCTTCGAGTCACCTGTCAGTCCTGGCCTCAGTGGGGCCAGCTCTCAAGTCCCCATCCCTCCTGCTGGCCTGGTGACTCAGGTGCTTTCCCTGCTGCTAAGGTCGTCATTGTGCCTGGGTCACCCCAGCCTCAGCTGAGTGTGAGCTGGGAGAGGGTGGGCTCTGTGGGAATTTGATTCCTGGGCTGGCCTTCTGCCCACTGTGCTCTGCGGGACACAAGTCACTCAGAACATTGTCATGTGGGCCACCCACGTGGCTACTGCCACCCCCTCTGTAGGCAAGGACACTGAGCCTGGTGTGGAGTGAGGCCCGCCTGCCCAGGGCCGCACCTTAGCGGTGGCTGGGGGCCTGGAGCTGGCGTCTGAATGCTGTCTGGGACCAGAGGCAGAGGAGCAGGGTGAGGGGCATCCATGGGCTGAGGCTGCTGGCTGCTCTGCAGAGCCTGTCACTTGCTCCCCTGCAGGGGCCTGCCGAGGGCACTGGGCCGGGTCTAGAGCAGCAGTGCCCTGAGTGATGTGGCCACGCTTCTTCCCAGCCCTCAGATGCTTCCCTGAAGGTGTGTCAGAGGGAAACTCCAGGGCCCAGTGTCCCTCGTGTGTGCGGCTCAGCAGCTTTCGTGCCTGCTGGGGCCACCCCTGGCCCCAGGCTTTCCTTGCCGTGCTGTTGTCCCTTCCTCCTGCCCACTCAGCAGCCTCTTCCCTCACTCTAAAGGCACCCACAGGAGCAGCAGCCACGCAGGCTGGAAAAAACCAAGAAGCCAAACCCGCACCTCTGTGAGCCAGGCAGCACGTGTGCTGGGAGACAAGAAGAGACCCCGCCAGCAACCAGCTGATCCCAAGGGACACAGTCTGAGAGGACAGCAAGTGAGGCACCAAAACAACTTAACCCTTGTATTGCTTGACTGACTTTGCTGGCCTAAAGCCTGAGCATCTGTTCAGAGGGTAACAATATGCAACAGAACAACTATGGGGATCTCCTGTCTTGTTTTTGAAATCTAACACTGTTGTACTGTTTTGTTTTGTCCTGTTTTATTGTTTTGTTTTATTCCCTTAAAAAAAAAAAACAACCTAAAGGCACCCATGGGCTCCACACTCCCTCGCAGCTCCCAACTCAGCTCTGGATTCCCGCAGTCACAGGCACACCGGGTGCTCCCGGGAGGCTGCTGGCCCAGGCTTGTTCTCCCTGGCGCCCTCTCAGACTGCATTTCCCGCTCGGGCTGCCTACACTCATGCTGCTCCCAGGTGCTGGTGTGATGCTTGGGGCTGAGTGACAGACCTGGTGACGCTGTCACGGCCCCCGGTGAGCAGGAGCCTGGGCTGTGGCTGGAGGCTGCAGGACAGGGTCTGAGTGGAGCGGTCTCCCTGGAGTTTGCCGTGGTGTGGTGCGGGCACCCTTGGCTGGCTCAGTCAGGCCCAGTGTTCAGGTGGGGGCAGGCTTGGGACGAGCACTAGAAACGCTCCAGCTGCCCATCAGAAGAACCAGTGCCTCTGTAAGGGCTGGCATTGTCACAGGGCACCCAGGGCCACCCGGGAGGACCTGGGAGGCCACGTGTGGGCTGCAGGAGCGGATGTTTGGAAAGACTGCTCTGGTCATTTCTGGGTTGCTGGAATACTGGTTTGCTGGCCTCTTTTCACTCTTGCTGTACATTTTGCTGTCTGGTTAATTAACTCTGAAAGAAATATTCCTTGATGTGTGGCTGGCAGAACCTGATTGATGGGTTTTAGGGCTTTTCCAAGGAGCCCCTCCAGGCTGGGCACCCTTGGAATCTTCTCTGACTCATCTTGGCTGACTGGAGTTCAGCCTGAGGCCAGCATGCATGCTTGCTGAGTGAATCAGTGACCTCATTGGAGGCGTGGAGATAAGAGCAGCAGGCCAGGAGGGGTGGAGCCCTCATTAGCCACTTAGGGTGTCACCTTCCTTGCACATCTGCAAGAAGGAGGTATTTTAAATTTTATTTACTTAAAATCATACAGTAACTCATAATACGGTCTCATAAAATTTTTTTTCCATCTTATAAAAATCAAAGCCTTCCCAGTAAGGTCCAGATCTCCCTCGATCAGTGCCCTCTGGTCACAGCCCAGGTGCTGGGTGGTCGCTGCTTGGGTTTGGCCTTCATTATGGGGACTGGGCCAGGCAGCAGTTACTGGATGTCTGCACTTGTGCAACTGTCAGGTGGCAGCTGTGTGCCCAGTGTCTCAGCTGGGCATGGGCACATGCTGTAATCCCAGCACTCAGGACTTGAGTTCGAGACCATCCTGGGCTGTTCAGTGTGACCCTATCTCAAAAACCAAAAAGGAGACCAACACAAACTCAGTGTCTTGCTGGGAGCAGGGTGTGAGTCCTGGGGTTCCCCTGGTCGCCACCCGAACTCCCCTCTCTGAGCACGGGCCCGTTCTAGGGGGCCCTGATGCACTAGCTGGGACTCACAGGGCAGAGGTTGCATGGCTCCTCCCTGTGGGGCTGGTCTGCTCTGGGCGCGGGGCAGTGCTCAGGAGCACTGACAGGCGGAGGAGTTCCCCGCTCTGTGCAGCCCTGTGTAGCCGCAGGCGGGCTCCTCTGGGCACCAGACTCCCTGCACCTGCGCTGGTGTCCTGGCCTGGATGCGCAGGGCTGGGTGATGAGGTTCCCGATCTCCGGGACACGCGGCCTTCCCCCCTTTCCACGCCAAGGGGGCCAGGTCTGATTTTCACACCCCGTGAGGCAGTGCCAGGTCTTCCGTGCCCTTGCACCGGGGCCAGGCTGCAGGGTGGGCTGACGGTGCTTACCAGGAAGGTCCAGAAGTCTCTCCTGCCAAGGTGCCAGTTAGGACAGGTGACAGAGGGGGAGGAGAGGGAGAGTGAGGGGGGAGGGGAGGCCCCCACCAGCCTCCCAGCCCTGCTTCCTGGAGGAAATCACCCAAGGGCCCAACACTTGGGGCCCCCCCAGCGCGCGGGCCTGCCCGGCTGCCCCTCCTCCACCCCCCACCCCCCGCCAAGGCCGCCGTGGGGGCGGGGCTGCAGACGCACCCAGGGCCCGCGGGCTGGCACCGCGCCCGGCCTGGCGGACCGCTGGCCCCAGCTGACTGCCCGAGGCCGGGGCTTATTCACTGCCGCCCGCAGAGGCGGTGGCCTGGTCTGGGGACTCGCGTGTCCTCCTGCGTGGCTGGAAAGCTTGTCTACATCCCCTAGGCTTCTTGGGGTAAAGCGGGGCCCCGGCTTCTGGCGGGGTGCGCGGGCGAGACCGAGACCTGTGTCCCCAGCAGGTGGCCCTCACACCGGGGACGGAGGCGCCCCCTGGCGGCCTGTTCCCGTTTGCCGCCCACAAGCCCAGGCCCTGGACTCCCTAGCCGGCCGGGGAGAGTCGCTGGGGAGCATCTAGGAAACTTTCATTCTGGCCCCGTGTGGCAGCCACACCTGTAATCCCAGCACTGGGGAGCTGAGGCAGGAGGATTGCTGTGCGTTCAAGGCCAGCCTGGGCTACAAAGTGAGCTCATGGCCAATGGCCAGCCTGACCTACATAGTGAAACCCTATCTGGAAACAAAACTGGGAGAACAACAAAAACAGCTTTCATTTTGGGAGCTGCCTAACGTTGACATTTACAGTAAAGCTCTAGAGAAGTAGGCAGCACTTACCTCTGTGTACTCTCCCATCATCAACTAGCTGCCACCCATTTCCCATCTTCCATTAGTATTATTAGTACGACTACTACTACTATTTAGCTTTTTGAGGCAGGGTCTTGGAGACTGGCCTTGAACTCACTATGTAGCTCAGACTGGCCTTGAACTTGAAGGCACCTTCCTGCCTCGGCCTCCTGAGTGCTGGAATTACATGTATGTCCACCACATTATTGTGAAGGCATTTGAGGAGCTTTTTGTTAAAAGTGTACAAGGAATTCAGTGCAGCCATGCAGGGTGGCCCAAAAGGTGTTTTAGCAAAGCTCCCAGGGGGACCTGGAGGAGGAGCCAGAGCTGAACACTAGGGGACATGGTGGAGGCTAGGGAGGTGGGTGCAGCAGGGACCCACCAAGGCCCACTGTCAGCGTGATCAGTATCTCCTACAGACTGAGCTGCCACTAAGTGGGGAGGGTCCCTGTACTGCACCCCTGCAGGGCCTGGAGGAAGGGGCTCCCAGCCCTGCCAGTCCCTCACTGTGGGGACAGCCAAGCCCCAGGGACGAGCCCTCTGAGCAGTTAACGGGTGGTGGCAAAGCCATGCCCTGCCCAGGGACTGAGCCTGCCAAGGAGAGCCTGGTGGTGGGGCAGCGGTGGACAAAGGATGCTTTGTTCTTCCTTAAGCACAAACACTTCCCCTGGCTGTTCACTCCGAGTGGCCTCTGGTATAATGTGGGGCCTAAGTTACTATTTAACAGAACAGGGCCCCGGGAGCTCTCCTTACCTGACTTCCTAGAGGGAAGGGGTCACTGGCAGGGGTGTTAACCAGATACCCCTTGGTGGCCTGGGAGAGCTGAGGGTGCTGGGACCAGGACCCTGAGCAGTGGACCACTGCGACCTTCCCCCAGGCCCAGCACCCACATCAGCCACTTTGGGGGAAAACAGCGTGGGGTGCCCCAGCCTCGGGGCCCTCAGCAGCGGCGCCATCCCCCAGAGGTGAACTTCTAGATCCTGGTTGTTGGTTGACAAACCACGACAGGTTGACATGCAGAGATTACATAAAACTGCTCCAGGACTGGGGTAGCTCAGAGGGGTGCACTTGGTCAGCGCGTGCAAGGGCCTAGGTTCTAAGCCCAGCAACAGCAAAATAAACACATAGAACCACACAAAACTGGGAGGTTTGGAGTCAACTTTCATGGGGATTTCAGTGATGCAGAGAACTGACGAGCAGTGCTGTGGGAGAGAGAAATTGCCTGGCCACTCAGAGCTCAGCCTGGGAGGCGGCAGCACGGTGACAGGCTGGCCAGAGACCCACGGCTGCTGCAGAATGTGCTGGGTTCCCCCACCGTCACCTTCTGTGCGGGTGCTGGACCAGGAAGACTGCGGGAGGGCAGTGTGGGCAAATGTCATGTAATCCCACGTACTGTGACACTCGACCAACAGGAGAGAGGAGCACAGTGGGGGAGGGGAACAAGAGAGACAGCATACCTGAGACCCACTTGGGCTCAGACTGGCCACAGCTGGGGCCTGGGGGGCCCGGGGCCCAGGGACTGTCTGGGTGCCCAGGGTCCTGGGCCCTGTAGGACCCCTGGGAGTGCCCTCAGCATGTCTGGGCCTTGGGTGAGAGCACCTCGGGCTGAGCGCCCCTGATCCTGGCATCCGCTCTCCTTCCAGGCTGGGAGCCCAGGGGCAGGAGGGAGTCGGGGCTGCTGCTGGCACAGGAGGGGGGCTAGGGGTGAGCATGGAATGTGGCAGAAACATCAGTTGACCCGTGTAGGCAAGCAGGTGGGCAGTGGTACGTCTGCGGCCAGTTCCCACCACAGGGTAATAGAGGAGAGAGGCACAGGGAGGCTGTCATGGGAGACCAGGCGGTAATGACAGCAGCTGCAGCTCTGCCCTGTGTGTGTACATGTGTGTGTGCACATGTGTGGCTGTGTGTGTGCATGTGAGCCTTTGTGTGGGCCTGTGTTTGTGCATGTGTATGGCTGTGTGTGCATGCGTGCGAGCCTGTGTGCGTGCCTGTGTGTGTGTGCGTGTGAGCCTTTGTGTGTGCCTGTGTGTGTGCACGCGTGTGAGCTTGTGCACGCACCTGTGTGTGTGCACGTGTATGGCTGTGTGCATGCGTGTGAGCCTGTGTGTGCACGTGTATGACTGTGTGTGCACATGTGTGCCTGTGTGCATGCGTGTGAGCCTGTGTGTGCACGTGTATGACTGTGTGTGCACATGTGTGCCTGTGTGCATGCGTGTGAGCCTGTGTGTGCACGTGTATGACTGTGTGTGCACATGTGTGCCTGTGTGCATGCTTGTGAGCCCGTGTGTGCACGTGTGCCTGTGTGCGCGCCTGTCTGTGTGCTGCGCTCCCTTGACACCCAGCTGTCAGGAGAGATTAAGCCCTGTGCCCTCTGTGGACACCGAAGTCAGCGCTGTCTCCCCTGTGAAAAGGGGTGCCGTGCGACGGACCATGAAGTCCCCCATGATCTACATTGTCTGGAGGTGATGGGGACCGAGCGTTCCAGGAGTGCTGTGTGAGGAGCCCTTAGAGGGTACCGTTGGGGAATGGCGACAGGGAGGGAAGTCCACATATGCTTGTCCAGACCTGTTAGCAACGCCTCCTCTTCCTGCGGCACTCTCCCCAGCCATGTCTCTGGCCCTTTTTTATTTTTATTTTGAGGTAGGTTCTTGCTAAATTCCTCAGCTGGCCTCAGACTTGCAACTCTTCCCCAGGTAGCTGCGATGACGGGTGCACAGCATCACTGGGACATTTGTTTTTTTAGACAGGGTCTCACTTTGTAGCCCACTCTGACCTTGAATTAGCAATCTACCTGCCTCAGCCTCCTGAGTGCAGGGATGAGTGTGGGCGATCATGCCCAGCCTTCAGGTACTTTTAATTTGCCATTGGTTGTGTGGATGTGGAGCCCATGGTTACAGAGGGCTGCCCGCAATTATTCTGGGCACAGCATAGGACTGGAAGAGAACCCCTCTCTTAGGAGGAATCACACTAGGGAGGAAGGCAGAATCCAGGAGGCCCTGCTGGATGCTCAAGTGAGTGTTGGAAAGCAGAGAAAGCCCAGCCTGCCAGCCAGAGGGCACTGGGAGAGGGGACACTAGGCTGGCCTGGGGCTGTCCAGGGCTTGCTGAAAGTCAAGCTTATACCGCACACACAGGAGCCCGACCCTGGGCTCTGGTCATATGCGGCTGTGCCCTCAGGGTCAGAGGACAGGGCAAGCATCCCCAGGCTGTGCCTCTGCAGCTGTCCTAGGGATGCCTGGAAGCCGCTGGGCCTTCTGCTTTGCAGGGAAGTGGCCTGCATTAGGGACACAGCCCCACAGAGGTGACAACTGGGCCAGGATTAGGCCCTGCTCTGGCTCCCCCAGGGCAGCTCCTCCACCTAGAGCTCTGAGCAATGCTCCTGGCCTGCAGGCCAGGCAGAGGGGACTGGACTGGCAGACACTGCACCTTCCCAAGAGGACACACTCCCTCCTGCCCGTGGACAGGTGGGCAGGGCCAGACTGCTTAACAGGTGATTTTGAGGTGGACCTTGGAAACACTCCACTCCCTGGGAGGGGTGCTCAGAAGGCCAAGGATGCTAGTTTCACTGGAAAAGTCACTTGGTCTCAAGGCCAGAGTGCAGATGAAAACACAGGCTCCTTCTCTGTCCCTTTCTGACAGAGAGGAAGGCCACCTTTCTAGAGCAGAGTGTCCCCACTGGGCCAGGGAGAACCTGAGCTCTCAGGGACAGCTCTCCATGTGTGGCTCCTCCCCATCCTCACAGAGGTCCCTTTGTGGGGTGAGGTGGTGGGCCGGCGCCAGGCTCCTGGACACTTGAGGACACTGACAGGTCCCAAGTGACGTCCCCAAGCCTCAGCAGCAGGGATCTCGCAGATCACAGGCAGGGGATAGGAAGGGCGAGGCCAGGCTGTGTCCTCACATCCCCTGCTGGGCATGGTGGCTCATGCCTGTAGTCCTAGCATCCAGGAGGCTGAGGCTGGATCCCTGTGAGTTCAAGGCTCGCCTGAGTTACACAGGAAGACCCTGTCTGGAAAGAAAGAGAAGGAGGAGGAAGAGGAGGAGGAGGAGGCGGAGGAGGAGGCGGTAGTGTCAGAGAGAAACAGTGGAGGACCATAGTCCCCAAGACCCACCCAGACACACTAGGGTATTCTACTAATCTGCTAGGTGCAATTCTCCTTCTCTACCCCGGCCCTCCCACACTTACCCCTCCTCTCCTCCTTCTTCTTCCCGGTCTTGGTCTCATTATGTACCCCAGACTGGCCTCAAACTCCTGGCAATGCTCCTGCCTCGGCCTCCTGAATGCTGGATTACAGGTGTGTGCCGCCACGCCCTGCATTCTGCTAGGCGCTTCTTAAGCCAATGAAGTTAATGTACAGATTAAGAATCACAAGAAGTCAGCGAGGCCTGTAAGGTGCTCAGGAGCCACAAGTGACCACAGGGGTCAGGATCACTCTGTCTGGGTCCTCCCAAAGTCCTGCATGCTGGGTGGGAAGCTGACAAAGGAGAGACGTGATGAGAGCGTAGCTGTGGCTCTGCCCCCAGCCAGCCTCCAGGTGAATCCTGTGCTCCGAATGAGGGCGTCTGCCGAAGAGGACTCAGCCAGGAGGAGAGCGTTTCTGGGCGTTCTGTGATCTGTGTCATCACACATGACATGCCCATGTCTAGAATTTCACATAAATGGGTGCAAGAGAGCACCTGGCCACTTCAGGCCAGCTTCTTCCAATGAGCACATGAGATTCACTCATGTTGGGCCAGACTTTTTTTTTTTTTGTCTTTTTCGTTTTTATCGGTACCAGGGATCGAACTCATGACCGCCTGCTTGCAAGGCAGGTGCTTATGCCGCTGAGCTAAATCCCCAGCCCCCTGGACCAAACTTTTTAAAAAATTTTTTTTGAGACACAGTCTCACACTGTACTCCAGCCTGGCCTCCAAAGCACAGCAATTCTCCTGCCTCAGCTTCTTGAGTGCTGGAATTTCAGGCCTGTACCACCATGCCTGGTCCTGGAAGGTTCATGTTTCAGCTCTTACATTTATGCCCATGATGTGTTTCAAGCTATGGTTCTTTATTTTGTTTTATTTGTGGTTCTGGGGATTGAACCCAGGGCTGAAAAACAGTTTGTTACTGAGCTACATCTTTAGCCCAGTTTGTGGGGGTGTGTGCGCACGAGTGTTTTGAGACAGGGTCTCACTATTGTAGTTTATGCTGACCTTGAACTCACAGTGACCCTCCTGCCTCAGCCTCCTGAGTGCTGGGATTACAGGTGTGCACCACACTCATCTGCCATCTTCAGCCCTTTTTAAAATTTCGAAACTTAGGTCTTGCTAAGTTGCCCAGGCTGCCTTGAATTGTGATCTCCTCCCTTGGCCTCCCAAGTGGCTGGGATTATAGATGTGTGGCCAGGCCAGACTATACGTCTTGTTTCGTTTCAGTAACCAGCCATCATGGTGCTGTGTGTTGGGATTCATAAAGACGAGCCTGCCGCTCAGGGGCTCACTGAAAATCAGTCAGCACCTGGGTGTGGGCCTCTTCTGACTCTGGCCCTTGGCTCTGTAGTGACCTTTTCACCACTTGCGTGTTGTTTTGGTTACTGTAGCTTCATGAAGTCTTGAGGTCAGGTAGTCTAACTCTTCCAAATACTTTTTTTTTAAGAAAATATTTTGGTTATCTGGATCCTTTGCACGTATAGATTAAGAATCACTGTGGCCATTTTTATAAGAACTTCAGGAGTCTTACTGGGCTGGTCTTAATTTATCAATGAATTTGAATAAGGCCAACAACCTATGCCTAACCTATGAACACCGCTTATTTCTCTCTGTTTATGTGGTCTTTAAGTTCTTTAGAAATGTTTTAAGGTTTTCAGTAGCCATGCTTTGCACAGTGTTTTTAACCAAGCATGTGTTCTATATAGTAGTAATGCTGTGAATGGAATTTTTGAAAGTTTCCCTTTTCTTTCTTGTTGGGGCCATTGAAGTTGAATACAGGTGCAGGGCTGTGGCGAGGTCCTGGCACGACTGAACTGAGAACGAGGAGACCCTCAGGGGGCAAGAGAGGCCACAGCTGAGGCCACCTGGAGGCTTCCCGGATAGTTTTCCTTAATTACCATTGCCTGTTGCGCTGAGGGGGCCTTGAACCCCTCCTGAGATCCTGCTCAGGTTTCTTCCATTGTCCACTCAGCTCCTTGCTTGTTCTGATTACATACGGGCTGCCCAGGGTCAGCCGGCCGGCTGGCTAGCAGTTACGAGCTCTGCTGAGGATTTCATTTGTCCTGCAGCCCCAAAGACCATGCTGTGTGTCTCACTCCTTTGAACCTGCGCCATGCACCTGTTTGGGCGATTGTGGTCTACACACAGACCCCAACTCTTTTTATTTTCTTTTTTTTTAAGACAGGGTCTCACTATGTAGTTCAGGCTATCCTCGAACTTGAAGTGATCCTCCTGCCTCAGCCTCCTGAGTACTGGGATTACAGGTGTGCGCCAACAAGCCTGGCAAGTTTCTGCTTTCAGAGTTGCTTATTTCAAAACACAACTGATAATTATATATAGCTACAGGGTTTCCCAGACTATTTTGAGTGAGCTTTAATATTTTGTGTCTTACAAGGAATGTGTCTATTTCTTGTGCCCTTTACAATTTCTTGGCATAAAGTGGCTCATATTGCAAATACTTTATATTTTGATGTGTTTATTTTTGGCAGTGTCGGGGGCTGAACTGAGGTCTGAGCTGTGCCCCCGCACTGGTTCTGTTTTTGAGGCAGTGTCCGTAGCAATGTGATGCTGTTTCTCTCACTTTGCCACTGAGTCTTCTGCCTTCGTTTTTTTCTTGATTTGTCTGGCTAAAGGTTTAGTCTTTTTACTGATCTCAAAAAACCAGTTTTGGGGTTCACTGATCTCCTTTTCGTTGTTTTTGATTTCATTGAAATATTTCATTGGTTTTTTTATTTCCTGTCTTTTGCTCTTTTCTTTTAGCTGTATAGCTGGGTGTCGTTTGATTGCTCTCGGCTGACCCGGAGCCTGGCTCAGCCAGCAGAAGTTGGGAGCCAGCTGTGTGAGACTCGGCCCCCAGGCTGCCGAGCTTGGGAGGACCGAGCAACAGAAGGCCCGGTCCTCTGGGCACAGTCCGTGCTCTGAGCCCGGTCCCCCAGCTGGCCTGGAAAGTGAAGTCAGAGCTCACCTCTCATTGCCTTCTCACCAGTATTAATAGCATAACTGTTTAACATAGTCACTACAGATAGCCCTTGTTTTGTCTTGCCAAGCGGTGGGAAACTTAGTTAAAAGAATTTTTTATGAGACAGAATCTGCTGTGTTGTCCAGGCTGGCCTTGCACTTGTGACCTCTTGGCTGGGCTTCTGATTAGCTGGGTTTACAGGTGCATACCACTGCAGCGGGCCAGGAAACCACTTTTTAACTGGCATCTCTATTCAATTAAACTCATTAAAAAAGCAGGGTACCACAACTGAATGCAGATGTCTTGTGCTCTGGGTGAATGATGTGGGGATGACAGTGCACAATGTATGCACCATTGTTGTCTGATTGACGTGTTTTGAAATTTTGAAAAAAAAAAACAAACAAACCAAAAAGCAAACCCAGGGTGGCTACTCTCAGTGCCTGGCCTGATGTCAGGTGTTAGGTGTAAGGAGATGATGTCATGGCCTTTACGTAAATCTGCAATTTGTGACCTCTCACCCTATGGCAGCCTGCAGGTCCAGTCAGTTTTGGATGGAATTTAGGTTCAACATAAATCTGTAAGTCACAGAATTACAGAGCTGGTGAACTCTGGGAGCTCACATTGGAGACAGGGAGGCAGAGGCCAGAGAGGCCGCAGCAGGGTGGCTGCCCTGGGAGCTCAGTGGCCCCAGCAGGCAGAGACAGCCACCTGCAGACCGATCTATTTACTTACTTGGCACTGGAGATTGAACCCAGGGAGCCCTGAGCTACCGGTACATCCCAGCCCTTAAAAAATTTCTTGCAGTGCTATGTGCCATGTCTGATGCTATTATAATGTTAAGTGACACCACTGCTCTTCTTCCACTGTCACTGTTCCTAGTCTCCGACAGTTCTCCAGTTGCTTGTAACACGCCAGCCCCCGCCTGGGACTGACGTCGTGCTTTTGCTGAGGTAGAAATGGCAAGTTGGGCTTCCTGTCAGGCGCTGTCCCTGGCTGACGACCTCGAGTCTTTACGAGAGGCCAGCAGCTACCTCACACCTCACGGGGCCTCCGGGCCTCAGCGAGGCTGTCAGTGGGGTCTGGCGAAGGACTCAGATGCCTGAGCTGCTGGGGGTCACGGAGGTGTCTGGCAGTGAATGAGCCTCTTTCCCTGATGTCCTTCCCTCAGGAGAGCCCACTTCTGCATGCCCCGGTGCCCCCTGCCTGCTGTCCGCCTCCCCAACTTGTCCTGGACCCCCATGCACTGCCAGGGCAGCAAGCACTTGGGGTGGGTGAGGCTCGCTTCCAGCAGCCGGTAGCTGTTGAGCTCTGCCTAAGACAGCCACTGACCAAACACTCACATTTTAAAGAAATTATTTGAATTTATTGTTTGCTTTAATAGGAAACATACATTCAAGTTTTTTTCTCAGCCAAAGGTTAAAAATGTTACTCACCTGATGAAAGCATATGGGAAACATCTCAAACTGCAATGCTTGACCTTTTTATTGCGGAGTAGAATTCATTTTGCAAACACAAAGATGGCAAGAAAAGATTAATGTGTTATTGCTACTGAAGGGAAGAAAACAGACCCAGATGACAGCATAGAAACATCACAAACGTCCCCTTAGAGCTGTGAGTCTAATTCAGCACGTACCTTTTGGTCCCTAAGTAAATGAGTGTTCTGCCTTTCTGGCCCCTCTAGGCTTGTTTGTTAGCCCAGGCCTGTTTCTACACTGCTATCCGAGAGGGCACCAGACATGAGGCTGGCTCTCCTGTGGCTGCATGAACAGGCTCTGCACTGCTGTGTGGCCGTGCCCAGTAGCCTACTCCAGGGCACAGAAGCACTGCTGAGGCTGGGCCGCACAGCGGTGCTTTGCAAACCTGCGTCACGGCACTGACAAAGGCTCTGCTTGCGTGGCTGGTTATTGTTTTTCATTTTTCACTGCAGGAAGCTGAGACGTGTATCAAGGTGGAGGCTCACGTAGCTTGCTCTCATGCATCTGCTCCCAGATTCCACATGTGAGTGAGTCGAATTTTTCTGTCATTTGATCCCACCAGTGGCTGTCTCTCGGCAGTGTTGGGGTCGGGCAGCTGGCACATCCTAGGCAAGTGCTGCACCACCGAGCTCCTTCCCCTGCCCCATCTGTGATTCGCTAGTATTTGCTGATGTATTTTACTTATTAGTGGTTTTTTCTTGACATGACACTTTTGGAAAGTGTCACTATGCAATTCAGGCTGGCCTTGAACTCAGTGATCCTCCTGCCTCAGCCTCCTGAGCCTTGGTGATGTATTTTATTATTTTTATTAGTGATGTATTTTTTAAAGTACTTACTAAATATCATTTAATACCCACATAATGGCATCCACATAACTGAAACTAGGCATCTTCCTCAGTGACAACACCGGTATTGTGGGAATTACTGACCTAATAAAATCAGTTCTGTGGTATCACTTAACTCCATCTATGTACAGTGCCCCTGTATGTACCACAGTGCCTTGAGTAAGGGGCTAAGCCAAACCCAGGGGTCTGAGTTGGCTGCTGGACATGGGCTGGGCCTCTGGTGTCCAAACCTGATGTGTGCCCAGGCTGGACCAGCCCTGAGATCTGCTGTGAGTGGACCGCCAAAGCATTGTCACTACATGTTGATGGCTCTCTCTGGACTCCAAACCTTGGTTGTGAGGGGGCAGTGTGCTCCCTGGCCTCCTGTCCCCAGGAGGGATACAGCCGGGGCCAGACTGTGGCCTGACATCAGGGTTTGGGTCCGGCTCTGCTGTTAACTGGCTGTTCCTTAGCCAGCAGTTATACCCTCCGTGCGAGCGCATTACCCCGTCTTGTCCTCCGTGTTGTCACCGATGCGCTGGTAGCCGTGTGAGCTCACAGTGCTCTGTGAGCTTCCGTGAGTCACTGTTAGGACCTGTTGGCTCAAGGTGCAGCCCACAGAAGGTGGCAGGAACCACACCCGCCACAGCCTCTGGCCGGAGGGCGCATCTCTGCACAGCATGACATCCAGGGATAAGCAGGAACAGGTGCCTCGCCTCCCCCACAGCTCAGCTGAGGAAAGCACACCAGGCGGGATGCTGTCACATGCACGTGTAAGCCCTGCTCCTCCAGGGGCTGAGGCAGGAGGACCTCAAGTTCAAAGCCAGCCTCAGCAACTTACCATGCTGCTGTCTCAAAATTCAAAACAGAAAAGGGCCTGGGACATAGCTCAGGGGTGGTGTTTGTCTAACAAGCAAGAGATTCTGTGTCCCATCCTCACTGCCACATAAAAGGTAAATGAATAAAATGAAATGAAAATAAACTCCATCTGCAGATGCCTGGGCTCTTCATCCCCGTCTGCCTGCCCCTCTTGCTCTCCTGGGACACCGCAGGAGCAAAGGGTGGACAAATGCATTTCTCCCCGAAGTTGGCTGTCTCCCCACCCTTCACCAGGGGCCCCATCGACGCTGCCCCCCCCATCCCCCCCCTCCGCGGCTTCACCAGCCACATCGAACTCCGGCTCCACCTACAGGCCACCTGCGGTACAAGACCTGTCCCAATGCCGCGCGGGACCTTGGCGGTGCTCCTCTGGCTCACGGCGGGCTAGCAGAGCCACCCTGATGCGCTGTCATCCACTACGCACAGGGGATGGATGCTTGCATGTGGTGATCAGTCCCAGGCTGTTCAGCTGCACCCACCGCACCCAGCAACCCCACAGCAGACGATGGGCACAGGGGGAGGGGGGCTCATCCCCACCTTGTGGAGGCGGCTGGGGCCCAGGCAATCCCTGCATCGTATGACAGCACAGGGACGCTTGCTGAAGTGAGGAAGGCCGCTGCTTCTGCTCGGCAGCTACAGTCCCACCACCCCGCTTTCCAGCTGGACTCCAGTCCAACCCGGCTTTATACTCTGTCTGTGGCTACGGGAGTCTGTGACTCCTTAGGTGGAGCTGGGAATTAGGCACCAGTCATTCCAAGTTGGCCTAACTAGACGTAAACATCAATTGGCTTTTTGTACTGTTTATTCTACTTTGCGATTTCCAGAAAAAATTTCCACCTAGAGCCCCGTGTGATCCAATGCTCTCTTATTTCCAAAGCGTTTCACAGGCTAAATGCTTTCCACCAGGCATGGTGCTGCACACCTGCAATCTCAGCACTCGGAAGGCTGAGGCAGGAGGATCGCCACAAGATCATGGCCAGCCTAGGCTAGTGAGTACATAGCTAGACTGAACTACATAGTGAGACCTTGCCTCAAAAACCCAACCCCACCTAAATGCTTTGTCCTCTCCTCTTATGATCCGGAGAATAATTCCAAGTTGGAACTTTACATAATTAACACCTCCATATCTCAAATGTAAGAGAGAGGCTCTGAGAGGCCAAGAGACCACACCAGAGCCATTCGTTAAAGGGACATTTATTGAACATCGGAACCCGACTGAGCGCCTGGACCGGGCACCTGCCCCGTGGTGAGCAGCTGCGTCTGGCTCCTCATTCCTGAGGCTCCTGCAGGAAGGTGGTGGGCGAGGCCGTGAGGACCGCTGCCCCACACAAAGGGTATGGCAGGGGACACAGGAAACAGTGCCGAGCGGGGGTGCATCGCACTGTGCATTTATTCAAGACAGTACAGCGACATTCTGCTGAAATTTACAGGCAGACCTTGTGCACTGGGGAGCGCTGTTAATGATGACCATGAGCGGGCGCAGGACTCGAACCTTTTGAAAAGATACATAATATGGATACAATTTAGGAAGGAAGCAGCAGACTGCAGCTAAATAAAACTTACCTTTTAAGCATCAACAAGTCAGAAACTGGGAACCACAATTTTAGTGCTATCAGAAATCACAGAGGGCTGCTCTCTCCGGAACACTGGCCACGTGTACAGGTTCCTGCACAAGGCATCCGCGTGTGGCAGCTCACTGGCAGGCCCTTGGTCTCTACCAAGGGGCAGGAAAGGTCTCTCCCCAAGCCCATGGAGCCAGCTCTGCGTGTGTGTGATACTCACACGACTAGTGTCTTTGTCACCGGGGAAATGAGAAAGAAATAGCCAGCACCAGAGCATGAAGCTATAAGGCGCTGTCACAGCTCATGACAAACACATGATAGTGAGCCTCGCAGCCAGCGAGCTCACCCGCCCTCTCCCTCCTTCTCTTTTCTGTTCTTTTGAGACAGGGTATCCCTGTTAGTTCAGGCTGGCCCTGAACTTGCAGCCATCTTCCTGCCTCAGTCTCCTTTGTGCTTCTTTCCTTCCTTCCTTATTCCTAAAAAGTTTTACTGACCGAAGACAGTAAACAGCAGTCTTTCTAAAAACTATTCCTTTCCTCTCCAGCAGGCATAGCAAACTCCCCCTAGAGTACATTCACTGCTTTTTATGTACTGGCGGAACTTGTATCAGTTCAGTTCTGAACAGTGATATAACCCGTCTTGAAAAGGTGAAATGGTATCCATTTCCAATCATTCTTTTTTTTCTTTGGTACCGGTAATCGAACTCATGACTTTGCACTTGGCAGGCAGGCGCCTATGCCGTTGAGCTAAATCCCTGGCCCTTTCAATCTTTTTTTTTTTTTTTTTTTTTTTTTTGGTCTTTTTGAGGCAGGGTCTCGCTGTGCAGTTCAGGCTGGTCTTGGGCTCACTTTGTAGCCCAGGCTGGTCTCGAACTCACAACGATCCTCCTGCCTTAGCCTCCCGAGTGCTGGGATTACAGGCGTGAGCCACCACGCCTGGCTCCTTTCAATCATTTTAAGAAGCAAAAAAAGAACAAAGTAAAACTTACCTTTTAGGGCTTTATTTCTTTTATCTAAAATAAAAAGGGAAAATTTGTCATATGAGTGCTTTACAAAAATGGCTTTAGTTGATTTGATTCAGTTAAGGTCCAGATTTCCCTGAAGGTGACATAGCTCAGGAAAAGTATTACACTTGTGAGAAGCTTCCAGAAGGTAACAGTTACTGTAGGTCCAACAGCCAAGAGGTGGTAAAGTGTCTACCATGTAAAACACAGTAATCTTACCTCTTTTCTCTCCTAATCAACGGCTCTGTGATACATGATTAGACCTTATTTCTGCTCCACTGAGAACCCAATGGCTATTCCTTATCTCCAAATCTTGTTATGAGGAAATTTCAAATGTTCAGAAGAGTTGAAAAGCACTATGCCTCAGGACAGTACACGCCTACACAGTTCAGCCTATACCTTTTGAGATGAAGGACACCACCCGTGTATGCAAAATATCACTGTCGCATGCAGGACCACTTAATTCCTGGATGTCAGTCTTGCTCTGCAGCCCCCTGCAGAGCCATGCACAGCTGGCCCACACTGGACCCACTCTACAAACGACCACAGTGCCTTGGTAAATGAATTGTGATTCTCTCGGAAAACTTTTCTTCTGGGTGCAAGTATATCAAACCCGCGGGAACTTACCAGCGCTTCTGATTTTATAAACAATGAAGCTCATCAACCCCATTCCTACCCAAATCTCCTGGTAGACTTGGGTATAGTATGGCTTCATAGGGACCCAGACATTTTTAATTAGGCTTTGCAGCATCTGAAAATGAACAGAGTGTTAGACATTAAGATGACTATTGTTCTCAACCTGATTGCTAGAGATTTTCATTTGTTAATGTCACTATTTGCCACAACAGGGAGTTGCTCTGGGGCTAGAGCTATTCTGCCCCCAGCTGGAAGGGGGCCTCTACAGCTTTTCTACCACCTGGGACTTAGGAACTTGTCAGTCCTTCTCCCAGTGCCTGCCACTATGATGCCCTCCCCAGCACACCAGCGCACTATGCTCAAAAGCACACCCTGCTGTTCAGTAGAACCAGCAGCAGCACATTAAGAGCAGCTGGCGTTGGAGGCTGAACACCTCGTGGAACCAACACCTGTGCCTGGTGCACTTAGACCAGCTGTAGCTCAGTTCTGGAGCCTATCCTTAAATACAAAACAGACGGCACAGAAGGAAGCCCCTCCCGTGAAAGAGCTTATTTAATAAGTATTTAATTATCGGACTTGATGGAACTCATTAAATGCTGAATTTATGGTTTGCTTTTCTGTGCAGGTCTCAATGCTTCTAATTACTTTTGCAACTTACCACCAACTCTTCAGGTCTTTTTAGACAGAGTCTCATGCCCAGGTTGGGCTTAAAAAGGAGATCCTCCCGCCTCAGCCTCCCAAGTGTTGGGGATACAGATACATATACTCCCGAGCCTGGCCCTCACTTTTATCTTAACAAGGCTTGGCAACATCAGGCGATCAGGTGGTCATTCCACCAGCTGTCAGGAAGCACAAGGTCCAAGCACGTCTCCTTTCACTCAGACCCCCCACTTTGCCTGCAGTGGGTTTCTCGACTCAGCCACCCTCCACTGCTCCACTCACTGCAGGGAACACACATAGGAGTCTACTCTCTTCAGTGTTCTCTGGGTTTCCACACGCCCTAGCACAGCACTAGATCCTTCAAAGGCTCATCTTATTCTAAGGTCATTGCCTGACCTCTCATCCTTGAAACTTGGGTCGCTACATCATTTATTCACTCAGCAAATGTGAACTGTGCACGTGCAAGGCACAGATAAACAGTCAGGACCAGCGTGCCCTGCGGTCACTGACGCGCTAGAACCCCGAGGTAAGAAGAAATTTAGAGCTGAGAGGAACGGGTTGGCCAGGGAGGCTGCCTGCCTAGAGACAAAGCTGGCCTGACATTAGCTAAAAGTTACCATGCCCCTGCTCCTCATCGTACAAAGAGGATAAAAACTGCAACCACCTCGATGGGCTGTTACGGCTCTTAAGTGAAATGCATCACTTCCTGCCGAGTTTTCATAGTATCTTGGATTAGTATCACGTACTCGTCGTTTAAAACGGTGTGGATGGACTGTGGGAGGGAAGATGGCCCGGATCGCAGGGTCGTGGGGGTCAAACCCGAATTTAGGTTTTTCTACTCCAAGACGTTCCTCACACTGAGCTTAGTAAGTGCTTCACACCTTATCCCGTTCTACTCCCTCCGGAATGGGTACGCGGAAAAAGGCGCCCCAGACCCTGCCCCGGGGTAAGCAGGCCTGAACTCGCAGCACAGGCCTCATTCCGAGGCTCCGCCTCCAAAGCCGGCGTCCGCTCCCGCGCTCTCTCGGGCTGAACGATGGCCCCGAAGGCTGGCCCCGGCGCTGGGGGCGAATCCCGGCCACCCCTCCCGCACCTCCCTTGGTTCCGCAGCCCAGGGCAGAAGCGTAGGTGCGCCGCCGACGGGCAGACTCGAGGTCGGCGCAAGCCTCCGGCCGCGCTCCCATTCCCTTTGCTCTGCGGACCTCCTCGCCCCGCGCCCTCTTGCGTCCCGGCCGCAGCACCCGCTCTCACCTCGGCAGGATCAACCGTCTAGGCCGCACTGTACCCAGCGCACTCTAGAAGGTCACTGACTGCGCAGGCGCCTCGAGGGGCCTGCCGGGAAAGCGGAAGGAGCGTGGCGTCGAAGGTCAGCGCGGCTCCCAGGCCGCGCCTGCGCACTACAGCGCCCCCGGCGGCCGCCCTGGGAGGCTGCAGGAATGGACCCGGGACTGTATGGCCCCAGTGGGCTGGGGATGGGAGCTTTGCGCTCAGCGTGGTGACACAGTGAGGCTAACCTCCAGATTCTACCAGGCCTGATGGGCTCTGCGGACTCGGGATTTTTTACTGCAGATACTGGGAAAGTGCTAGGCGAAAATCACGGGTTGTCAGCTTTAAAAAAGGACTCCTTGTTAAGAGTGAAGTCTCCCTCTCAGTGGCCTTACCTACTGTCTTTTGGATTGTTACCTTTTTGCACGCATATTTTCATGCTGCTCTTCTGTGCATATTAATTTTTCCAAACAGACGATGTAAACACTTCTGCAGGAGCTCCAGACAGAAGCTGGGCCTGTCTCAAAAGTAACCATGTTTACTATGGAGAAAGTGGGAGATCCAGCAGGTATCTAGAAAAACAAAATCACTTAGCTAATTGGTAAAAAAGAAAAAAAATAATTGGATGGGTTTAGCAAAAGATCAGACCCTGGAAGAGTTAAGAGTTGGAGTCAGGAGAGACAGAGCACAGCACAGAGAGAAGGCCTGTGGCACATCCAGCTGGGTTTTCTTCCTTTATTTTGTGCTGTGGATTGAACTCAGGGCTTCCACTGTGCAACATCCCCAGCTCCAGGTGTCAGTGGAGCCTTAGAAGGAAAGGGACAAGAGTTTTTTGTGTATTTTACAGACAGGGTCTTACTGTATAGTTCAGTCTGGCCTTGAACTCACTCTGTGGAAATAAAAGAGTTGGGGCAGAAATATTTAAAGAGATAATGACTGCTGAGAATTTCCCAAAACTGATATTTAAAAAATCAATCCAAGAATTCAAAACCCCTTATGAAAACCAACCAGGCAGATAAATAAACAATCAACACCTAAGCCTCAGAATAAAACATAGCAAACTAAGGACCAGGAAGGGGTGTAGTTCAGTAGGGCAGTACCTGCCTAGCACATACAAGGCCTGAGATTCAATTCCCAGAACTGAAAAAAAAAAATTAAATAACTGTTCATTTAGAATTCTACATATTCAATTCTGAATTAGCATTCAGTAAAGAAAGTGGAATATAGTTTTGGAGAAGCTAACAATGAGTGAATAATTACCACCAGATTCACAGTGCTTTCTTTGAGTTCAGATAAGAGAAGGACCTCAGATGGAAGGAGACACAGGAAAAAATGAAACATGGTCACAATGTAAAGAGGGACAATGCTACGAATGGAATGAAAGTGCACACAAAACTTGAAAAGCCTGTTATTTAAGGGTACTGGTTCTCCAAGTGTGGTGTTTGACAGATCGCATCATGTCCAGAGGGGCAAAGAACAAACTTTCTTAGTTTGTCACTTATTAAAAGCTTAATTTATGTTTTCTTCTAAGACAATCATGGAATTAAAAATCTATTTGTTTCCTAAAAACTGTGACTTTGTTTGGGTCTACAAATACCCAAAAGGTCACTAAAAGTAGAACAAAGCTTGACCCTCATTTTGCAAAAACTCTGGGTCACATTCTTCTCAGTTGTATGTATGGCACGTTAAGTCATTTAGGGGGAGTCTGTTTAGAAGTAGGCAACACCAAGTTTTATTAGCCCTAAATTTACCAAGCCTGTCTCATGTCCCTGCAAGACACGAGAGAACTAAAGTGATTTCCAAGATTCACAGGGACATACAATTGCCAGCTCTTACAACTTCCAGACCTGCTCCCCTTAGAGCAATGCCTGAAAGTCTCCAGCCTCTACCCTGAACTGGTCCCAGGAAAAGCAGACACACTTGACTGAAGCTGCCACACACAGAAACAATCATTTCATGGGAACAGAATCAGTTTCTTCTCCAGGAAGACTGCTCTGGAGCTAAAAAAACAGCACTCCCGTAATAATGGACCAGACCTGGCCCACCATGGTAACCTGTAGAACTGTCCTTTCTTTAATGAGTGGGCTGGCCTGGAGCCCTGCACCAAAGTGTGATGTCTCCAGCCACTCGAGTTGGGGCACTTCCTCTATTTTCTTTCATTCCAATTAACGCTTTAGCCTGTAAATTCACACTATCATTTTAGTTTTAATTTCTATTATTACTAAAGCAAGATCTGGGCACAGTGGTGTATACCTGTAATCCCAGTACTCAGGGGGTTGAGGCAGGAGGAGTTCTCTGAGCCTAAACTACTAACCAGTGAGAGCCTGAAGGCTTTAAGACCACTGGGCTCTAATCTCCTAAGGTTTGTTATTCACTAGGGTTCCCTCATGGGCAGAGTGATGTTTTCCAGAGGCCTTGTGACTTCTACTGTGGGGAGCACCAAGAACACTACTGAATCAGGTGGGGCATTCTGGAGTCACTGGGTCTGGGATTACACAGAAAGCGAACTGGTGTTTAGTCAGGAAGGCTAGAACCAGCTTCCAAACTGAAAAACATCAAGGCAGTGTCCCTCAAAAGGTCAAAGGGGCCAGATGTCTCAGAAAATGAGCAAACGTGGAAATGGTGGCAGGAAAAACAAAATACGAGTTCTGGAGTTGCTTCATGTGCTTTTATTATAGATGGCTAAGTTAGGTAGAAATATTATAGTCAGGCAGGGCTGGGCCCTTGGGAGAGTCAATACAGAAGGTGAAAAGACATTACTACTGTGGCCAGAGGCGTATCTGTGGGAGGCCAGGCCTCAAGATAAAGCCAGAAAGACTGGCCACTTGCTTCTCCAAGAGATAAGATAAATCGTAACGCTTGGTCCAATAAAGTCTAGATAGACATCATTCACCTTAGTGACCAAGACACTCGGGCCCATCTCTTCCTGAAAAGTTCTTCATTCTTTCTATGCTCACTTGTGACACGGCTTGTTTCCCATTGGATCAATTTACTTAAGTTACTACACTTGTAATCTTATTGGTCGTAATTTTGCCCCACATTGGACCCACCTTGTGACTTTGCTCTCTATAAAGCCTCTGTACAGTGGGGTCCAAGGCAACTGACTCATGTCCCCACCTGCCTCTCAGGAGCTGTATCTCCCTCCATAAAATTTCCTACTCTTAAGCTCTGTTATTCCTTAGACTCATTCTTTGATTTTGGGGAACACGAACTCAGCGTATCAAACATCTAACAGTTTTGGAGTTATATTTACTGAATATTACTTGGTGGCCCTATATCATTCTTGATGTACTTTATGAAATTTAGGATTATGTCTTAGCCTTCACATGAAGTATGAAGGTAATTTCCAACCCACGCTGAACATGCTAAGAATCTCCATGGCTTTGTGTGAGGAGGCTCTTTTAGAGGCAGCAGTGTCGGAAAGTCAGCATAGAAGACCCAGGAGTAGTAACAGAAGTTAGTGACAGGGCTACGATTTGGGGCCAGGATTCCTTGTTTCGACATGTGCAGCTCTTGAGGTTTTTGGGGTGAAGGACCACAAGAAGATGAGAAAATAAAGAGACAAAGCTGGGATCAGGTAGAGCCCTTACTCTCTGAATGGGGGGAAGGAACTGCCCTGTCCCTGTCAGGGCATTTATTTATACATTTAGCAACACAGCGTCACATGGTACCTCTCTGCCTAGCCACCCACTGCTTGGATTGTCTAGGGGCTTGGGGTTTTTCTGGGCTGTAGCAGCTTCTTTATGTGGCTTGCCTGGCCACTCTTTGTTCTTGGGATGGCCATGCCCCAGCCCTGCATGTGTGATCAATTTCCAACTTGAATAGCTCTCCACAATTTCTGGTTTGGAACATGGTTTGAGGCAACAGCAGCTCCCTACCTAGCCTGGCTTCTTCTCTCTGGGCTATTCTCAAGATGACCCTTCTCGGCCCCTTGGGGGCCACTTACTAGTGTGTAACTGACTGAGCTCCATGCCTGGGACCTGTGTGTGTTCTGGACACCCTGTCTGTCATCCATGTGGCTCTACTAGGCACTGAGAATGTGACAGTGGCTGGCGGTTTGTGTCTGGTGGTTCTGTTGTCTTTTTCCCTTTGTATGTCCTGCTGGTTGTTTCTCCCTGATCCTTCTTTTGGGGTGTTTCCTGGTTCTGCTTTCCACCCTTGCTCTCTTAGCTGGCCTGGACCACTGCAGCCTCTTTTGGAGTTTTACATCTCAGCAGCTTTCAGGCTGAACCTGGCCCAGAGTTACTCCATTGTATAAAGCACTAGGTGATCTGAGTTACTCCATCCTGAGCACAAATGTCAGGGCACTCCTTGTATGAACGGGTAAACCACCATCTCTTGGGGATACCACAAGGCACAAACTGGTAACTTATTCATGTTAATAAAAAGTTAACTTATTGAATTCAATTGGAAGCACATGGACATGGGGATATCAAGTCATAGCAGAAAAACCAGACACATGAACTTATCAGACACACCAAATGCAAATCCCTTATCCAAGAGATTTTTCTTGGTATTGTTTTTTTTTTTTATATACTGGGAATTGAACTCATGACCTCACACTTGCCACAGAGGTGCTTATACCACTGAGCTAAATCCCTGGCCCTGATTTTGGGAGTTTTGCTATACAGTTAAGGCTGGCCTTGAACTCATTACATAGCTCTGGCTGGTCTCAAATTCAACAAACTCCTCCTGCCTCAGTTTCCTGAGTGCTGGAATTAAAAGCATGAGCTACCACATCTGGCTTGGTACTGTGATTAAACCAGGGCCTTCAAATTGAGGTACATCCCCAGGGTCCCTCATCCCTTTTAAACAGGGTCTTGTTAAGTTACCCAGGTGAGACTTGATCATAGGTGTGTGCCACAGTGCATGGCTATCATCTGGGACTTATGAGAAACACCTCACAGCTAGCACAGTGGCACCACTGGCCCATCACTGGGTCATCTGCTTACCACAAGCTTTGCTCAGGAAAAGTGCCAGGCAAGGAACCTCCCATCTGTCCCTGGGGCTTCAGCTTGGGATGGTTTCTTCTGCTTATGATGCCACATAGCTTGCTTCAAATCGATACTTTTTTTTTTTTTTGTCTTTTTGAGACAGGGTGTCTTGGTTACTTTTTTCTTGTTGCTGAGACAAAATACTTCACATCCAAAGTGAGGGAAGAAAAGTTTTATTTAGCACATGGTTTGTGGAGGTTTCAGTCCCTGAGCAGCTAGCTGGGTCCAAGGCAGAGTGGCACATGGTAGGGGGCAACAGTTCAAGGTCACAGAAGACAGCACAAACAAGAGCAAATGGGGAAGAGCACAGAGAGGAAAATTTCTGTCCCTTGTATTCTATGTAGGCCACACCTACCTGGGTGTGGTAATCACACCCATAATCCCAGCATTGGACCATTCACAAACTCTAGAAGTCCATCTCCCTGACTGTATAAGGCTTGGGGGACATCCAGACTCAGAGCAGTCTCACTGGGCAGTTCAGACTGGCCTTGAGCTCACTTCATAGCCCAGGCTGGTCTCAAACTCACAATGATCCTCCTGCCTTGGCCTCCCGAGTGCTGGGATTACAGGAGTGTACTAACACGTGCAACTCAAACTGGCTTTTGAAACTGCCTGCCATCCAGACTGGATTTTGCCTTTGCTTAACAGCTTTGTGCCTTTGCCTCCACGTAATGCTAACGGGTTCCAGCCCATAGACTCCAATCTGTCCTCTCAGAGAAGTCTGCATGCCTTATCAGCAGCTGCTTTTTACTCTCTATAGGCCCCTTTAAACCCTGCACTGCGTTTAGCTCTTTATTAACCTTCTGTAACATATAGTATTGTGTGTAGTGTGTGACTTGAGTGTTACAGATATTAAAAATTAAGCCAGGAGGAAGGGTATGGTGGCACATGCTTAGAATCCCAGCACTCAGGAGGCTGAGGCAGGAGGATCTAGATTTTGAGGCCAGCCAGCGTTTTGTATCGAGTTCTAGGGCAGCCTAGACTAGAGGGAGACCTTGTGCTTTGTTTGCTTGTTTTGTTTTTACACTGGAATAAAACAAACCATGATTGCCTTTCTTACTTCTATCACGTGAGATCTAGAATATTTAACCAGTTAATGCTGGTGAGACAGAAGTAGCTTGTGAATTTACTGTTATTCAATACATTCTGAAGAAGGAAGCCTGGCTGGTCTATGTTAAGGTCACAGAGCACCTGGAACATGCCCCCCGTTCTGGTCCAGCTGTGTCTGCTTCTCACTGGCCACCCTGTGCAAGGCTTGCCAGCACAACCAGAATCGAGAGCAGAAGGTAGTGGAGGCCAAAGGTCCAGAAGTGTAGTTTTGGGTCTTTGGAGATGGAAATTTAGAAAGGAAGAGGATCCATGCATTATTTACATCTGTTTTGGCCCCCAAGACCTTCCAGGCCTCCACCCAGACCCAGGGCTTGCTCCTTTATGTCCCTGTGTGGGCTCCCTCGCCTTTGTTCCTGTCCCCCTGGGCCTCCTTCCTGCTTTTCTCCCATGAGTCCATTCAGGGGTTCCTAAGAAGCCCTCCCAACAGCCTTCCAGCCCATCTCCTCCTGCACGGGAGGGTTGAGGAAAGCCAGTGTCAGCAGCGGGTTGTGCACCTTAACCCCACCTGAACCCTCTCTGCGGGGTTTGGGCCTGCAGGTTGCACTGGACCAGGCCCCAGCAGGCACCTGTTAAACGTCCTGTCCCCAAAGGCCCACAACTACGCATCTAGACCCTTGGCCTCCACCACCTTCCGCTGGCGATTCCGGTTGTCCCAGCAGGCCTCGCGCGAGGCGGCCTTGGGAAGCACCCAAGAGGCTTCGCGCGGGCGAGGCAGGAGCCACGCGCCGGCCCCGCCCCCTCACGCCGCTCTGGCCGAGGGCCGCGTGCGGGGCGGGGCTTCTGGAACGGCTGCCTCCGTCCGTCCCGCGTGGTTTTTCCCGCCAGTCGGACCAGGCGGTTGAGGCGGCCGCTAGCATGCTGCGCCAGCTCACCGTCGACCAGATCAATGACTGGTTCACCATCGGCAAGACCGTGACCAATGTGGAGCTGCTGGGCTCGCCGCCAGCCTTCCCCTCTGAGGTGGCCAGGGAGGAGACGCAGTGCAAGGAGGCGCCCCCGTCCCCCACTTCTGCTTCTACCCCGCGGGGCCTCCGGAGGTGGGCGGAGCACCCTGGGAATGGGGTGCCCTGTGTGGGGTGTCCTGGGGGGCGGAGTGTCCTGGGGGTGGGGTGCCTCGAGGAGTGGGGTGCCCTTGGGGTAGGGGCCCTCTCGAGGTGGGGTGCGGGGGAGGCGGAGAGGGCCGGGCCGCCTCGTGCCTGCTGAGCGCGAGCCCTTTCAGCTGCCCCGGAGGCCACCAGCTGTCGCCCCACAGGTCCCACCCCTGACTCGCGCAGGCTGGCATTTCCCCACAGCAAGCAGTCTCCCCAGTATTCAGTCAAAAAATTCTCAAAAAAATTATGAACAGTGCCCGTAAGTTTGAAGCTGCTTTTAGCTTTCCAGAAGCACGGAGCAGCGTCCCCGTGTGACCCCTTTCCCTCCCACTTCCGGTGTCACTGCTGCCTGCGTCAGTGAGGAGCTAGTGCGGGCGACGGCAGCTTGGCGCTGACCTCGCGGTCGATCTGGGCGTGCGGACTGCGGCTTTGGCGATGGGTGCGGGGCGTCCGTCACCGTCCTGGCCGCCTTCGGGTCGGCCTCCCTGCCGAGGCAGCGCCTGTGCTGCACAGGTTCGCGCCCCGCCCCCCCAGCTGCTGGCGCCTGATTGCAGCCTCCGCCGCAGTAGCGCCTTGGCCAGCGTGCTGCGCAGCTGGAGTCACCGCAGTGTGTGAGCCGTTCGGATCGGCTTCGTGCGCTGCACCTGAGCGTCCTGTCCATCACACAGCTTTCCAGTCCCGCTGGGTGTACCACCCTTCCCTGCGGAAGCAGGTCGGGCAGCTTCCGAGTCTGCTGATTGTGAATAAAGGTGCTGTAGTCTAGGTGTGAGTTTTCGTGCGGACGTCATCTTTAGCTCATTTGGGTGAATGTCAAGGAGCAGGGATGCTAGGTTTTGGTTCCATTTTACTAATGCTCCTCCTCATGATTCCATGGCGTAAGTAGTTGCTCTGTTACTCTGCATGAATTTCGTGCAAATAAAAAAAAGGCAGGAGGACACGCCATCTGTCCTGTCTAGAACAGAGGTTTTAAGGAAACCCAGTATGAGAAGTCCCTCCATCTTGGAGCAGCTCGTCGTGTCCCTCCACTCAGTTTAGCACCCCGGGGGGAATTTGATTTAGTTCGTTAATTAAAAATTTTTTTTGAAGTAGTAGAGGTTGAACTAGGGAATCTCGACCAGCGAGTTCCAGCCCTTTTGTTACTTTTCATTCTGCGTGTTGCACAGGCCAGCCTGAACTTGCTGTCTTCCTGCTGTAGCCTCCCTAGTGGCCAGGATTACAGGTGTGCGGGTTGTGCCCAGCCATTGAAAAATGTTTAGTAGCCCTGGTTTTTTCTTTCTCTTTTTTCCTTTATTTTTTAAAAACATTTTTGGTGTTGAGGACTGAACCCAGTGGTTCACACTTGCCAGACAAGTTCTACCACTGAGCTAACTTCCCAGCCACATTTAAAAGTTTTTTTTTTTTTTTTTTTTAAAATGGGCGATTGAACTCATGACCTTGCCCTTGCTAGGAGGTGCTTAGGCCACTGAGCGAAGTCCCCAGCCCCTTTAAAATTTTTAAAAGTTACTCTTGTTAGGTTACATCTAATTAGGCCCAGACTGTGGATCAAGTTTTTGTGTGTTGCTGCAAGAGTTCTTTCAAGTGGAACCTTGGATCTTTGATAATTTTCTTCCTTAAAGGCATGGAGAGGACAAAGGAATCCCCTTGTGCAGCTCTAGAGTGGGTTTTTACAATACTTTTTTGCATAATTTGTTTCCTTGATTCATTCTGGTAAATGATCTTGTACCACCTCTTCTACTTATGTTCTAGTACGTCTTTATTTTTATTATATATTAGTAACATTTAACACATTATGGAAATTGACCACTTTTGTACATACAATAATGAATATATAATATTCATTTATGTATTAGTATAAATACTTTCTTCTCCTTCTGTTAAAGGATTGGTTTATTGAAGATCTTAGCCTTTCTGAAATAAAAATGAAGTTGTTATTTTCACTTAAAATATCCCAAATGTCAATATTTTTCTTACTTCTTTAAAACAAAACAAAACAATTTGTAAACTTTGGAAATCATTCTCCAGAGAACACTTTGTTAAGCTTAGTGGCCAAAATGTATTTCTTTAAATAATGGACCATGAGATAGGAATGTAATTATTACTGACCTTGTCAGAAACTAAAGTACTAAAGTAGAGATTAAAATGTTAATTTAAGCACTTGGGATTGGTTTTTAAAACTTCTAGTACTTGGGGCTGGGTGGTAGAATACTTACCTGGTATGAGTGGGGACTAGTTCTATCTCCAGCATTGCAAAAAAACAAAAACAACCCCCCCAAGACCCCCCAAAAGATTTCTATTCCTCTATCCCTACCTTTCCCACTCCAGAAACTGAGACTTTTGTAAAAAGTCAATAAAATTAATTTTAAAAAATCAATAAATTTTCAGGTTAATGAAGTGAAGACAAAATAAAAGCCCTATTTTGAGGGGCAGGTGGCACATGCCTATATTCTCAACACTTGTGAGGCTGAGGCAGGAGGATCACCATAAGTTCAAGGCCAGCCTGAACTACAAAGCAAGAACCTGTCTCAAAATTTTTTTTGTGTGTTATAAGATTCAACATGTGTAAAATTTCTTGGTAAAGTTGCCATGAACATTTTAATGAGGTGCTTAGTTACACGCAAACAGGTCCTGTCTGAGTAGTGCTGGCTGAGCACTCCTCAGCGAGTGTCTTTTCTTCCTGAGCTCTAGACAGATGATGCTTGGCATGCAGTTAGTACTCAGCTGTATGGTTTAGCTTTGGGTGAGGAACTGATTGTGGTGGCAGAGTCACCAATTCCCATATATCCCTGCAAAAAGTGTAGTTAACATTCTAAGTTAACCTATGGTGTCTGAGAAACAGATAGAAGCACACAGGCCTTTAAAAGGAGAGAACTTTCTGCCACGGAAGCCCTGAGATTTGCATGAATTGAAACAGTGTTTTTGGAAGGGTCTGAAGGGAAAGCGCAGGAGAACTGAGTCAAGCTGTCACTGAGTCAAGTGACAGCTTGAAGGAGCTGTCCGTCAGAATGCAGCCCTGCTCAGACCTTGGTTTTGGCCTTGTGGGACCCTGAGCAGAGAGCCTAGCTGAGGCCATCTGGACTTGTGAGATAATTTTTGTGGGTGTGTGTGTGTGTGAGTTTTCCAGTTCTGAGGACTGAACCCAAGGCTGTCTCCCCAGTTCTTTTTTAATTTTGAGGCAAGATCTTACTGAGTTGACTTTGAACTTGTGAGCTTCCTGCCTTGGCCTCCTAAGTAGTAGCTGGAGTTCCAGCATGTTCCCTGTACTTGGCAGTTTGTGGTGTTTTAAATTACTAGGTTTGTGGATGTTTGCTGTGGCTATATTGCATTTAGGTCACTAGCATGATGGTAGAGCTGGGGTTCAGACTGAAGGTGGGTAAGCCATGAAGCATGGCACGCACTGGGGGCTCAGATGGGACTTGATGTCTTTCTGGTAAGGGAGAGTGCCCCCTGAGGCTTGGACAGCAGAAGACGTTTGGCATGGGAGAAGGCGAGCTTCCTGGGTCCAGCTATCCTGTTTAACATGTGCGTGAGCCAGTCACCAGCATCATCCACGGAGCCAGTCAGCTTAACCGATAGTGACCACTAGCACTGAAAACAGTGAGCCGAACCAGCATGCATATTGCTCTGCACGTGTATGCTTGTGAGTAGATGGTCACCTTGGTTTGTTTCTTTCTGAAAACAATGTTGCTTAATTCCTGTAGTGGGCTTAGAGAGCTGGGAGTGGCAGGTGTTGGTGGACTGCATGTGAGTCCGGTGGAATGCTTTGCTGATTAATATTCCAGCAGTTGCATGGATTTCCTGGTTTCTCTTTTTCCACATGACACTGTATTGTAGTTTACATTGGACTGGTTGTATGTTACACTCTTTTGTCCTTGCTTTGCTGTTTCATTTTTTGTGATTAACTAGAAAAGTTAATATGTTTGCAATCCATAGCAATTATATGCATAGTGAGGAATTGGTACCACACACAACACGTCTCGGTTCTGACTTCCCCTCACTTTCCTGTCTCTTCACCTTGACTCATGGGGAAGACCTTGGTGCCATGTTGTGTTGCTTCATGTGTTGGCCCAGGGCATCAACTCTGGGTTCAGTGGGTCATGCTCTGTAGCCTCAGCTGTGGCTGGGAGCCACACCTCCTACCATCCTGCTTGTGCTGCTTCATGCCCACACCTTCTGCAGTGGAGCGTGTGGTGTCTTCATGGCTCTCATTAGCTCCTGGCTCATGACAGTCTTGTTTTTTTGTGTCTTTGACTCAACATCTTAGAATGAGGTTTGTTCCAGAGAGAGCTTCCACATGGAGAGCTTTCCCATCCCAGCGTCTGATGGTTTTTCTCCCAGATCCCTTGTTCCTCATCTCAGCTTGCACTTGCCATGTTTTCTGGAAGCAGAAGGCTGGCCTTGCTGGGCATTGTATCTGGTGGCAGGCTCTCAGCAGACTTTGAGGAAGTCAAGGAATAGCGAGGTTAAGAAGCTGACCCTGTGTATTTTAGAGAATGTGGATGTTTGATTCCTTTAAATTTTGTAGTGTTGCCTTTCAGTATTTAGTCTTCACTCAGATGTTAGCATAGCTCTGTTGCCCTCTGAGGATTTCTGTTTTCTTGTCACTGTACTGTAGTATGGATCTTACATGTCCCCAAAGGCCTGTATGTCGAAGGCTTGGTCTCCATAGCAGTGCTGTTGGGAGATGGTGGAACTGCTGAGAGGAGGCCATGGGAGGTGCCGAGATCATCAGGGCTGTGGCCTTGAAAGGGATCACAGGACTCATTTTTCTGGCTGTGAGCCCAGTGGTTCTACTCTCCATGTAGCTGCACTGTAGGGCGCTGCCCTGCTACAGGACTTCAGTATAGGGTCAGATGGTCATGGACTGGAACCTCTGAAACTGAGCTAAAATAAACCTTTTTTAAATTACTTGTTGAAGACTGGGCATGGTAGTGCATCTCTGTAATCCTGGCGCTCAGGTGGCTGAGACAGGAGGATCACTGTGAGTTTGAGGCCAGCTTGGGCTACATAGTGAGTTCAAGGCCAGCCTGAACTGCATAGAGAGATCTTGTCTCAAAAAAAAAATTATTCAAGCATTTCGTTGCAATGGTAGAAAGCTAACACAACCACAAAATCTATGTTTTTTTTTTTTTTTTTTTTTTATCGGTACCAGGGATCAAACTTACAACCACCTGCTTGCAAGGCAGGTGCTTATGCCGCTGAGCTAAATCCCCAGCCCCCAAAATCCATGTTTTTAGAAGACTTTTTTGTCCGTTTAATGGAAGGAATTTCGTGGATAATTTCTCCATTGGTTAAAAGCATTGCTGCGTTTCTCCTGTGTCTTCTGAGTACAGCCAGAGTAGAATGATTTGGAAGATAACTAGATGAGGTTAGAGAGATCATGGGCTTTGAGTTGTATGTGAAGTCATTGTAAAGCTTTGCCTTGCTGCTTTGTCTTTGGCAGTCCAGAGCCCCTGGAGAAGGCTTTGGGTCTGCATGGTGAGCTGTGATGTGGTGTGACATGTGGCTCTCACAGGACTGCTGCTGTGTGATTGAAGGGTGGAAACAGAGAGATCAGGGATGGTGCCACCTGTGCTGGCCAGTTTATGTCACGAAGGCTGCACCATAGTGCTCTGAGGACTCCTGTGGAGGTGTTTCAAATGAGATGGATGCTTGAGGTGATGGACTTTGAGTAGAGCGGGTTACCCTGGAGGATGTGACTGGGCCTTGTCTAACCAATGAAAGACCTGAATATAACAAGACCAGTCTTCCTTGAGCAAGAAGAATTCTGCAGCTCTCTCCTAGGTGTCCAACCTTCCAGCTCAACCCATGGCCTCTGGACTTGCACGTCTATAATCGGATGGGCTGACTCCTTAAAATAAGTGTCTGCCTGTGGGGTGTGGGTTTTGTTTCTCTGGAGAACTTTGACCAGTACATCATTCAGGCAAGAGAGAGGATGGTGGTTAAACTAAGAAGGGAGTAAAGTGGTAAGCAGTGGCTGAGTTTGGGATTTGTGCTTAGGTAGAACAAGGACATTGTTGCTGGACGAGTTACAGGACATGCATGGGGAAGTGTTCACAGGGGACAGGAAGCTTTTCGACTGAGCACCAGCTGCTGGCATCTATGAGGAAGGCAAGGTTTTGGGAGGCTGAGTGTGGTGGTGGGTACTATAGTCCCACGCAGGTGGACAGATCTGTCTGGAGTTGAAGAAAGCAGTCTGTCTACAACTAGATGGGTGGGGATTTCAAGCTTTGAAAGTCTGGAAACCAGTGAGATGAAACTACTCCTACTGTAGGTGCCAGATCTTAGTAGATGGGCATAGAGAGAGCAGAGGTCCAGGCCCAGGCAGGGTACTTGGTGTTTAGAGGTTGGTCAGATGGAATGTGCAGAGGAGCTGGGAAGGGGCAGTTGGAACAGTCAGGCGATCCAGGGAGTGGGCCTTCCTCCACACACAGCTAGCCAAGCATGGTGATAACAATGTACTTGTAATCTTAGCACTCGGGAGGCTAAGGCAGGCGGGTCTTGAGTTCAAGCCCAACTGGGTAGTTTACCAACTTAGCATGTCCCTGTCTCAGTATCAAAAATAAAATGTCTGGGGATGTGGCTTAGTGTAAAAGTCTCAGGATCAATCCTCAGTGGCACAGAAACAAAACAAACAAAGCAAGTAGACAGCAGCTTGCTTAGCACCCTGTGTGCTTTGCATTTTATGGGACTTGTTCGTTGTTGCCTCCAGGAGATCTTCCTGAGGGTACGGATTGTCACTGTATCACCATCACTTAGTGTTGTGCCTGGGGTCAGGGTGCAGATGTTCCAGTGAATGAGTTGCCCGAGTCAGGCCCAGAAGACTAATATGCCAGATCCTTGTTCCAGACACAAGATGGTTCCACTGTCTTGCTCCTCTGGCAGTGGTTGATTTTTCTAAGGGGTGTGTGTGTGCGTGTGCATGTGTGCATGTGTGTGTGTGAAGGGACACAATAAAACAGCATAGTAAAAGCCAGGATGTCCTGGTGAGTGTGCCACGTTTCTGGCATTAGTGTGGCTCTCAGCTTCTTCTTGCCTAGGCTATTACAAGCACTTTCCGTGTTGGCCTGCTGGCTTCCTACCCTTGTCCACTAGTAATCTAGCGCTTAGAAGAATGCCTGGTATAAGGAGACTGCTCAGTTAATTTTATTTATTTATTTTTGGTTTTTTGAAATAGGGTCTTGCTTACATGTGCAGGCTGGCCTTGAATTTGCTTTTGTAGCCCAGGATGGCCTTAAGCTTACGACAGTCTTCCTGCCTCAGCCTCCCAAGTGCTGGGTATACAGGGATGTGCCACCATGCCTGGTGCACTGTTCAGGTAGTATTTATGGAGCGAACAGACTTGAGCAGATGCTCACCCTTGAGGCTATTTGAATCCCCGTGTGCCTTTCTGTGGCCCAGGCTGCTGCTGGTTCAAGTTAGACTCAGAATGATGGCTTGCCATGCGGTGCTCCCTCAGCCGATGGCTTTTTACCGCCTTCTGCATTTTTCTCTGTCTTGAAGTTACTAACTTCATGGCTGCCTTGCAGTTTCTGCTTTTAACCTTTCCTTTCGTGTGGAGCGGTTCCATGAAAGGCTCCTTTCAGTACTGCACCCTGTGCAAATGTCCACATCCTAGAGAAGTTTCCTGCGGTCCTTAAGAGCTGAAGACTCCCTCCCAGCTTCTCTCCTGGTCTCTAGTATTTCGCCTCCTTTCCTCCTCTAAGCCTAAATTCCTGCTCGGAGTAATGGAAACCCAGTTCCCCTCCTCTTGCAAGGCTGTGGTCGCTGTTTCAGCTTTCTTGGTCTGAAGGGCACCAATGTGATGGTGATGTTCTGCTTGTAGACTTGGGTAGGTAGGGAGTGCTGTCATTTACCGAGATGGAAAATGCTAGTTGGTAAAGAATGAGAAGAGTTATGCTTTACGTATGCGGCTGGATTCTTTTGTTCTGTTTTGTTTTTTGAGACAAGGTCCCCATTCAGTTCAGTCTGGCCTTGAACTCACTGTGTAACCCAGGATGGCCTTAAGCTTGTGATGCTTCTGCCCCAGCCTCTCAAATACTGGGATTATTGGCGTGTACCATTATGCACAGCTGGATGTTTTGATGGTGTATGTACTGGTTGGTTCCTCTTTTGAATTTTAATCCTTCAGAAATGAAATAAATCTCTGTTTGGTTTGTTTGTTCCTTGAGACAGGGTTTGTGTAGTTTAGGCAGGCCTTGAACTCACAATATAGCTGAAGTTGGCTTCAAACTTGTGGCAGCCTCCTGTGGCAGCCTTCTGAGTGCTGGAATTACAGGTATGTGCCACCATATCCAGCTACTCTTAAATCCTAAGATAAAATAAATGTGCCATACCAGCCTTTATAATTTCTGTCTGAGCTTGTTGATTTTAAGTCACCTGTGAACGTAAGAGGGAAGAGTAAAGCTGGCAACTGGTTATTTGCAGTCAGCACAGAAGGTAGGTAGAGTCTCAACACTGCCAGTTCCCTTGCACTGGGCAAGACACTTTATAAGTTAGAGGCTGTTTTCTCTGCCAGTGGGAACAGCATCACTGAGTACCAGGGTTAGGATTAAATGTGAATGTATGTGTGCCCAGTAAATAGAAAAATTATTTTAACATAATTGGGTTGCACGGGTTAGTAATGCCAATGGTTGACAGCTTGCCCTGTCAGGTAATATGCAGGATGCTTTTACATGGGTTTACTTATTCTTAATATTTGCACAAATTTAGCTACTACGTTCACACCACTTGCCCCTGATACAGTGTCCTGAGCATTCCCAGTAGTCCTCCCCCTGTTCATTCTTCGTATTTTTGACCTGGATTGCTTCACCAGTTTTAGGTATTATAAACAGTCCAGTGCACAAAAACTTGGATCTTTAATATTCAGAAAGTTGCTTTAAATTTTCTATTTGACTTGTGAATTTTATAGAAATGTTAAAACTTTTTAGACTAAAACTCTTGCAGTTAACATTGGTTTTTAGGTTCTTTCAACAACAAATTGAGAGAGAGAAACTCAAAACTCAGTGTGTTCTTCCCTTCCCCTTGCAGTCTGGTGGTGGAGTGAACTCCACCCTGGTGACCCGGGTTGCGAGGCGCCTTCCTGTCCTGGCTGGGGGATGACCCCACTGCAAGCTTCCTGCCTATTTATTTTTGAGCTGATGTCTCACTGTACTTCCACGCTGGCCTCAAGCTCCTGGGTGCAGGTGGTCCTCCTGCCTCAGCACCCTGAGGAGCTGAGACAGGAGGAGCGTGCTGTAACAGCTGGTGCAATTGATGAGGGTTTAGAGCATCTTGTCTGAGTGTGGAGCGCTGCTTGCTCAGGAAGTGCTGACCAAGGGGTGGAGGGTGATTGCAGTGCTGTGGGCCCCTTTGGGGCGCATCATTCCTGCCTGAGTTGGATGCTGCCTACCTTAGTACTGGATTTCAGAGGCAAGCTCAAAGGGGCTTTTTAAACAAAATTTTGTTGTTGCCATGAAGGATGGTATTTTCTTAAAGCTCACATTTGCTACTTCCTGTGTTCTCTGCACAAGAAGCAGTTGTGTGCTTTTGAGACATTTATCTCCCACAGATGGTTTCCACTCTAAACAATCTTGCTGTGATTGAAGAAGCCCAACGTAGTCACTCATGAAAACAAGAGAAAAGAAGCAGCAGTGAGAGGTGTCTTTATTTTAGATGCCCTTAGGATTATGCTTCTTTTTTCCTTGCCTTTGAAACTTGGCCAGATGGACACTATTTATGACATAGTTGGCATTTAAGAACAAACAGAGCCGGGAGTGGGGGTGTACTCCTGTAATCCCAGTACTTGGGAGGCTGAGGCAGGAGAATTGTAAGTTTGAGACCAGCCTGAGCTACAAAGTAAGCCCAAGGCCTGAATTGCATAGCGAGACCCTGTCTCAAAAAACCCAAGAGCAAAACCAAACCAAACAAAAATGAAACAAACAAACAAAAAACCCACCAAAAATCAAACAAACAAATAAACAGAAAACCAAATTGAGACCTGCTGAAAGTGGTATAGAGCAGTGGTGGTGAACCTATGACCTGCCTGCTGCAGTGGGATGTTTGTATCATCGAAGGCTCTGAGAGGTTTGGCATCGCTGGAACAGAAGTAGTTGGCCAGGAGTACAAGGAGAAAAGAGTTAGAAGTGTGCTTTAAAAAGTTCATTTTTAGTTCTAATCTTGAATGTTTTCTTTTTAGATGAAAGAAAACCAAATCTAAACATAGAAAGTATAGATGTCCTGAAGGTGTCAAAGAGTTTTTGATCTTATCTGCATTAGGAACAGTAAAGACTCTTAGCTAGGCATGGTGGCACACACCTGTATCCTAGCATTCAGGAGGCTGAGGCAGGAGGATCCCTACAAGTTTGAGGCCAGGCTGGGTTACAAAGTGAGTTCAAAGCCAGCCTGAACTCTACATAGCAAGCCCCTGTCTAAACAGACAAGCAGATTCCAGCTCTTTATTAAAAATAAAAACCTAATATATAGTTTAACGAGGTTACAAAATGAATTTACATATATATATTTTAATTTTTTGATGTATTTATAAGTATTTTATTATGAGCATAGTATAGATTTAAATTACATGTCAACATTGAATGTTTTCTTTTTTAGACTGTTTGTATGTATTTTGAGATAGGATCTTGCTGTGTAGCCCAGGCTAGTTTCAAACTGAGCAGTCCTACTGCCTCAGCCTCCAGAGTGCTGGAGTTGTAGGCATGTACGGCTGTGTTGGGCAGATGTTTTTCTTTGATAGTAGCAGCTACTACTGGTTAATTAGAACCTTTTTTAAAAACTGAAATAGTATAGAGCTGTGCTTTTAAAATATTTTCCTTTAATGTTGAGGTAAAAGTTATTGTGATTAAAAATTAATCTGGGTGTCTAGATAAAAAACTGCTCTGTTTAAATTGAGTGCTATTTCCTCCTCACTGCCCTGTCTCTGTCTCCACTGGGAGTGACGTGTGACACTTCTTTCAGTGGTGTAAAGGTACAATTTACATCAAGCATTTATTCTGTATGTAGTTTTTCAGAATCAGAGTCAAGATTAGCTAAGTCTCACTCAGAATATATCAGACTTGATACTAAATTGCCTTAGTGAGATGTGTTTGAGGTATAACAAAATACTTCAGACATTTTTTCAAAATATTTAGGAAAATTTTTATTTAAAAGTGTATCATTAAGTGGAACGTTGCATATTTAGAATGGTTAAGACAAGACTGTTATTTAAAATAGGGTACAACCATAGGAATTTTAACTTCTGGCCTTGAAACAACAAACTTGAAGTTGTACTCAGTAAGGGCTCTGATTCTAAGTTGGTTGTAAAAATTGCTGGTGATTGGTGCCTTTCTAACTTGATGGATAATAATATGGTAGGTTCCATATTCTGTGTGAACATGGTGGGAACCTGTTGTTTGTGTTTCTGTCTACATAACTAGAGATAGTGGGTATTTCGTCTTTGTCTGTCCTCTGGGCATGGTCACCTGGCAGTGCAGAGGCAGAGGGACAGCCTGTCTCCCCGGACTCCTGCAGACTCTCTCCAGGACTGCCTCTGTCCAGGCTGCTGAGGAAGTCTTTCAGCACTTGCTTGAAGATGTAGATTATTTCCCATGGCAGTACGTCATTTTCTGCCAAAACTTCTCGAAATCTAGGGGGAAAGTGGGAATGATTATTCACTTCAGCAAACTTTTTTGGCATATCCCTTCATCTCCAAAATACAGCTTATATAACATAATTGTGTACTACTTACTCACCTTTTGAATAATGGCTCAGTATGTCTCTAGTTAAATTTTGGTTGTAAGTTTAAAAAATCTCATCAATGAGATACATATAAATATTTTGGCCCAGTTTATCTCTAGTGATTTTGTGATTTAGTACATATGATTAAAGAATTTACATAATAGATTGCAATTTTCAGCCTAAATATGTGAAGCAGTTAGACTTGGCAGTAGCTCATAACATAAGAAAAAGACAGTATTTTTACCTGCTGAGAATAGTTCCAGTTTGGCAAGGTTGAACTTGTGAGCAAAGAACTTCGAGTTGTCTTTGTTCCATGGCTGGGATAGTTGTGTGAGGATTCTGGTAGTTTCTCAGCCAGCTGTAATCCACACCTGTTTTTCTTACTTTTTCTTCATTTTCAATTTCTTGTATTAATCTCTCTCGCTCCTTTAGATGCCATTTCAATTCCCGAAGTAGAGTCTTTGTCACAACATCTGAGCCGGTGTAGTGTGTGGGTTTGTAGGAATCATTTTTTGGCCATTTCATCCAACCAAAAAGTGGCATTTTTAGCCTGTAGAGATAGTCTTACTTGTCTATTTGCACATAATTCTATGGTTCTGATGAGCAAATATTTGTTGACTTACAATGAAAGTGCCAGAAAAGTATGTGAATTTTTCATTGGCTAGATATGCAGGTCAGTATAAGATTAGAGCATGGATTAAAGTCTTTTCATTTTTAACTAGGTCAGTGCCAAAAACCAAGCTTTGAAAATACTTCTGTATTGCTAAACAGAAATTAAATATATAAAGTCAGGGATAATCTACAGACTGAACATTTTCTGAAAGTAACATTTTCTATTAAAATTATTAGGAAAATTTAAAATATTAGTGCATTGGAAAGTACATTTGCTGCTACTTTTGATTTATGCTTTGTACAGAAGGGCTTAGCACTTACCTGCCAAGCTGGTGAATCGGATGCAGGGCCGTTGCCAGAGTTGACTCGGATTGGTAATGAAGCTGTGGTTCACTCAGGCATCTCTCTTTCTCCTGGCTGTGTTCTCTCTCGAAGGAAGGAGCCTCCCAATTTACCCACTGAAACTGTAGTTGAAATAAACAACTTTCTATTTAGGAACGAGGTTGTGATGTCTTCACTTGGAGAGAATGCTCATTAATTCACCTTGTAAGTAAGCTAGAAGAAATGACAAAAATAACTTACTATTGAATCTTCACATATTTCATAATGGTCTACCTTCAGAATGCACTCATTCTTTTGAAAAAGGTGTCCCCAGCGATGGGTGCTGGTCCCAAGCACATTGGACGTGTGTCTGGTAATGAAATGAGGAACCCCGTCAGAAGCACCACAGATGCGCTCCTCGCGAAAGCGGCACTGTCGCATGATGTGATACGTGGCTGTGCATAGCTGTAGGTCACAGTTTAGTGCTGTATTTTTATGCCTGTAGAGATCTAAAAATAACCATGTTGCTTTTATTCTTCAGCTTAACTTCCAGGCCATTTAGAAGCCAGGTCACTGTCCCCTCTAATGAAAGCCAGAAAAATAGATCAGACTTGACTGTGTGCAAAATGCAGACTCTGAGGAAGCCTGCTGTAATTGAGTAAAACAGGCAAATCATGCTGATATCTGTCATGTGTAAATATTTAGCAAATACAACATCCTGTGTTCATTTTTGATGCAAAATAGTAAATTTATAGAAGAATGTTGAAATGCTAGAGGACATTATAAACACTTTAAAATGTACTTGGTAATCTGTTTAAATACATGATATTAAGGCAGTAATGCTTTATCAGTTCATCATAGACAACATGTTAGCATTTTGTCTTGGAGCTGTGGATGAAACTGACTCTGTGTTTAGGTGAGTTGGTGTGCAGTGGTCTTTATTGTGCTAGTTTTCTGTTAAGGATTTTCTTTTAGACTGGATGGACTGTAACAGCTCAAGTCTGATCTGTTTTTCCTGATTTCAGTAAAGAGTCTTTTCCTTTCTGGCCCTCTTCTAAGTAATTAGACAGTGGTTTTTTCTTTTATAATATTTGTTTTTTTCTGTTGCTTTTCCTTCCAATGAGCTGTGAAGAACAGATACTGTTTACATCAGACCTGTGTGCCATATGTAATCAAGAGTGATGTGTGTGGTCATCCTATAACTCCTGTTACGCATGTGCTAGAGGAAGACAGACATCAGGATGCATTAGCCTCAACTACAGGGTCTTTACATTAGATTGTATGTAGTTCTAGAAGGAAAAGCATGGATTTTATCATGATAGAAATGTCCTATGAATTTTTATACTAAAACTACAGAGAATATGCTTACTTCTTCCTACTTTTGTTGCTGCTTAAAAAATTATTTTGCTCTGAACTTTTAACAGAAAATATCAGAGTACATTGAATAAGGAACATAACCCAGCTTTACCTTCCAAGCCCTCTGCAGTTTGAGTTATCATCCCTTCTTGCCTAGTTTTCCCTCTTGCACTACCCCAGGGCTCCACTTAACTCCCCATTTTGCAGAAATTACTTTGCACACTTTAACTGTGGTTACACCGGCTCTTCTCAAAGGGCTGTTCTTTGTTTTCCTTGTAGCCACATTGTAATTCTCCTTCTCAGGTCCCTTACAACTCACATTTCAACTCATCTACCTTCTTTTGTTGACTCTGTTCTTCCTCTGAACTCTCCTGCTTCCCCTTTTTTCTCATGCTTTCTGATTCGTTGCTGCTCTATGCTGAACTGTAACTTCTGGCATTCAGTGGGTCAGCAGATGTTTCTGGGCTTGATACCATGGGCTGGAGGGTTACGGGGTGTGGGTGTGGCAGTGAACTTGACAGCTGTAGTCCTGCCTCGAAGGGCCTTCGAAGGACATGAGGAAGTGATTGTGGGTCACCATGTGCTACTTCACACACTCCAAGTGGCTCCCCATTTAGATCTGGAGGACAAGAAGGCCTTCTAGTTACGTACTGTCCTCTGGGCAGAGATGGGAAGGTCATTGACAGTCACCTAGACAGCTTCTGGGAGGCCATATGCTCTGCACTTGGCTTAGTGGACACCTGCCTGCCATTGAGACCCTTGCCCACATCTGACCTTCTCAGAACTTGTCTGTCTTCCTCATGCCTTCCTGTGAACTTACTTGCTTAAAACAGTTTTTCCAGGACTTGGTGTGCATTACTTCTATTGCTCCGCACTTTGCTTCTCTTTATCCTGAAATTGATAGGTTGAAGCAAAGACCAAGCATCATTCTCTGGAGCTGGGGATTCAGCTCTGCAGCGCAGGCCCTGCTTGGCAAACGTGAGGTTATGAGTTTGATCCCTGGTACCAAACCAAACCAAACCAAACCAAACCAACCAAATACCATTCTCTGTAGTATTTCCCTTACTGCCATATAGAAAGAGAACATAAGTGGTATTTGTAAATTGAGATAAGATATATTTTATTAATTTTTCCTGTTTATTAGGATAAAACCAGGTTAACATTGGATTTTATTTCACAAATATTTTAATAAGTTCAATAAATAAATTATTTCTAACGAATCACAACCTTATTAGAATATTTTGTGTGCAACATATATAAAGCTTAAACTATTAAACTGTGAAGTCATTTTCATTTGGTAGTTGTATTCTAGGCCATATCTTACCTAAATGGTATAATTTTTTTGATTCTTCATTTGCCAAGTGATTGATGTGTATCCCGTTTAGAATGTTTTGTGATGGAACTCTGGTTCCTGTCTAAATCCTGTGAGATTGCAGCCGGCCTGGATGTGTTCAGGGCCACAGTTCCAGCCTCAGGCTGGTTCTTACGACCCTTGCTGTAGCCTGCCTGTGTTCTGCCTGTGTTCTGCCTGTGTGCCCCCTGGTGGCCATTCTGCCTGCAGCTCAGTGCTGAGTCTGCCAGTGCTTGAGGATCAGGCCCTGCTGAGCAGCCCAGAGGTGAGCCCAGCATGTGGCAAACAGCCTCAGCGCTGTTTCCTAGGCTCTTCCCTTGCCACAGCTGACAGCATCCCAGGCGTCCCACGGCAGCTGTGTCCTGGGCCAAGCGGCGAGAGGCCTGGGAAAGGTGGAAAGGGCTTCCCACCTGCAGGTCATAGCTCTTCTCGCTGGAGAGGGGCTCAGGCCCGGTGGCACTGCTGTAGCTTTTGCCACTGCTGCAGTATTACTTACGGGTTGGGGGTAAGAGAATAAAGAGAAACAGGAAAACTGGTGGTCATCTTGATTTCAGGTTCTCAGCAGCCCCTTTGCAGCCCTTGAGGAAGAGCCATAGAATGCTCTTGGTGCTCTGCCTGGCTGATGACCTTGCTCAGGGGCGGGTGCAGGCCAGGAGACACCACAAGAAATAAGTGGCAGACTCCCCTGGTCTGGTGGGATGTGTGGCCGCCAGGCCTCTTCCCTGGTGTGTCTGCTGCTATTCCCTCTCCAGATCCCTTGGTAGCTGCCCACGCACCTCCCCAGGGCCCCGGGTACCTGCATCCTCCTACCTACAGTGGCCGCCTCAGACTCACTCTTGATTTCCCTTTGTGGCTCCCTCTGTGCTCTAACAGGTCAGCGTGCGCTGCAGTGTCCCAGGGCACTGTTTTGCGGCTCGCTCTGCCGCTTTTGTCCTCACTGTAGCTGCTGTGGCCTTGGGGGTGGTGGACTGGGAGGTGGCCTCTGATTCCTTCTAGCCTGTCCCCCTTTGCTCTGATCTTACATAGTTTATGTTTGATTTCATTCTTTCTCCACAGCTGTGTGTGAACTCCGTGAGGGAAGTCGGTGCTGGTGACTGCTCCATCCCCAGTGCCAGGAGGAGTCAGACTGGAGTCAGACCACAGTTATTTGCTGAGTGAATTAGCGATTATCAGTCAACAGAGTAATTGAAAAAGTGTTGACGCAATTACTTATGTCAGGCAAAAACAAACTCTAATGCAACAGCATTTTATTAAGGTTATTAATCAGAGTTCTCCAGGGAAACAGAACCTTAAGATTATGATTATTAAAATTGGCTCCCAAGATTATGGAGACCAAGAAGTGTCACAATGAGGCAGATACAAGCCAAGGAGCCAGGACAGCCAGGAGTATAATTAAGCTGTAGTTTGAAGGCCTGAGAACTCGGGGTAGAGAGTTGCTACTGTAGGTCCTAGAGCCTGAAAGCCAGAGAAACAGGTGCCCCAGTGTCTGAGGGCAGAAGATGGGTGTCCTGGCCAAAGAACTGAGAGAAATTCACTCTGTTTGGGTGGGTCCTCGTGTTGTTCACCTTTCCCGTCCCTGAGATAGAATAACCAGCATACATAGCTTAACGTAGGGGAGGGTGGATTTGGCATGGTGTCAAGGGATTCAGTACATGGTCAGCTGGTGCCAAGGTAGGACCATCATGGTAGGAGAGTGTGGCAGGGCAAAGTTCGTGGTGAACAGGAAGTAGAGCAGAGGCACAGCTCCGAAGGAAGGGTGCCGTGAACATAAGGACCCACAGACATGCCTCCACCACCCACCCAGGAATGTGCTCTGCTAGTCTCTAGGTCACCCAAGACACAGTTAAGTTTAATAACCACAGCCCTCAGGTGTATAGTGTCTTCTCAGCCAGATTGGTGAAGGTGGATCTTCTTTAGTCTGTTGTTTCAAATGCTAAACTCTTTTGGAAACACCTTCTCAATAGGGCATCTATTACCCCAGTCAAGTTAACATACAAAATTAACCATCTTGTTCTCAAATTTTAAGAATCAGTATCACTGAACCTGTTCCCTGACAATAATGTACTTAAATTTGTCATTGATAGAAACCATATAATTAGTAGCATGTAGCATGTTACATCAATCTGTAATCAATATTATGAAAATGTCCTCTTTCTCCCTTTCTCCTTGGAATTCTTTTTTTATTTTTTGTGGGGAGGGGGCATGGTACCAGAAATTGAACCCAGAGCCTTTATTCTGAGTTACATTCCTATGCCTTTTTATTTTGAGATTGGGTCTCAGAAAGTTACTGAGTTTCCCATGCTAGGCTCAAACTTGTGATCCTCCTGCCTCAGTCTCTTAGACTGTGGGGATTATAGGTATAAGCCATCGTGCCCAGCTCCTCCCTCGAATTCTTTATACCCTTTTAAACATTTTTTTCTACATCACTAATTAGTACCTTGCATACAAGTTAGGTGTCATTCATTAGAATGGCAATTTCTTTAGGGCATGGTATTAGTTTTGTTCACTGTGGTATTCTTTGGTGTCTCAAATGATGCCATTGGTGTAGCTGGTACTCAGTAATATTTGCTGAGTGAGCAAATACTTCCATCCATATCTGTGCACGTGCCTTGTGGTGGCTGGACTAAGTATGATTTGAAGAGAAACTTAGATATTAAGTGGTATACCGTTTAGGTTTTAGTAGATACTGCAGATTTCCCTTTAGATGGCTGTATGTCCATTACCACCCTCTGGCAGTAAATATTCTGAGAATATTTGATGTTTTTGTCAACTCAGTGGGTGAAAAATGGGTGCTCATTGTTTTACTTTGTATTTATCTGGTAATTGAATTTTAGCATCTTCTCATTTGCTTATTAACTACTTGGATTTTCCCCTATGGCTAAACATAAAATAATGATGCGGGAACTCCTTTGAAGACAGGAGTTTGGTCTTTTGGAAATGGCATGCTTACTGAATAGTCAGCTTTCTGTCACTGGTTCAAAGTACATGGACATGGGCAAGTAAAAGAAGAAGATACTTAGCTTGTGGCTTCAGAGATTCAGTCCAGGGTTGGCTGGTGTTAAGTGGAAGGCTTCGGCAGAGAAAAGCTGCTCACCCACATGGAATCGAGGAGGCAGGGAGCTGGAGAAGAGCCAGGGACCAGGTATAGTTCCCAAGATCACTTCCCCATTATGCCTTCCTCAAGCAGGCCCCACCTCCTCATAGGATGCTCAGCTATCAGTAGGTTGGTGCTTGACAATCCCGTCCCTCTCCAGAGGTCTTTTAATCCAGTCACGTAGACAGTCAAGGTTATGTGGCACTCTAACCTTTATTCCTCTTTTAGGTCCCTCAGCGAGAGGAGTTCAGAGGTAGACTATATTGACAAATACAGACAACTTGAAGCACAAGAATTTGACAGGTATGGCCGTGATCAACCAACAGGTGGGCAAGGTAAGCAACTCTTTTTAAATGCCTCATAATTGGCCGCAGTGGTGCTTGCCTGTAACCCCAGCACTATGGAGGCTGAGCCAGGAAGATTGCTGAGTTCAAGGCCAGCCTGAACTACAGAGTCAGACCTTGTCTCAAAACAGCAACAGCAAGGTTGGATGGTAGGAACAGCCATTTTGGAGAAAACAAGACATCATAATAGGTAGTGCTGATTTAGTATCCTCTTGTTTTGAAGTCCCATCAAGCTTTTGTTCTTCTGTCTCCATCGGTTTTAACCTGTTGTATCTTATTGGATTTTATTATATGTGATAATATAAACAAAAACTTTTATAGACAAGGAGATTATACAGAAACCATTGTTCATTTTCTGTTAGTTGATTCTAAATACCCTGTAATACTGTCATTCTCTTGAATGGTTTTACATTGTCTTGATATGTTTGATGCTACAGTATACAAAGTTATACCCAAAGATTTTAAGGAAAGAGACACTATGCTAACTACTTTTATGTCAAGATTATCTTGTGGTGAAACACTGTGTTGCTTAAATTGTTCTGTTCTGACCTGTGCTGTTTTGTTGTTATGCCCTCTTTTTTTTTTATCTCAATCTCCTTTTTATTATCTACTTTTTCATTTTTATCCTTTTAATTAAGGGAAAAATAAATAAAAAATAGCAGGATATATTATAGCAACCCACATTTATTTCCTATTAACTTGATTTGAAACCCTGTATTGCTCTCACCATCTTGTTTTGACTGATTTTACTCTATTCTGCTTTGCTTGATAGTACCAAGTTCGAAAGTATAGGCAACAACTATGAAGACAATAAGATTCATTATGACGCCCATTCTGGTTGATTATTATCTTCTTTTGAAGTCCTCTAATGTCTCCAATGTTTTGGTTTTATTGTTCTTGTTCTTTACTGTTTTGTCCAATTTTATTATAACTGATGATATAGGCAATTCTTTTTAAGATAGCAAGAGGCATTGTGGTAACCATTGTTGATCACCTTGTATTTTGTTTTTACATTATGTATTATGTCCATCCTTTTGATTTGACTGACTCTGTCCTGTTATGTCACATTTGGTTTTACTTTCTTCAAAAAAAAAAGTAATAAGAACTGTGGGAGTAATAAAACCCAAAATGTGTAATTGTCATTGTACAAAAGAAAGGAAAAGAAAGTGCTCTAAAGGATATAACTGCATGTACATTTAAGTGTATAAGATAGATAACCATATTACTGAATTTTGTTGGATCATTGAACAGAACTGTTTGCAGTCTCACTGTTTCAAAGTCCCCTCTATATGCTTTAATTTTGTAACCTGAACAACTATTTCTAAGATGACAATATGTAATTAGTGATTTCCTACTGTTTATTTTTTCTGAAATTCTGTATAACTTGTACCCTTTTTGTTTTTTTCTTTTTTCTCCTTAAATAAAATTAAAAAACAAAACAAAACAAAAAACAGCAACAGCAACAAAAGCCTTAAGTATGATGTGTGAGTGGTTCATACATTAAAACATTATGTGCTTAAAATGTGTAAGAAATAAGTATTTTGGTCAAGGTAAGAAATCTATACCACTTTTTAATACAGGATCTTTTTTGGAGTAAGTGTGCAGTAGCTTTATATATTTTATTTGAAAGCTTATAGAAGTTGAGTTTTTTATAGTAATAATTAAAACAAAATAGGAAAAAAAAAAAAGAGGTGTGTAAAGTAAAAAAGGTCCTGGGCTGGGGATACAGCTCAGTGGTGCAACACCTGCCTGGCAAGTGCAAGGTCCTGAGTTTGATCCCGGTACAAAAAAAAAAAAAAAAAGAAAGGTCCTTTGCACCCCTGAGTCCATGGCCCATTCTGGAGCATGGGGAGCAAGTTGCTTTCGTTATCGGATTGGACTTTAGTTACACCGTGAGTGGCGTGAATAAATGGAGTCTTTCCTAATAGTAAGACTCTGGTTTCAGATTGTAGCCTTTGCTTCTTTTGCTTGTGTTTTTTCTGGGGTAGAGTCTTTGATTGTTGATGAAGTGCATAATGCTACCCCTTTTTAAATCTAGTGAATGTTTTCATCCCTTTCTGGGCTTTTCTTCTGAGCCTTTAAAACACAGCCTCTTTGGAGGGTCTGAGAAGGGAAATAGTCCTCCTCTTCAAGGCAGGCTTCTTTCTGGGTGCAGACCATCATCCCATCCTTGGGGAAAGTAGTCTATAATTATGCATTTCAAGATTTAATATTATGGTTAAATCAGAAGTGCTGTAGTTAGACTTTTTTCTGTCATGTGCACAGTCTAGATTTCTTGTTTTTGATACTGGGAATTGAACTTGGGACGCTGTGCTTTCCAGGCAGCTATTATGCTGCCGAGCTAAATCCCTGGCCCTATGTTGTCTCTATTTTAAGATAAGAAATACTGTTCTTCATATATGCTGACAGACATACTGCTTGCTCCTCAGTTAAAATCCATTATATACCAGTTAGAATTTCTGACTGTGGAACTTTTCGGATAGGGCTGTGTGTGTGTGTGTGTGTGTGTGTGTGTGTGTGTGTGTGAGTGTGTCCTTTTTGAGACAGGGTTTTGCTATGCATTTCAGGCTGGCCTTGAACTTGAAGGGATCTTCTTGTCTCAGCCTCCTCAGTGCTGGGATTACAGGTGTGTGCCATCATGTCTAGCCTTGGTTAGGTTTTAAGTTTGGTTGATGATGATGTTTCATGAAGAGAACTAGCAATTTTTATAGTTTGTATTTTTTCCAGTTCATGTAAAATACTGATGCCAACAACCTAGAATAGAGACATAGTGAGAAAATGAGAACAGCAAATTTAGAGGTTGTGGTATTTCTCATGCTATTTTGACCTCCTTTTGTCCTGTGTGGGTTGTTGATTTGCCTTAGACCATCCTGGTGCTTTTCTTTTTGTTTGTTGCTAATGTGAAGCCAACAAAGCTACACAGTTGTGATGTCTCTGCTCTCTGGTCCCAGCCGCCCTGGGGCTGCATGCAGCCAGTGACCTGGAAGTGTCAGGTGGCGATCTGTGGCCCAGGGAGAAGGGCTGTGGACTAGACAGCGCTGCGAGGGCTTTGGGCAGTTTTCCTTGTACAGTTTCTGTCTTTAAGTAGCAAACCTTCAAAATACATGTAATCAAGTTATGTAAGACACATTACTCTTGTCAGAGTAACAGGATTCGCTTAGCAGTACTGTGAACCAGGGCTTAAAGTCTCTTAGCAGGAAGATTTAGCTACTTGTTTTTTTGTCTAAAAGAGCCATAATAGTTACTGGATGTGGCAGCAATGGCGGCAATTTCAGCACGCTGGGAATTTAAGCTCAGCTTGGGCAATTCAACTAATCTCTGTTTCAGATATTAAATAAAAAAGGTTGGGGATATAGCTCAGTGCAAAGGCTGTGCTTTCACTCTTCAGTACTGGGAACAAAACAAAGCAGAATACAAAAGAGCAGACATCACACTTTCCCGTGGATAGCTCTTCCTGCAGTCCTGCTCCTACTCATCCCCAGCCACTTGCTTTTCTCCCTTTGCCCCTGCTGTGAGTGGCTTTTCTTGAGTGGCTTTTCTCACAGAGGCCTGTGGTTTCTCCTCCATCACCTGACTGTTGTCAAGGCTAGGCATGCCCGCTGGGAAGGAAGGGGACTTTGCTGCTGGTGTTCAGAGCTGGCAGGAGTGGCGGATGACAGTGATGTGTGATGGGGCAAAGCAAACCCTCTTTCAGTGAGCTCTGCAGGGGGTGGAGAGGGAGCTGAGAGGCCTGGAGGACTTGGAAACTGTTGTGTGGACCCTTAGGAGCACTGCTTCCCGCAAAGGAGCAGGGTTTGCTTTGAGATCTGGCTGCTCTGGTTGTGAAACAGAACAAGGCCCACGCACCTTGATTCCAGCACAGGAAAAGAGGAGCTGGGGGAGCGGTGCAGTGGCAGAGTGCTTCCTAGCACTCACAAGGCCCTGGGTTTGACCCCAGCACATGTGTATGCATGTGCACAAGCCTGTCCTGAATATATATTTACTTATGGTATACAGGATAGTAGCTACATTTTAATTGTATATTATTAGGACAGTTCCAAAAGAAAGCTTGATGGCTGTGTTTATAAGGCAGGACAGTGGCAGGAGGAGCTGCTGGGGCAGAAGCAAAGAAGGGCGGGGAGAGGGAGGAAAGGCGAGAGGAACAGAGCAGAGAGTAGTGATTTAGCAGAGTGGCAGGAAGCCTTCAGAGTTTATTCTGGAAGTGAGGCTTGTCTCCCATCAAAGCCTCCTATCCAACGAACATTGCTGCTGCATCTGTCTGAGGAGTGTAGCTGAGACAGTGTGTGTGTCCACAAGAGGACCCTGCACAGGGAGAGCTGGAAAGCCTTCACACCCAGCAGCCTTTGCTTCCTCTTCACTGCACCTGTAGCTTGTAAGTTGAATTAGATTTGTTTTTTGCTATTGCTAATTTATTTCATTAGCAGAGAACATGCTCCTTTTTGGCATTGTTTAATCAAGTAGTGGGTCTTGCGTTTCACAGGTGGTCGCTGCAGGCGGTGCTGTGAACCTCTGGCATTGGTGGCTGTGAGGAAGAATCTGAATAGTCAGTTTGATGGTCTGGATCATGAGTGTTGGGCTACTTAGGGAAGTTTCTTTTTTTTTTTTTTGAATTGTTACCAGTACTAGGGATCGAACTCATGACAGCCTGCTTGCAAGGCAGGTGCTTATGCTGCTGAGCTAAATCCCCAGCCCCCTTATGGAAGTTTCTAAGAGACGACTGGCCCAGTTAGCCTGTGAAAATGTCTGGGTGTACATCTCTGTGGCCTGTACATACCATATGTACACATTAGATATAACATCAGGCTGCTTACTTTATCTTTTTCCAGATAAGATATATCATCATCATATTTATTTGTTTTGTCTGAATCTAGGTCCAAGACCATCTTCAACTAAATTAAGCAATGTGACATGTATCCCAGAGACAACTTACAAATATCCTGATTTGCCTATAAATCGATGTAAGGAAGAGGTAAAGTTATTCTTGTAAAAGTCATTTTACAGGGTGAATAAATGCCTGAGGCCCAACCTTGTTTTTTAACAATGCGGAAATTGCTAGGTGAGCACACCTGTGATGTGGAGGGCTCTGAGGCAGTAGAGGTGGTTAGCCAGGGGCCGTAAGGAGGTGGTTTGTATTTTTTTATTTTTATTTGCCGAGACAGAGTTTCTCTATGTAGCCCAGGCTGGCACTGACCTTGTAGTCCTCTTGTTTTAGCCTACTGACCGCTGGGATTGCGGCTGTGCACCAGCATGGTGTGTGGGGCTATGTAATGCCCGTGCTGCTGATTTTCCTTTGGGCTTGCGCTTACCGTGTCTAGCCTTCACCTGAGTGTGTCCCCTGGCATTGTGCTTGTCACCTGGCTTTTTCTGTCTGCATGTGCGCCCCACCCAGGAGAGCTTCCTGTTGAGAGGCTCACTGGATGGTCTTGTTGAAAAGAAACAGCGCACCCCAGCATCTCCATTGGTGTCTTTTCCTTTTGTAGGGCGTTGGGTATGGCTGGCAGGTGCTCTGCTGCTGAGCTGTCTAGCCAGCCTTCCCTTCGGTTTTCCTTGTGCTGGCATTCCTTTTTCCTGCTTGTTGATTGGTCAGTCATTGACACATCATTTTGTTAGCAATGCCAGCTCAGGTCTAGCAATAAGATGGCTGGGTTTTAATTAATTCATGCTATTGAAGACGGTTAAAGAAAATGGTTTCAATCTTTATTGCCTTATTCTAGTGGGAAAAGTAGTTACAGATAAAACAGGAAATTTCCAAATTTTATTTTACTTAAGATTAAATCATATAATGTTTATGAGATAGGTACACTTTATTAACTTTTAGAGGGCAATGTTAGAATTAGTTTGTGTTCCCAATCATATCTATTTCTAGAAGGAGAAGAGAACTTTAACTAAGTTTAGAGTATCAGTGGGGAAGTTGTGTGGGAGGAATGGAATTAGAGTTTTAGAATACTTTGTATAACCTGTAAATGGAAAAGTGGAAGTTAACTTTTTAAAAGTTTACCTGAATAATTTAAAATGAAAAACATTTTTGAGACAGAGCCTTGTTACATAGTTCAGGCTGGACTTGAATTTACTGAGTAGCCTTGGCTGGCATTGAACTCACGACAGTCCTCCTGCCTCAGCCTCCCAAGTGCTAGCATGACACATGCACCACCACACCCAGTTTAAAATGAAATTATGAAACTACTAGAATTATGAAACTACTAACTGTTTTCATGTTTTTCAGTAGAATTACAATGCAGGTTTGTTAGAAAAATTCAAAATAATAGAAATTTAGATTTAGAGACACAGATATCTAATTTAGTATTTTCATTTTTATGGAGGAAATTAAGACTAGAGAGTTGCAGTTAATTTGACCTGGCTTCTGCAGCTGTTAGTAATTACTGTAGTAGAACTAATTCTAAAGTAGCAACTGTTTGGTAGTCTCCTTGCTCTTTGTTGTGATGTTCAGGTCGTTATTTAGTCATTTAACATGAAGAAATATAAACCCTGAAGGCCTTTCTAAGATAGATGATACTTTTTAATTGCTGGTTTTGTGCCAATATTGAAAGAAAATTATTTTTTTAATTCCAGGTTATTTCTTTGATAGAAAGCAACTCTGTGGTCATTATCCATGGTACCACCGGAAGTGGCAAGAGTACTCAACTCCCACAGTATATCTTGGATCATTACATCCAGCGCTCCGCCTACTGCAACATTGTGGTTACTCAGCCTCGGAAGATAGGGGCCAGCAGCATTGCCAGGTGGATCAGTAAGGAGCGCTCATGGGCCCTGGGTGGCCTGGTGGGCTACCAGGTGAGACAGACAGGGGAAGCAGATTCGCTTTCTTGCCAGTTCCTTACTCTGGATAAGTTGACAGGAGGGCTTGACTTTTCTGTTGAAAATAAAAATGAAACCATTACAGAACAGTGACATAATCTACAGAAATAATGAAACCAAATTTATCGAACATAATTTCTTTCCTGGTTGATAGAACACAAGTGTGAACTCTCAGGCTTAAGGCTTTTGTAATTCCATGTGTTTGTAGTTGAGAAGGTGTCTTCATACACAGTGGTGTTACATGAAAGCACCATAAGCAGAAGTGTGACTTAGATAACCCGCTCCCCATGGAAATGTCATCTGGAGAACTTGACTTTTAATTTGGACTCTGTGTATCTTCTGAGATAGAGTAATCTTTATTCTTACCTCCCGTTATGAAATGGCCATAGCCTCTTTGAGTCATTAGTGGGAGCCATTTAAAGCTGAACTCTTGTCCCTTTTTCTTTTCCTTCCCTGGTGTTAGGTAGGGCTGGAGAAGATAGCAACAGAAGACACCAGATTAATTTACATGACCACTGGAGTCCTGCTTCAGAAAATAGTCAGTGCCAAGAGTCTGATGGAATTCACGCATATCTTCATTGACGAAGTGAGTGTCCTGCACTGGTCCTTGCTTTTACCACGATAGCAGCTTCCCTCAGTGTGACCTCTTTTGACAGGTTGGTTAGGACTTGGGTCTGTGTCTGCCCTGTCTGCAGAGGAATGTAAATTTTGCTTTTTTTCTTTGTTCTTTGTCTCAAATATGGGCAATATGTTGAAGAATGATTTAGAAAAGGCTCTTTGTTTAGAGCTGGTACAGGAAGGCTTTGGCCTCGGCTCAGATCTGGCACCCACCTGTGTAAGTGAGGTTTTCCTGGAGCAGTGTCACTCCCTAGTTTCTGTGCCTCTGGGGTTGCATAGAGCCCTGGAGGCCCCAAAGCTAGAGGTAGCCATTGTTCTGCCTTTTGTTTTTCTCTCTGTGAGCTGTAGCTCTGCCTGTGGTAGGACATTATGCAGGACTCCCCAGCCAGTGTTAGCTTGTTACTTCTTTATCCTTGTTTTGGTTACTTTTCTCATTACTGAGACAAAATAGCCAACACCCCAAGTTAAAAGAGGAAAGGTTTGTTTCACTTCACAGTTTGTAGAAGTTTCAGTCCATAATCAGCTTGTTCCAAGGCAGGGTGGCATGGCAGAAAGGCAGCATGGCAGAGAAACTGTTCCTGGCAGGTGAAAGGCAGCAAAAGCAGCAAGCAACAGGCAGGGACAACAGCAGCCTCTTTCTGTCCCTCGATTCTATCCGGACTGCCCTGTGGATAGCACTCACACCCAGGCGAGCACCGTTAATCCTGGTATCTCACTATGATTAGTCCAGTGTCACATCCTTAATCCCGACAATAACTCTAGATCCAGCCACTCCAGAAAACACCACCCAGGAGCTCATGAGACTTTGGGAAACTTCTAGACACCAGCCATAACATCCCTGTATTTGCTGAAATAACATTGAGCTTTTAGACCATGGCAGAGGGCTGAGGATTTAGCTCAGTGGCATAAGCACCTGCCTGGCAAGTGTGAGGTTGTGAGTTCAATCCCCAGAACCAGAAAAAAAGTGTTTGGACCCTGGCAAAGGGGTCAGCAGGTATGTAGGGAAGCCACGGGCCTCCAACCACAGGCAACAGGCCTGCCTGGGCAGCACTGAGTGAAGAGGAACCGTGCTGGGCCACACATGTAAATAGTCAGTATATGTAAGAATTTTCTTTATTTTCTGATACATTTTGTTGCCATGCAGGTATGTGCAGCCCTTTGGCTGCAGAGAGGTTAGCAGAGGGTCCAGGAACTTGACCCAGTGGTCTTCTCTGCTTGGGAAGTCTAGGCATATGTTGTTTACCACAGAGACCTGGAGAATCTGTTAACATTATGGAGAACAAGTAGGGATACTCAGCATGATTCTGCTCCAGTGCCAAGGCCCTAAAGAGACACGGAAGTGACTATGAACCACATGTACCCTGTGGTTTGTGGGCACATGCCCTTTGCTTCCTCTTAACCAGGAGCGTGGCTGTTTCTATGAAGAGCTACATTGCACAAGAACTGGTTTGGCCTCCTGCCCCCAGGAGTATGCTGAGCCTCCTTTCCCTCCATTCACTCAGAATGTGTGTTGCTTGATGCCACGTGAAGTGACCCTCTTTTATTTTGTAGGTGCATGAGCGAACTGAAGAAATGGATTTCTTGTTGTTGGTAGTCCGCAAACTTTTAAGAACAAATTCACGTTTTGTGAAGGTAAATAAGATTTTCTGAGTAACAGAAATACTTGAAATTTATCGTCTAGTTTTGTTTCTCCCTATTTTAACAGAAACAACTGGGCCCAGTCTCTTAAAATTGGCCCCCGTGTGTAGTGTTCTGGGTCTTGCTGTGGAGCAGACAGGAAGCTGTTCTTTTATGGATGCACTGTGGAATCCTTCTTGGTTATTATATCGTGTTCTGTTCTGCCACTTTTTCTAGACTGTAGAAAATGACCTAAGAATAGTTGACTATAAGGAAATGCTCGGTCTTAGAGCCCTGCTTTTGCTTGAATAAATACCACAGTATAAAGGGAAGCAAATTATTCTGAAATCACAATTTTGCAGATAGCATCAAAGTATGAAAGGGTGTTGAAGTTTGAGGACAGTATGTGCACAGCTATGGTAGGGATGTAGGTCCTGAGTTAACTGAAAGTCATGGAGGAATGGTTATTCTTTTTCACTTGCACAAAGAAGAGGAAGATGGGAGGCCAAAATAGTGAAGGATTTAGAATAATTATGCTATCTAAAAGGTCTGAACAGGACTGGGGATTTAGCTCAGTGGCATAAGTGCCTGCCTGGCAAGCAGGAGGTCGTGAGTTTGATCCCTGGTATCAAAAAAACAAACAAACAAAAAAAGTCTGAACATAATCACTCTCAATCCAGCCATGCTAGGTAGAGTTCTTTGGTAACCAGTTTTGGTAGCAGTATTTGGGAATGTGCGTTTATATTAGCATGGAATTGTTAAGCACTTGTTATTACTGGAAGGCCGTAGCTTTCTGAATCATGAGCTGTTTGGTCTCCTGGGGTGTAATCTGCTCGTTTGTCCAGAGAGAAATCACTCCTCTTCTGCCCCAAAGGTGACCGTTTTTACTTGGTGCTGCGTGAGTGCAGCCTGAGTGTGGCAGTGGTTGCTTTGCTTTTTTGGGTGGCTGTGAAATGTGTGACACAAGGGCTCTTCATTCCTGGTTAGGGATCTTGACTTTGAGATGGTACTGAAGATTGTTCAGCAATGGATTTCTTTCCTGATTGTCATTTTAAGATTTCTTTTTTACGCAAGTGGAGATAATGACTTGATTATGTATTTTTCAGTTGTCAGTGATAGAGTATGGATAGATTTAAAAAAGAAGTCTTCCACACTTTGAAAACTGTGGTGCAGAGTGCAGCACCTAGCAGCACCTAGCCAACAAGCAGTATCAAGTAGTTTGTCAGTTCCAATGTTTGTGGTTTATTAAAAATAAATATGAAGCCACGTGTTCAAAATATGGGCTATTATATGGTGCATGTATTTGGGATAAGTAATTAAAAGCAAGTTCTAAATGGCTTTGTAATGTTTTTACAAGAATGCTGCCACTAGAGGATTTAGATGCAAAAACAGAGACCCAGGGGCCTCAGGTGCTTTCATGCGTCTGCCTCCTCAGGTCTGCCCTGGGCTCCTCTGCCCAGGCCCCTCTTTGCCCCTACTTGCCTTCCTTTAACCTAGGCTAACCCTGTATTAGGACATCTTGGACAGTCTCCTCTGTCTGCAGGAGAGCCCAGGCTGCATGGGGAGGCCCAGTAGTACAGAAATCAGTCGGGCATTGGCCTTTGTGTGCCATGCTCAGCAAAAGCCCCATGGTGGTTGACCTGTTGTCCTTTAGGTGATGGCTAGGGATTTACATGCACAAGTTTCTAACCATGGAGGCAATAGGTAGTTGACTGCCAGCCAGAGAGAGCTGTGTAAGTGTGCCCTGTGTGTGAGCCTGGGGGCTACAGGTGCCTGGTAATGCCGCACTTTGGTGAGCATGTTTCCTGTGCTGTGGAGACTGTGCCTGGCATTTGTGGCTGACTTTCTTAGGGACACCATCTGATATTTGCTTTATTTTTTCTTCTGGGTGTGATTTTATTTAGTAATACAGAATAATGAGATTTAGGTATATTGGTAGATGCATGCAACATATTTTGATTATTTTCATTCGTGTTATTCTCCTCCTGCCCTGATCCCCATCTCTAAAAGTCTGCCTAGTTTTCTATTTCCCCTGCCTGCTTCTTTCTTTATATATGGCTCATATAAGAGAAAATGTGCAGTATTTAACTTTCTGACCCTGGTTTATTTTTTCCATGCGATGGTCTCTAATTCTGTCCATTTTCCTGCAAATGATATGATTTTGTTCTTCTTTATTGGACATTTATATTTATCATTTTGAGAATTCTCTGTTCACTTCTTTTGTCCACTTATTGATTAGATTTTTTTGGTGTTCTTTATATGTTTCAGGCATTAATCCTCTAGATTAATAAAAGGGTAGGTTGGAAATACTTTTCTCCAATTCTATAGGTTATCTCTTTACTCTTGATTGTTTCCTTTGCTGTGCAGAAGATTTTTAATTTGAAGTAGTCTGTTGATTTTTTGGTATTATTTCCTGTTTTATTGGGGTCTTACTCAGGAAGTCTTTGCTGTGCTTATGGCTTCAACTGTTTCCCTCTAGCAATTTTTCCTCCAAATTTCTGGTTTTATGTTTAGGTCTTTGCTTTATTTTGATTTGGTTTTAGTACAGGGTGAGAGATTGGTCTCTCGTTTGAGTCTTCTGTGCGTGGATATCCAGTATCCCTAGTACAGTTTGTTAAAGAGGCAGTCTTCAGTGTATATTTTTGAGTCTTTTGTGAAAAACCTAGTGGCTTATAGGTGCATGGGTTTGTTTCTGTGCTTCTGTTCTGTTTTATTACATGTCTGGTTTTATTTTATTGTATGTCAGCTTTTGTGCCAATACCATGTTGTTTTTGTTACTATGATTTTGTAGTATAATTTGAGATCAGAAATGGTGATGCCTACAGCATTTTTTTCCCACTCAGGATTGCTTTGGCAATTCTGGCTCTTTTGTGTTTCAATGTAAACTTCAGGATTTCTTTTAAAGTTCTGCGAGAATACTCTTGACATTTTTAATAGGAATCACACTGATTCTGTAGATTACTTTTGATAGCATTTTAATAACATTAGTTCTACCTATCCCAAGCACATGGGAAATCTGTGCATTTTGTGGAGTCTTAGTTTCTTTCTTCAGTGGTCTCTAATTTCTGTTATAGAGGTCTTTTGCTTTCTTGGTTAGGTTGACTCCTAGGTATTTTTGAAATTTATTTTTTGAAGCTAATGTGAATGGAATTGTTTCCGTGGCTTATTTTTTTTGGCAGGTTAGTTATTATTGTATAGAAAAACTATCTGCTTTTGTATGTTGATTTTATATTGTTGTTTTTCTTTTTGGCAGAACTAAAAACTTCAGTCAGTACTACTGGGCCTGCCTGGTCTTGCTGAGCTCTGGGCTGGCTCCCCAGGGCTGCTGCATAGCTCTTGGCTTGGGACGTCTCTGGTTTCTTAGGGTACAGTCAAGGTTTTCTGGATCTCTTGTTTTTGTCTTTGTTGGTTTACTCATTTTTCTAGAACACATTATCTAGTGCTTATTTGTTTAAATTCATTTACTGGTGTAAAAATTTGTTTTAGATAAATGGTTATAACAGGTTTTCAAGGGATGGGTTTTCTCATTTGCTAAAATAATTTAAGAAGAATTGTAAAAGTTGGTATCTCTGATCATTCTCTAAACTATAATAGATTGTATAACATATGAACTTAATTCAGATAGTTCATTTAGAAATTAGAAAAGTTACTAAATACATAGGAATGATGCAGAAGATATGCCTGGGATTGTAAGTGCTTTCATTTCAGTGATTGTGCATGACATCGTCTGTATGTTTGGCCTCTCTTCTCGATAGGTAGTCTTGATGTCAGCCACCATCAACTGTAAAGAATTTGCAGACTATTTTGCTGTCCCTGTTCAGAACAAGATGAATCCTGCATATGTTTTTGAAGTGGAAGGCATGCCCCATTCGATTGAAGAGTACTATCTTAATGACTTGGAGCACATTTATCATAATGGGGTATGTTGGAATGCATTGTTTGTTACATTGAGTGGGATTTTGTATTTCATCAGACTAAACCTGTGTACTACCATCTATGGCTTAAAGTCAGAATGGAGAGATGGGAGGGAAAGGGTATGGAGAGGAATAAAGAAGAACTCCTGGGTATGTTGTCATAAGCTATGAACACAATACATACATTTGTACTGTGACAGTGAAGAATTGGCAGAACATATGAAGAGTTGCAGTGGCTTTCCAATTGCTCTATGGGTATCACATTTAGAGGTCTCAGAAGTCAAAAGGTCAAAGCGGGTGTGATAGTTCTTCTTCTTGCCCTTGCTGGAGCCCAGCCTAGTACTAGAGGACTTGTTTAGCAGGTGCAAGGTCCAGGTTTGACTCGGCACTGTAAGAGAAGAGAAGAGTGCAGCAGAGAGCCACTTTGTCCTACCTCCTCTGTCCTTTGTCTGCCCAGCAAGAGCAAACTGTTGCAGGTTCTTTTTTTTTGTTTGTTTATGTTAAGTTTCTTTTTTTTTAAAATTGTTTTTTGGTCTTTTTCGTTTTTATCGGTACCAAGGATTGAACTCACGACTGCCTGTTTGCAAGGCAGGTGCTTATGCTGCTGAGCTAAATCCCCAGCCCCTAAGTTTCTTTTTTTAAAAAAATTTTTATTTAAAGAGAAAAAAAAACAAAACAGAAAAAGGGTACACGTAATACAGAATTTCAAAAAAATAAACAAATCATTAGTTAATAGATTACATATTGTCATCTTAGAAATAGTTGTTCAAGTTACGAAATTAAAGCATTCAAAGTGAACATTCAAACAGTGAGACTGCAAACAGTTCTGTTCAATGATCCAACAAAAACTTAGTAATATGGTCGTCTATCTTACTTAAATATACATGCAGTTATATCTTTTAGAGCACTTTCTTTTTCTCTCTTTTTTACAATAACAATTACACATTTTGGATTTTATTACTCCCACAGTTCTTATTACTTTTTTTTTGAAGAGAATAAAACCAAATGTGACAAAACAAAACAGAGTCAGTCATATCAAAAGGATGGACATAGTACATGATGTAAAAACAGAATACAAGGTGATCCACAATGGTTACTATAATGCCTCTTGCTATCTTAAAAAGAATTGCCTATATCATCAGTTATAATAAAATTGAACAAAACAGTAAAGAACAAAACCAATAAAACCGAAACATTGGAGGAATTACAGGACTTCAAAAGAAGATAATAGTCAAACCAGAATGGGCATCATAGTGAATCTTATTGTCATCAAAGTAGTTGCCTATACTCTCAAACTTGATACTATCAAGCAAAACAGAATAGAGTAAAATCAGTCAAAACAAGATGGTGAGAGCAATACAAGGCTTTAAATCAAGTTAATAGGAAATCAAAATGGTTACTATAATATATCCTGCTATTTTTTAAATTTATTTTTCCCTTAATTGAAAATAAATAAATAAATAAATAAATAAATAAAAAGGAGATTGAGATAAAAGAGGACATAACCACACAACAGCACAGGTCAGAACAGAACAATTTAAGCAACATAGTGTTTCACCACAAGATAACCTGACATAACAGTAGTTACCATAGTGTTTCTTTCTTTCAAATATTTGAGTATAACTTCTTATACTATAACATCAAACATATCAAGACAGTTTAAAACCATTCAAGAGAATGAAAGTATAACAGAGTATTTATAACCAACTAACAGAAAACGAACAATGGTTTCTATATTACCTCCTTGTCTATAAAAATTTTTGTTTGTATTATCACATATAATAAAATCCAATAAGATACAACATGATAAGACCGATGGAGACAGAAGAACAAAAGCTTGATGGGACTGCAAAACAAGATGATATTAAATCAGCACTAGCTATTATGATATCTTGTTTTCTTTAAAATAGCTGTTCGTACCATCACAGACAATAAAATCAAACAACTCAGAATAAAACCATTCCAATTAATGAATGAAAACATTATAAGGCTTCAAAGCAATATAATGGGGAATCATGATTACCACATACTGTTATATATTCATATCATTTCTTACACTAGGAAAACTTTGGTATTTATACATGTGAGTTTGATTTATTTCACTTATGAGTATGGTCTCAAGCTGTGCCCATTTATTTATAAATAACTCAATGTGATCCTTTGTTATAGCTGAGTAGTATTCCATTGTATAAAAATACCACATCTTTTTTATCCATTCCTCAGTGGATGGACACTTAGGTTGTGCCCAAGAGCTGGCTATTACAAATTGTGCTGCTATAATCATGGGTGCATATATATCACTGTGGCATGATGCTTTCAGTTCTTCTGGGAATATGCCTAGAAGTGGAATAGCTGGAACAAATGGGACTTCCAATCCCAGCTTTTTGAGCTTCTTATGATTCCTTGCACACATTTTTATCCCTGGGCAGAGAGTATGAGTATGCTGTTTCTCTCTTTTTCTGATGTGGTAGCATTTTGTGTTTACCTTGCTTTTTGATTTAATTTTCCGTATCTCTTCATATTGGTATGTAGTTTTCCTCATTTTCTTTTTAAAGATACGTAACATTTCTTCATGTGAATATATGATTTTTTTGGTGTTTTTTTGTTTTGAGACAGGTCTCTCTTTGTAGTTCAGGCTCGCCTTGAACTCATGGTGATCCTCCTGCCTCTGCCCTGAGTGCTTGAATTACAGGCGTTTGTCACCATACCTGACAAATATACCATTCTTTTTTGTTTTGTTTTCTGTTTCCAATATATCATTCTTAATCTCAGATATTTCTGGTCTTTAAAAGTGAATAACTTTACCCACATATAATTGCATGTGCATCAACATCTGTCTTGTATGTCAGAGTTTCTGGGCCTTGGGATTCTTGGTGTTCTGTGTGGCAGCTCATGCTGCACATTGTAGGGCATTTACTCCTGGCTCTACCCACTGGATGCAGTTAACGTCTTACACTCTTCTCCATTATGATAACTAAAAGTGTTTCTAGAGGTTGCTAAGTGTTCCCTGGGGAATAATCTCCCCAACCCCTGTGAGAACCCTGTGAGCCCCCTACGCTGTGTCTTCTAGAACATGCATTCCTGGAAGGAGAATTGCTGGGTCAAAGAATGCATGTATTTATAATGTTGGTGGATGTTGCACTCTGAGAGGCTGAGCAGAAGGATTGGAGGTTTGAGTCCAGCTCGGACAATTCAGTGACTTAGGCTCTGTCTCAGAGTATGAATTAAAAAGGTCTGAGGAAGAAGCTCACTGTGAAGGCCCTGGGTTCAGTTCCACTACTGCAAACAAAAGCAACCCAGCCCCAACCCCAGCTCCAGCCCCAACCCTGACAGAGACAAGATGGGACAGCAGCTGGCAGTGGGGCCCAAAGGGTACAGCTTAGTGGAGAACCTTATCTGACATGTGCAAGGTTTTGGGTTGCATTCCTGGCATCCACCACCACAGGTGCCTTCTTCTACAGTGGAGGTTTTACCTGACTTACAAATACAGATTTTCAAAGCAAATCAGGTCAGAGGCAGACCAGTGATAGTTATTAAATGTTGTACTTCTTTTCTTCTAATTTTTAAATTATTCCATCAAAAGAATAGAAAAACGGAAAGAATTTTATGTAAACACTCATTTACCTATTATAATCTTTTACTTGTAACACTTTAAAAAACTCTCCTCTGGGGCTGGGTATTTAGCTCAGCGGCACAAGCGCCTGCCTTGCAAGCAGGCAGTCGTGAGTTCGATCCCCAGTACCGATAAAAAGGAAAAAGACAACAAAACAAAACAAAAACCTCTCCTCAGGGCTGGGGCTATAGTTTAGTGGCAAAGAACCTGCCTGGCAAGTGCAAGGTCCTGAGTTTGATTTCCAGTACAGATGTAGGAGAAAGAAACTCCCAACCTACTAGATGTCCAATACAAGTTCATGTTCTCTAAAACTGAAGAATGAATTTTAGGAACAACAGAGGTTGAGAGCACAATATATTTATTGAAAGAAAACTTCTGTCTGAGAGAGTGCGACAGAAGAGGGTTCCAAGTAAGTTGCCAAAGACTGTCTTTTTTAGGGAATTTCATAGAGCAAAAGCCACAAAATGAAGCAGGTCTAAGGTGGGGAAAGCACTGGAACTCACAAGGTGGGCATAAGGTGGAACAGAGATTAATTGCTTAGGTAAAATTGATTAAATTGGGGACAAATGGGGAATTGAGTCATGTAGCAAGCAGGCATGCATAAAGAGAAGTGACTTCCTGTAGGGAGTTGGGATGGTGACTCCTGGCTTCCTTAGGGTGATACAGAACTAATTCCTAATGCTTATCCTTAGGGATATGCGAGTGCATTTGATTTGTCTTTTGTCTTGTGATCTGGTCCACAGCAGGAAGTGTCTGTCTCCTGCAAGTGTTGCAAGATACGTGGTCTTTTGCACTGGCTCCTTTGAGGGCCTAGCTCTGTCTTGACTGATTGCAATATTTCTGTTTAACTCAGCTGCCTGTAACAGTACCAAATCAATCAGTCAATCAGTCACCTCTAGGCTGTACCAGCTTCTCAGGCTTTGTTCCCTTTTTGATGACCTTGACTGTCTCCTGATCAGGTGTTACACAGGGTGCGCCTCTATTGGAATCTGACTTGTGTTTGTTTTTCTCTTGGTTAGACTGGAGACCACAGGATAAAGTACCATTTTTGTCACTGTTACCATGGTTTATTGAGGGCAGTTTTAACCTTGAGGTGCTGGCTAAGGTTGTGTTTGCCAGGTTTTTCCAGGGTAATGTTACTTTTGCTTTTCTTTCCACACTGTTCTTTAGAAACAGTCACCAAGTTTAGTGACTGTTAGGTTGGGCAGGAGGGAGTACTGATTTATGACATTTGGTTTTCCCGATCATGTGTGAGATGATGGTTTACTAGTCTTCCTTCAACAGGCTAAAGTTTAATTAATTCTTGTTTAGTTTTGTATGTCAGAGCTCACAAGTATTCAGACGATTCCTTGTGGACATGCCGAGGAGTGGGTCAGACCTGGGCTTTTGCTGTCTGAGCCCCTGTGGTTAGGACAGACTGGCTTCTAGGCAGGCAGGGACTCTGTGGCTTATGATGAGTATGTTTAGCAGGCTAGAGAGCACCCGGATTTAGCATTACCTGTGAAACATCCTGTCTGTGGTCCCTGAGAGGCACAGAGTAACTATTTGAGTGGATGAATATGAAAGACTGAGCACCATGTATATATGCAGACCTAGAGCCTTCTCCTCACTCAGCATGTACTCTACACGGAGCTGCACTTCCAGTCCCTATGTATTATTCTTAAGCTTATCAAATGGCGTTCTGTAGAGATTCTGTACGTGGTTTTCGAAGTCAGAGCACCCTTGTCCAGGTCCCAGTTGAATGTTTTTCCTCCTGCCATCACGCTGCTTCCCACTCTGTGCGAGCTGCAAGGGAGAGGCATCTTGTGGTGTGGAACACAGCCTTTCTGCTCACCTTTATCTCTCATCCCTTCTTCCAAGGGATCTTGACCCATCCATGTGCACCCTCTTCTACCTTAATATCATCTCCTTTGCTTATCCTTTGTTGTCCACATTTAAATATAACTGAGTCTCTTTCATCTTCAAAAGCACACTTCTTGGATCCTGAAGAGTCTCTGCATGCTTTGCCAGACTTCTTGTGGATCGTGATATCTGCTTCTCGTCACCCGTGGTTCTCAGCGGGCCTCTGCCCTCGGCTTCCTTGGCCTCTCTGATGTCTGATACTGCTGGTCACTGATGCTCTCCTGCATGTTTTGGGGCTGGTTCTGGCTTTTTTCTTTCCATGTTCTCTCATCTTTTATTTTCATCCATACACACTTGCAGTAAATAATTAGTTTATTGTGCAGAGTTGGTGTTGCAGAAAGGTACATAGAAAGTCAGCATGCAGGTGAGTGAAACTGAGGCACAGCCAGGTCCAGAAGTAGAGCGTCCTACAGGCCCCTGTTTGTGTGTTGTTTGGGTCCACACCCCTCCACCCTGAGGCTCAGCCCTGATGCTTGCCTGACAGGGGCTCCTTCTTATCTTTAGGAACTCATCCACTTCACCTGGACACTGGTTGTACCTGGCATCATTTCTTTTCCCACTTCCTGAAAGGCCTGCTGTCTTACCTCCTGCATGCGCCCCCCTGTTGGGGTGTTTTAAGGGTCCTCTCTAGTCTTGAGCTCTAGAACTCAGTGGAGTTCTTGTGATATACGTTTTGCACAGCTTGTCTGTGGGTTGGGGCTTGTGGGACATGCACCTTTTCCTTCTTTTTATGCAGTTGTGGTATGGTAAATTGTGGTCATTTGGTAAAGTGGAACTATTTAAGATGGGGTTTGTATATCAGGAATGTATCAGCCATTTTTTAAAAAGTGATTAATAAACAAAGTGAACCTGGCATGCTTGTATCACCAGAGTTATAGTATTAATGAGAAAAGGGTTGTTAGATGTTTTTCATTGATGTTATTAGTAAGAAGACTGGTACGTGTGATTAGATCTGTTTGAACCACATGTGGTTCCAGGCCAGCGGTAACTTGTTCAACAATCAGCTCTTTTTTTTTTTTTTCTTCTTTTGAGACGGGTTCTCACTATATAGTTCAGGCTGACCTTGAACTCACGTTATAGCCCAGGCTGGTTTTGAGCTCTCAAGGATCCTCCTACCTCAGCCTCCAGAGTGCTGGGATTACAGGTGTGTCCCACCACGCCTAGCCAAACAGCCCTTTTTACTCTTGGAAAAATTCAGAAAGGTTGTGGCTGGATTTTGTGGGATTTTGGGGTGGCTGCTTGGAGGGCATTGCAGAGATGCACTCATGACTGCTGCCTGTGCAGATGATGGTTTCTGCCCACCCGAGGACATTGTAGACATGCACTCAGCTGCTGCCAGGCTCTTGGAAAGCTGTGGATGCTGGTGGTTGCTTCTGCCTGCCGAGGCCATGGCCATCTGTGCTCGATGCCCAGTATTCTGCAGAGGCATTGAGGTAGATTTTAAGCCACCTGGGCCTGCTTTGGCTTTGTTTGAATTCACAATTAAAAGTCGTCCAGTGATCTAAGCCTGGGAAGACCATGTCCTCACCACGTGGCTGTTTCTGACAGCATGATGACGGAGATGTGGTCCTATCTTTCCTGGCCCTCCCCACATGTAGGGATGTTTAGACTGCAAGGCTGGCACCGAGCAGACAGGCACGGACTGTCCAGCCAAACCTCCTCCTCTCCCGACCTTGGGTGCAGCTGACCCTATGCCTTGAGGTGTCTTGCCAAACATGGCATCTCTGTTTGGGCTCTGCTCTCACCCTGCTGCAGGGACAGGGAAAGGTGGCTGCTGAGGACAGCACTGTATTTTTTAGGTGCCTGAGCCATGTTCCACATAGCTACTGGTCAAGCATTGGCTGCAAGTGGTGTTTTGCTTGGAATATTTGTTAGAGCATTATACCAAAGGGGAGAGTCACCCATCCAGCATTGCATTTCTTCTGTGACCCTGGTTTGGTGTTCCACCTTTTTTTTTCTGCTTTCAGCTCTCTCCCTGTCTCCTGGAGGAGCCAGCGATAACGAAGGGCATCTATGAAGTTGCTGTCTCCCTCATCCAGATGTTTGATGACTTGGAGGTGAAGGAGAGTGGGTAAGAGGCACTCTGTCTGTGCTTCAGTGTGTACATGACTTGAGGTCCTTGTCACTCACTTGAAGCTTGTCAGTGTTTTCCACAGTGTGAAACTGTAACTGCAGATACCTTTTTAGTATATGTATTTGAAAGCCAAACTAGTATTTTGCAAGTGTTTTACTGGAAATTCCTACTTAAAGTCTATCATGCTGAGTGCAGTTTTAGGGTTAAAAGTTAGACCTGTACCATGGAAGTAGCTGTCACATTAGTAAAAACTCTCAGAAGCCTGTTTTTGTTTTTATTTGTAGTAACGAATTTTTTTTTTTTTTTTTTGCCTTTTTGAGACAGGGTCTCGCTATGCAGTTCAAGCTGGCTTTGAGCTCACTTTGTAGCCTAGGCTGGTCTCAAACTGTCAACGATCCTCTTGCCTCAGCCTCCTCAGTGCTGGGATTACAGGCAAGAGCCACCACACCTGGCTGCCTTTGTTTTTATTTGTAGTAGCATGATATGTTCCTGATGCTCAACAGGCCTCTTTTATAGTAGTTGAGGCATTGATTTCTTGAGCTGGTTCTTTGAAACCTGGGACATATTTTTTCTTTAGAAGGATAGTTTTAGGTTGTAAGTGGTAGCTGGAATCTATATAATTTTAAAACCATTACAAATCTATTATTGAAACTTTATGTGCTAACTTTACTGCAGCTTCTTAGTAGTACTTACATTTCGAGACAACAGACAATGAACATGTAGATTCCACCTCTTTCTGGCAACAGGACTAGCTTGCTGCGGTGGCTGCCGCCTTATAGGCCAGCCATACGCCCCCAAATTAGTCCCTAGGTGTGAAACTTAGGCTTCCTTTCTTGGATCCCTTTTATTGTTTGAAGAGTCTGTTGGAAAGTGTTTTCACTGTTTATATAGCTAGAATTTTCTTTGTCTTGCTCAGTCTTAAAATATTTTTAAAGTGACTGAAATAATAACAAGTATTTACATACACAGCACAATGCTTTGAAGTATGTTTTGACATTGTGAATTCACTTAATCTTGCTATTTAACATATTCATTTCCCTGATTTTTAAAATTTAGTTTTATTAGATATGAGTTAAACATCCTATCTGAAATGCTTGGAATAAGTATTTCAGATTTTGGAGTTCCTTAGATTTTGAAATATTTGCATAGATTTTCTGGCTGAGCATCCCTAATGTGAAAGCTCCAAATCTGAAATGCTCCAGAATCCAAAGTTTTCAATACTGGTAGCAGAATTTTGGATTTTGGGGCATTTCAGGTTTTCAGGGTAGAGATCCCCAACCTGTATACAGTTCTAAGTTGCTATGTACTCCTCTCCTTATAGTTCCTTTGTCTAATTTTACTTAATAACAGAATTGAGCTGTGACTTACTATGAGACAGCAGAGTACACCTATTTTTATTGCTCTTTCTATGTCTTGATGATATTTCCCCATAACCCTCTGGCTTCTATTATTGCAGTGAAAAGTAACCCTTTGGTTTTATTGCCCATTCTGGGTAAATCTGTCTTTTTAGTCTGGCTGACTTGCAGTTAGATTCTTTGTCTTGGATGTTCTGCAGTCTCACTGCAGAGAGTAGTGTGGATACCTTTTATTTATCTTGCTTGAGTTCCAGAAAGCTTTCTGAGTCTTAAAAGTAGTGGTGTCTGTGATGTTGCCTCTGTGTGTGTGTGTGTGTGTGTGGACAGGGTCACTATGCAGTTCAGGCTGGCTTTGGGCTCACTTTGTAGCCCAGGCTGGTCTTGAACTTGCAACAATTCTTCTGCCTTAGCCTCCCGAGTGTTAGAATTATAGGCATGAGCTACCACGCCCAGCTATTCTTCTTCTGGTATTTTTTAACACTCACTGATGATCTTGTCTGAGTCCACTGTTATATTAATGGTGTTTTAATTTTACTTTGCTTTGTATTTATTCTATAAAGTATTTTCCTCTTATTGTTAGGTGAGTTGGAATACATTCCTAGTACTCAGGAAGCTGAGGCAGGAGGATCACCATGAATTTGAGACCTGCTTGTGCTACATAATGAGTTCAAAGCTGAAACTACATAGTGAAATCTTGTCTCAAGAAAATAAAACAAAGTATGATGGTGCATATCTGTAATCCCAGCATTCTGGAGGATGAGGCAGGAGGATTGCCACAAGTTTGAGGCCAGCCTGGGCTACATAGGGAAACCCTATCTCAAAACAAAAAACAAAAAGCAGAACAAAACAGAAAACCAAAAACCAAACCAAACTATGAATTACTTCTTACTACTCTGTCTTATTTTTTTCTTCCTTAAAAAGTTTCTTAGTGGTCCATGTTGGTAATGTGTAATGATTACATTCCTTGTGGGAGCTGGTACATGGGTGTAGCGCAGCTCCATTCTCTCTTTTCCCTTCTCTTCTATCTGTTTTTAAAGAATTTTTTCTTTTTCACTAACATCAGATTTATGTATTTTATAGGCTTTTGTCAAGTTAATTATAATAAACACAGCCAGTTAATAGGCTAAAAATATATAGAACGTATACAACAGTGATACTAAAGCAAGGTACACTTTTAAATACATTGAGCATCATGGATCACAGCATATTTTTTCTCTACTTTTTTCTATTTATTTTTTGGGAGACTTATTACATATTTTTAATTTCTTTTTCAGTGTACTTCCCAAAGCTTGTTTCTTTTTAACTTTTTTATTAGTGCATGTTTATGTACTCAGTGATTACATTCATTGTGGGGAGCTGGTGCATATGTAATACAGCTCAATTCTTTTTTCCTTTCTCCATTACATTCTTCTTTAAAAATATTGGTTTTTTTGCCAGCACCAGATTCATTTATAAGTTCTTATCAAAAAAAGTGTTTATCAAATTAATGATCATAGAGGCAGAGTAACAGCCAGACTGACGGTTTTTGTTTGCCTGGGGAAGTCTGTTTTCCTTTGCTGGTAAAGCATCACTCTGCTGAGTGCAGGCATGTTCCTCCCCAGTCTGTCTCGAGCACTTTGACTGTGCCATGCTTGTGCTTTCTGGAGTCCATTGTTCCCCTGTGAAGGTGGCTTACTCTTTTTGGGGTTTCATTTGTATGTGGTGTATCATTTTTATCTTGTTGCTTTCAAAATTTTTTCCTTGTATTTGACTTCCTTCCTTTTCCACTTTCTTAGTAAAGATAGTGCTTTTGGTAAGACCGGTAACCCCTGGGCAGTCTCCTAAGCCCATCGACCCCCTAACTGGTCTCCTTTGATGGCCTTGCTGTGTGGCCACCTGTGGAAGTAAAAAATGCACCTGCAGGTCACAGAAAGTACAACAGGAAGCTGGGGTGCAGGGAAGCACGCTAGAGTCCAGAATGGAGGGAGTCCATTCTGTCCCCTTTGTGATGGAATTGGTTTATCATCAGGGCTGGGCTCTGGGGGAATGACGCTGTGTTTAGGACTGCGAGTTGGCCCCCTGCAGGGTGTGTCATCAGCAGCAGTGGCCAGCGCTGGTCAGCTTTGGTCAGGGAAGGCGCATGTTGTTGAGTCGGGAGGCCCGCACATTGCTGCCCTGCCGCCGCGCTTTGTGCAGCCCCCGGGGAACTGGAGGAGGCTGCTAAAGAGCACACGGCTCTGGACCGACCATCTGCCTGTTAAGGTCTCCTTGCAGTGATCAGAGTAGGTGTATCCTTGATGCGTTCACTCTCAGACTCCTTGCCATCAGAATTCCGGCCTTGTCACTTCCAAGTTCCTGCCCACCTGGCCCACCTGCTGGCTTCCACCTGTTGGCTGGGACGGTCACACCTCGCGGTCACGTCTCCTACCTGAAGTAGTGTACTGGATGTGCCGCTTGGTGTCCAGCTTCCTGGGGGTGGGCCTTCTCTGGGTGGCGCTGTACAAACCAGACCTACGCTTTTAATCACGGCGGCTGAACCAGACGGTAGCTCCAGGAGAGGGGGCTGAGAAGCAAGGCAGGCACATGGCACACTGAGCCAAATGCGTTGCCATCAGTAGTACACCTCGCGGAAGCTTTCTCCTCTGCACTTACTGTTCCCAGGCCAGGCTGGGTTGCTCTTCCTTGGCTTTGCTGTGGCTGCCTCCGTAGTTCTTATTAAGTCCTCTGCAAGGCCTCCCTGACCATTCCTTCTGAACAGGCACTTAGTATGGACCCCTTCTCCAGCTCTTTTTACTGTGTGCTTCTGTTTGTTCCTGCTTTAATGTCCACTTGGTCATTGTCTGTCTCCTGGTAGGTAGCTCGTGGAGGAAGGAGAGTTCTAATTTCACACAAAAACAAATGTACTGGCAGTAGTAGGGCAATGAATGAATGCTTTCTGCAAAAAAGGTTTCTAATGATAATTTGGCCTCTGATAACTGTTCTCATTATTTTAAATGTGTTCGGTCTGGCTCTTGGGTTATAGTAACTGAAGTCCAGGAAAATGTTTGCAACCAGGGCATCCCCCCAGGTAAGCAGGTGGAGTCAAGGCCTCTTAGTGCTGCTGGGGCTGGGCACGGTCCCTTGGGCTCACTTCCGTGCAGAAAAGGTCATCACATGGCATAATGTGCAGGGACTTTCAGCAGGGTCACAGCAGCAGGGTCAGGGTTCTCGTAAAGGAGCAGATGTGTCTTTTTTTCACTTTTGTGCACCTTCATTTTGACAGGAACAAGACATCAAGGCCCCTATCTGTGTCAGAGAGGAGCAGTGTGTTGGTGTTTTTGCCAGGTATGAATGTTGTATATAGTCTTACAGTCTAGATTTATAGCACTTCCTGGTACCAGTAAGGAAGCAGTGTTCTTCATGTCTGTTTTTTCCTTTCAGACACCGAGAATGTAAACAAATGTGGCTTTCAGTTTGATTTCCTGCTTTAACCTTTACATTGTTAAAAAGATTTCTTATTGTGTCTTTAACTTTTTTTCTTTATGAGACAGGATCTCGCTTTGTAGTTCATGATGGCCTTGAGCTCACTACATAGCCCAAAGTGGCCTTGAACATGGCAATACTTCTGCTTCAGCCTCCGGAGTGCTGGGGTTATAGGTGTGTACCACCATGCCCAGTTGAGAGTTTAATTTTTTGTTTGTTTGTTTGTTTATTTTTGTCCTTAATTTTTACTCCTTAGGATGCCTTTATTTCTTTATTTTTTTAACAAACCTTTTTTATTTCAAAGATAAAAACGAAAAAAAAAAGAAAGAAAAACTACAACATTTCAAAACATGGCAATCGGGGCAACAGTGGTACATACATTGTGTGTTGTCAGCTCCAAATCATTTACCCAGGGCACAAGACATCTGCATTCAATTGTCTGAACAATACCAGTACAAATCTTTCTCTTCAGTGGACTTAGAGAAATCAGTAGTATAACTACCTTAACTATTTTTTTATATCCATGTACATGTCCATATTCATGTTGTTCCTTTCAGCTTGTCACACTAATGAAATAATGCGAAGTTTACACGTGTGTCTTACTTCACTGATGAGTATGTTCTCAAGTTGCATCTATTTACCTATAGAAGTCTCCAGTTGAGAGTTTAACTGTTTACTGGTTTTTTTTTTTTTTTGGTACCAGGGATTGAACTCACGACTGCACGCTTGCAAGGCTGGTGCTTATGCCACTGAGCTAAATCCATGGCGAGAGTTTAGGTTTTTAAAGGCAGTCTTACCACCTTCTAAATTTTCATTAAGGCAGTTACTGATGCTTTGTTAAACTTGCATTCATTTATTTGGTTATAAATGTGAGGTAATTGTTATTAGTCTGCATTAAATCTTACTTGTAACAGTAAAACATGTTGTAATATAATGGGAATAGGTTAGTTTTTGAGTTCTTTCTTAGAATTGTTTGAAAAAATAGTCTGTTTTCCCTTTTTGAAAAGATTTGTGCTCAAATGTACTTCTTCAAAATGATTTTTAAATTAAATAGTATAGTTTGATGAAACATGACAACAATTCAGATCTTTTCTACTAGTAGTTCATGTATAGAATAGATTGGCATTTGTACTTGTGATGGAGAGCAAAAAGCACTCATTGAGAGGAACATTTAATTTTGGAATGCAGCATGTGAGTTTCAGATGTCAGTCACTTTTTCCTTAGAATATGGGTTCATTATTATTAGCCATTAGCTGACAATGGGATAGAGTTACAGTTGTATCCATAAGTATTATCAAATGACTACTATGTACTATGTTCCTCCTTATTGTAAAGAAAAAAATCACCAAAGCAGAACCATATTGTTACTCATTTAGAAATACCTAAAGTAAGAGATAAACACCTTTCCCGGCAATACTGGGGACTGAGCCCAGGACTTTCACACTGAGCTATATCCTCAGCAAGAGAGAGACAGACAGACAGAGACGGACAGAGACGGAGACCTTAGAAAATGTGTACACACTTCAGCAGTTCACCATACTAATAAATATCTGGAAGCTAATGGTCATCACTTTGAGTACCTCTTGTAATTGTAAAGGCCAACTGGATCTTGTATTAATCTCATGATGTCTCAGTAAATTTAGTATTAAAATATTTATACAAGTTTTTCTTTTCCTGATGTATACATTTTTTGATGAATTCTGTGTATATGGCAAAGTCATACATGTGTGTGTATATATATTTTTTCATTCCCAGTGCCTCATGTATACTAGACAAATAAACTCTTTAATACTGAATTACACTTCCAGTCCCAAAATATTGGTTATTTTATCAAGAAGAGTTTGTACGCTCATTGTAAAAAATTTGGAAAATCAGGGCTGGGGATTTAGCTCAGCCGCATAAGCACCTGCCTTGCAAGCAGGTGGTTGTGAGTTTGATCCCCGGTACTGATAAAATAAAAAGAAAAAGACAAAAATTTTGGAAAATCTGAGGAAAGAAAAGAAATTAAAACTACTCATACATCAAACATCTATATATAATCACTGCTGCAGAAAGGAACACACTGGAGGAATATGACTTTTTCTGTATTTTTTATACTATTTTTGGGGGGCAGATTTGAGACAGGGTCTTACTGTGTGGTTCAGGCTGGCCTTGAACTTGCTTATGTAGGCCAGGATGGCCTTAAACTCATAGTGATTCTCCTGCTTAGCCTCTTGAGTGCTGGGATTACAGGTATTTGCCACCAGACCCAGCAGCTTTTTCTGTATTTTTAAGCTACTAGTTAAAGTCATTGTGCATTTTTACTTATAATTGTGATATACTTAGGCAAAAAGGAAAAAAAAAGTCAAAATGAATTGATGGAGAGTTCTTGAAAAAAGATGTCATTTTATCTTAAAAGTTGGTTTTTGGCAATAAATACAAATCTTTACACCCCTCCTTTTTTCTCTGTAGGTCTAGGTGAAATCAACTATATGCACGGACTTCTCACAAACATGGTTCACAAAAGGTGCGCTTACAACAGTGCAGCCCTGTTGCTGCTATAGACCATTACTTCATTTGCTTTACATAATTCTTTTTTTTTTTTTTTGTCTTTTTCCTTTTTATCGGTACCGGGGATCAAACTCACGACTGCCTGCTTGCAAGGCAGGTGCTTATGCCGCTGAGCTAAATCACCAGCCCCTATTTTACATAATTCTTAATGAGTAGTTACTTGTTTTTATAGCACATGTATTGTGTGATATTTACTTTAGTAATTTTTTCTTAGGTTACAAGTCTATCCACTCCATTCCAGTGTGACTTTAGAAGAACAAAATAATATATTTTTAAGTCCGGTCCCTGGCTACAGAAAGGTAGGCAGGCTGGGAAGACAAGCGCTACGCATGTTAGGTGATTTTCTTTGGAAACTGCGCTTAGACAAGGTGCTTCTTTCTCCATGTAATTATGACTGGTGGCGTCTTACCCAGTACTCACTGGTGAACTAACTGGCTGTGACTTGTCCTATTTTATAAAATGGTTTGCTAAAAGGTATTGTTTTTTCTAATCTTATGGAAAAAAGGTAAAACAAAATTTCATAACAAAATAATAGAATAGCAATTGTTGATACATTGCGTGTTGTTTTCTTTAGAGTAGGTGCTCCAGGTTGGTCTCACTTTGCAGTGCAGGCCGGTTGTGCTCCCTTGTGCAGCCCAGGCTGTTCGCCCAGGGTGTTGTTGCTAGTGGGTTTTGATGTCTTCTCATTATTCTTCGGTCCCTCAAGTTTTGGAACGATTCCAGTGCCCTGACACTACTGGGTGACTTCAGTTAGAAGCTGTGGTCTACGTCCTGCCTGAGGGGTTGCTGATTTCCTTAATCTCAGGTTGTGTGTGAATATCGAATGAATGTTGGAGTTGTCCCTATCCTTCAGAGCTGCCTAGGAGGACCAGGGACCAGGCCATGAACTTAAGCCCCAACTCTTGGTTCGGGGAGGAGGTCTGGAGCGTCAGGGAACGTATCACTGGGTGGTATTCTAGGGCACTCGCAGTGCCTTGCTCTGGGTTGACCTGTTTGGCTTCTTGCACCTGGTAATTGCAGGTAATTCCAGGACCCCCAATACTTCCACAGTAGGTCAGGAGGAACTCCTTGCGTTTATCTTGCTTGCTACTTTTAAGCACCTAGCATGTTGTGTATGGCTTGTTTTCCACACATCATGGGTTTCCAAGTCAGTTGTGACCTGCATAAAGTGGGGAAAAGGCTAATTTCAAAGTTTGATTAAGTTTAGTGTTTACACCAAGAAATTTTTAAGTAATTTTCAAGAGGGAGTTTTTGTTTTGCTTTAACTCTGCTAATGATGTCCAGAACCAGATGGATGATGTCAGCTTCTTTTCTTTGGTATTTGTCAGATCATTCTGTCCACCAACATTGCAGAGAGTTCTGTCACCGTTCCGGATGTTAAGTATGGTAAGTATGGTAAGTATGGTAAGTATGTAAGTATGTGGTATCGGGAATTGTCCTCTTCCTTTTGGCCCTGTGTCGAGGAGAAACTGGAGAATCCTGTCAATTCAGCATTCCCTGCACTGAGCAGCCACTTCACTTGCACTGGTGCTGATCTTGGGTGGGTTGGAGCCTTTTTAGGCCCTGTAGCAAGCAGAGCTTCAGAGATGCCCAGATGGAGTGCCGTGGCTAGAGGGAGGCAGGTGTTGGAGAGGACCTGGTAATCTCTGTTCTTGAAGGCAGTTTAGAAGGATATTGTGCCAGCTCCAGAGCCCAGCACTGCACCATTTAGGCCTCTGCATGTGTGTCCTTGAGAACTGGGACTGCTCCACTGAGTCCCCCAAATTCACTAATCTTGTTTGAAAACTAAACAGTGCTTAGCAGTGTCAGGTTGAGTAGGACAAAGTCCCCATCCTCATGTTGACTACATTCTGGTGGGATAGACAGATGACAGGCAGTAACACATATAGTTTCAGGCAGAGATAAATATTAAATAGGGAAAAATCAGGAGAAGGGTTAGCATTGTAGAGGAAAATGGTATTTTATATAGAGTGATGTGGAAATGTGTCCTTGAGGAAGTGACATTTGAACAAGAACTTGAATTGAGGAGGTGGCTGGACCTGTACGTGCACCTGTACAGCCAGCAAGAGAATCACAAGTCTGAGGTCAGCTTGGGCAACTTGGTGAGATTCTGCCTCAGAATTTTAGTAAAAGGGCTACAGGTGGAGCTCAGCAGCGAAGCACTTGACTACCTCATAGGAGGCCCTGGGCTCCATCCCCAGTATTAAAGTGGGGAGAAAAAAGCAGTGAGCCATGAAAAATGTGATTCAGACATGGGGAACAAGATTCACAAGGTAGGAGGGCGAGCTGGCAAGTGTTCTGTCCCTGTGCAGGAGGCACACATGCAGGGATGGAGGTTGGGAAGATAAGGGAATGAGATAAGTTCACATAAGTGGTGAGTGCAGTGGTGAGGGGTGCAGGGAGGGGAGGGCAGGAGAGTGAGGAGTGCTGGGCAGGCTGTGACCCCGGAGTTGGCCTGGCCAGGAAAGCTTGTCCCAGGACATGGAGCCCTGTCCTGCTGGAAGGCAGGGAAGGAGGCGTGTGACTCGCCAAGGCAGAGTGGAGGTGGAAGAACTCGGCCACAAGGCTGCCTGCAGTGGGTGGTTGGTGCCCTCAGTCAGCGAGGAGGTGAGCACAAGCCAGGAGGGAAGGTCAGAGAGTCCGTTCAGGTTCTGAGGAATAGACTGCAGTGAGGAGAAGGAGAGCAAAAGGAGAAGGGGCATTTCTGATAACCTGGGTGAGAACTCGTGGTGATGTAGCTTAAGGCTCTGTGGTCTTGGTGGTCCTGGAGGTGCCTGCACCTGCCGGGTGAACCGGAAGGCCCGGCCCTCAGCGGAGAGAGTGTGAGAAGCTGCAGCAGAAGACATGCAGGTGGGCAAGCTGTCAGGAGGGAGGGGCCAGTCGTGTTCCCCTCGGCACCCCAAGGCCGTACAGGCTACACAGGCCGGGCAGATTGTCAGGTGCCTCAGCAGAGTAAGGTCAGCAAGGAGGCTGAGCTACATGCAGCAAGTCCCCCAGACTTGTGGTTGGGTGACCAGGAGGGAAGCAGGGTGGGGCTGAGGGCAGCTGACAAATGGTCATTTTTGGGTCCCAGGAGGAGGATGGCTAGGGAAAGAGAAGTTCCTGCTCCAGATCACTGTGGTGGGGCGGGGTGTATTTTGAAGGAGTGGTGATAGTAAGGAGTTGTGAGAGCATGTGGAAGGCAAGGGTGTTGGGGAGTGGGGCTTTAAGGCATAGGGCTTTGTTTACATGGGTAGTGAAATCTCCAGAACTTAGGTGAGGGCAAGTGCTTGGAGCGGACCAGGGAGCTGGGGGCTGGGGCAGGCAGCACTGGCGCAATCCGAGGAGGACAATAGCAGTGAGAGTCCTGAGGGTAGAGGGCAGAGAGCCATGTCACAGAGAACAGCCACTGTCCTTGTGCCTGCTGGCTACTGGCCTTGGAGCACAGAGACCAGACGCGTTGTGCTAACCCCCCTCTCCCACGGACACAGGCAGAGAGAGAGACAGACACAGAAACAATTTGAATCCTGGCAGCCCAGGACATTAGCTGCTTTTCTCTGTTTCTGCCCTGATGATATTCTTTTTGGGTAATCATAAACTTTGGATTTGGGCCTCCCTGTTGGCTCTTCTTAGGGTACGTTAGGCGTTAGGGGTTGTATATTGTTTGTGCGCAGAGACCCCAGTGTTTAGTAAGAAAGAGACTGTGGCCTCCCTGTCTCGTGTCGTAGTGATCGGAGCACATTCCCAGAGAGTCCCATGCCTTTGTGCGTGTGGTGCTTTACCACTGTGCTTTCTGAGTTGTTATACAAGTCTTGTGTGGTATTAGCATGGTGTTTACACTCCTTTTTCTCAAATGACAGTTATAGATTTTTGTCTGACTAGAACCCTGGTTTGTGATGAAGATACCAATTACCAGAGTCTGCGATTGAGTTGGGCCTCCAAGACCAGTTGTAACCAGAGGAAAGGTAGGTGTCTGTGGCAGAGCACGCTGCGGACTTGCAGGTAACACAAGGCACAGTGGACAGTGTACTAAAAATGTGAGCCTTGCACTGTTACTTGTGTACTTTATTAGGGCCAGTTTTAAATTTAAACATCAACCTCTCATGTCGTCAGAGTGTCCCGTAACTCTGTGTTTCCTCTTGCAGTGTATCTTGTGGCATCCTTGAGTATAAGGGACAGAAGTGCTGTCATCTCAATCCTATTGTTTTTCAATAGTGATATTTAAATTTTTTGCTGCATTGATAGCCAAATGCATCACTTCATTAAATATTGACAAGCCTTCCCGTGACTTCCTCCGAAGTTTGGTGACCCTAGTGTACTTTTCCTAAATGGTTTCCGCAGGGGCTTAGCACTTGCTTTGTCATCAGCATGTGTTGCTCAGCAGAGATGACATTGTGGGGTCGACTGGGGGCTGGGTGCTTAGGCTGCAGTGGAGGTGTGTTCACGGCGTGCCTGCAGGGATAGCATGCTGCTGGAGGCATCACGGTGTCTAGGAACCTGCTGAGAAGTGGTTGTGTTTCGTAGAGAACCTTCTGGAGGGCGGGTAAAAGACCATTCCAAGTGTACCCGTTGGGAAATAGAGTACCACATCCAAAATAAAAAGCAGTGTGTGTAAATGCTTACAATACAGCAGCCACTATTCTAAGTGGTTCATTTCTTCACTTAGTCCTCAAAACAAGCAAGAGGTGAGTGTGCAGTCTCTTTATTAATTCTGCCTTCTGAAATGCGAAAGAGTAATTGCCCGGTTCTGTGGAAGGGAGGAGCTGAGGTTTGGGAATCTGAGAACTCTGCTTTGGTCCTCATGGTTGGCTGCTCTGCTGTGTGGTGCTGGTGGAGGTGCTGCTCCAGCCTGGCCGTGGAGTGCATCTCGTCACTGCAGAGGCCAAAGCTGGGTGCTGTTACACAGATGGGGAAGAACATTCAGCAATGGCCATGCCACCGCGTCTTACCTGCTTTTCTGACCCTGACGCTCTAGAAAAAACAACTAGAAATATGCAGGAACATTAAAAGTAATTTTATGGGGCCAGTTTTGAGATTATCTTTTTCTGCCTTTTTGTATGTTTAAAGTTTTTATAGTTAGAAAAATGTTTATTAGGGCTGGGGATATAGCCCAGCAGCATAGTACCTGCCTGGTAAGTGCAAGGTCATGTATTCAGTTCCTGGTATCAAAAAAAAAAAAAAGTTTATTATACAATTTTCCTTTGTAGAAAGTAGCAAAAATGTGCCCCTGAAGTCTCATGTGCTCAGAGGTGAAGCTTTTGAAAGGTAGTCGGGTTGGAGGGTGCTGTGAGGGACTATTCCATGGGGAGCTTATGGCCGCATGTGCTCTGGGGAGGTGGGGTCTGGGTGGAAGAGTGGGTCAGTGGGGTGAGACTCTTGGAAGTGCTTATTTGTGTTCTGGGTTCTTCTGTTCTCTCTGCTTCCCGGCTGTCCTGAGGTGAGTAGCTTTCTTCTGCCCATCCAAACATACTGATTGCCTTGAACCATGAACCAAATTAAACTTTTCTTCCTTTAAGTCGAACAAGGAGTCCAATTCCAGCTCTCCTGTAGGTCACGGAAGTGGATATTTTGTGGTGAATGTAGCTGATTCGAATGTCTCGGGTGGACTGCGGACTGTGATAGTGATTTCTAGTTGTCTGGAGCCTGGGATGATTCCTCTGGAGGGATTTTGCCTCCTGGCTACTGGTCTTTTATCCTGCACTTTGTTGAATTCCTTATTTAGTTATAGGAGAGTTTTTGTTTTTGTGGGTGACTTGGGATCTTCTACTTAAACCTACTTTTATTTGCAGACAGGGCTGGGAGGGCATAGAGGAGGAAGTCCAGACCCTTCAGTCTTTCCCCACCTCACAGTGGGGAAGGACAGCTCCTGGGGCCACCCTGTTTTTGAAAGTTGTATGTTTATTGAGCTCCCACCCCCAATTCCTTGAAAAGTTTCATTTGGTTGTGGCGTGGGCTCTGAGGGCTGAGCTTGGCTCTGAGATTTTGCATGTATACCTGCAGTCACATGGTGTGGAGCAGCTGTGTGGAGGGACACTCGTGCACAGGTATCGGGACAGACAGCAGGAGCAGCTCCTTACATCTCTGACCAGTGCACATCCCCCTGGATGAGCTGTCACTTATGTCAGCTGCATATCTTCTACTGGGTATTAACATGAACCTGTACATTCACAGGAAATGTGCTATTTAAATTAAATGTGGTTTCTAATGTATATGAGGCCAAGGTTGTTTCCCACCTCCCTTTCTCTCTTTCCTTTGCCCTTTCTCCTGCCTCTTCTTTTCATGTTCTCTTTTTCTTTTCTTTTCTTTTTTTTTTTTTTTTTTTTTTTTGTCTTTTTCGTTTTTATTGGTACCAGGGATCGAACTCAGGACTGCCTGCTTGCAAGGCAGGCGCTTATGCCGCTGAGCTAAATCCCCAGCCCCAATGTTCTCTTTTTCTTGTGGTATTGGGGATTGAATTTGGGACCTTTACACTGAGCTACACCCCTAGCCCATTTTTATTTTTTGAAACAGGATCTTGCCAAGTTGTCCAGACTGGTCTTGAGTTTGACGAGGATGCTCCTGCGTCAGCCATCTGAGTGTTGGAATTGTAGGCCTGTGTTGCTATATTGGCTCAAGTTTTTTTTTTTTTTTTTTTTAAATAAACACACATTGGAGCTGGGTGTGGTAGCACACACCTTTAATACCAGCACTGGGGAGGCTGAGGCAGAAAGATTGCTGTGAGTCGGAGGTCAGCATGAGCTACATAATGAGTTCAAGGCCAGCCTGAACTACATAGCAAGACCCTGTCTCAAACAAACAGAAATATACATTGGACTTTATAATATTCATCACTGAGCAGAAGTTAGAACTTAATCTTATTTTAACTTACTCTTTTTCTGGTACCAGGGATCAAATTCATGACCTCGTGCTTGCTGGACTGCTGCCTATGCCACTGAGCCAAATCCCTGGCCCTTAACTTATTCTTTTGAGGCTGTTCTTATTTGAACAAATTCAGATTAACTTATTACTTTGCATGCTGGCTTATTCTGAAGTTGTGAGTGACGAGTCTGGTAGAAGATAATTCTACTTTCTTATTGCTGTCTGACAGCTGGGCTCACCTGTCCCTTCGAGTTCCAGTAATTGATACCACGTGGTGCTGAGTGTTTCTCCTTTGCAGGCCGCGCAGGACGAGTGTCCAGAGGGCACTGTTACAGACTGGTGTCCCGGGATTTCTGGGAGAAGTGCATCCCCGACCATGTCGTTCCAGAGATGTTGGTAATGTGCTTCAGTCTTTGTCAGAGTTAATTTTTTATAGATAAGCAATTTACCAAACAATTCAGTGTAACTTTAATGGCACGTAAAGGGTCGCTGACTAGGGCGTCAGATCACAGTGCTGGCTCACCCCGTCTGACTTGGCAGCGTGGGAGAGTGTGTCCCGGAGGGAAGCTGCTGACTTCCTAAGTGCTGCTGTTCTCTCTTACCTTTGCAATGGATAATTGTGGGTCAGCTTTTTTCTTTCTTCTGTCCCTCCTCTTTCTTTCTCCACTCTCTTTCTCTTTCTGGCCCCTTTCCCTTGTCTTTTTCTTTCTTCTCTCTCTGCCTGTCTTTGCCTTTCTCTTCTCTTTTCTCCTTCTGTCTCACCTTTCTTGTTTTTCTCCTTCCTCTCTTCCTTTTCCTTCTAGAGCACCAGTCATGTGACTAGTCTAGCTTCGCTCTCTTCTTGTCTCTAAACTGTTTTGTTCTCCTCAGCGCTGTCCACTAGGAAGCACAGTACTCAAAGTGAAGTTACTTGACATGGGTGAGCCGAGAGCTCTGCTAGCCACTGCCCTCTCGCCGCCTAGCCTGAGTGACATTGAGCGCACCATCCTCCTGCTGAAGGAGGTAGGGCTGTCTGGAACTTTATGAATGGTTGAAAAGCAAAATGTTTAGTAGGGGAACCTAAGTTTCACAATCTTGGAGGTGTTGTGCTGTTGTGAATTGTCAACATGTGCTTGGAAAAGCCTCCCCTGCCTGAGGAGTGACTTCCAGTCCTGTGCGTGTTGTTTAGACCAGCTCTGTTTGGGTCTTCCTGCGAGCCACTCTCTCTTCCTTTGCTGTGTGCCTCTGGCCTGATGCATGCGCTCATCTTCCACTATCCCGTGCTAGCTCCACATGTCCCCTTTGTTCTGGCTCTCCGTCCTCTGTGGGGACCCTGCTCACCCTGCTTTGGACTCTGTGACCCACTCCTGACTCATGCTGTGCTCTGCCGACATGCAGTCCCGGTCTCAGGATCAGCAGTGTCCTTGTGTACACGCTTTCCACCCTGGGAGCCCAGGACACTGCTGCCATCTTAGCCTCAGAAGCCTGCATGGGTTTCCATGCAAAACAGTTTGACGAGTTAAGAAAAGTGGTTTTTTGCCTAGTTTAAGCTTTTATGATGAGTGACCCTGTGGTGTGGATGTCGGGTCATTTACTTATACTGTGTATGCTGTATTTGTTAAGCTGTGAGCTAAGAGGACATTTGCAAACCTATTGTTACCCAATACCATACCTTTTACAAAACAGTGAAATTTAGGAGAGCAAATTAAAAATGTTTTTGTGGGCCAGGAGTGGTGGCACACACCTATACCCCTAGCATTTGGGAGGCTGAGTCAGAAGGGTCACCGTGAGCTCAAGCCCAGCCTGCTCTACATAGTGAGACTTTGCCTCAGAAAAATACTTTTATGTGTGTGGTACATCAACCTTGCATAAGTTGACTTTGGTGTCTTTTAGAATATTAGTTACCAAATTTGGCTTTTATTTCCTGTTTTGCACTTTCTGCCTTAAGGATGAACAGGGCATGAATGGATGGGTACTTGCTAACAGGACTAATTATTTTACTAAGGTGGGAGCACTTGCAGTTAGTGGGCAGAGAGAAGATGAGAACCCGCATGATGGCGAACTGACCTTCTTGGGAAGAGTATTGGCACAGCTCCCTGTCAGTCAGCACCTGGGCAAACTCATAGTGCTCGGACATGTGTTCGGATGCTTGGATGAATGTCTCATCATTGGTAAGTGCATGCACAGGTGAGCCCGAGGGGTTCCTGGAGCCCCCTCAACCTCTTCCTCTCTGTATTTTCCATCAGCCGCAGCTCTTTCACTGAAGAACTTTTTTGCGATGCCTTTTCGGCAGCATCTCGATGGATATAGGTATTTATCATTCAGATTGTAAGGGGTTGCTTGGTCTCTATGCTGTCGAGTGATGCTTCTCTTCTCTGTGTGCAGGAACAAGGTGAACTTCTCTGGCAGCAGTAACAGTGACTGCCTCGCACTTGTGGAGGCATTTAAAGTGAGTCTCTGCACTGCGGCGAGGCAGTGCCCTAAGTGGACAGTGCGTTCCCATCCCAGAGCTGTAGGGGCGGAGAGAGTTTAGGATCCTTGACCTCAGGTCTTAACAAACTGTAGGAAAAAGAGCTGGGTGGGGGTGGGGGCCAATTTCATGAAATTGATTGAAAACATTAAATCAGTAAATTTTCTGTGCTCAGTGTGGAGCTTTAAATTTTAATCCGTAAGCCGTTTTGAAACTGGTCATTTCCTTGTAGATGTGGCAGGCCTGTCGACAGCGAGGAGAGCTGCGGCATCCCAAGGTTAGTCTCACTCTCTTGTTGTTTACTTGTAGACAGCTGCAAGGGATCAGATAGCCTGGGATTCTCTCCCTACTTCATCAGTGCGCTGGACTTCATTGGTCCTAACGCCTGAGCTGCTATCTGAGGGACAGGCCTCGATCTGTTTGCAGCACCTGTGACTGCTCACTGCCAGCCTGCAGGGCAGCAGTACCACACACCTACAGCTCCCCTGGCTCACCACCCTGTCTGTGGTGGGTGGGTGCATGCCGGTTCAGATTAAGTACCCTGTAGCCTTTGCTGCTTTTAACTTACATGATATTTAGTCCAATAGTCTTCATTTTATTTCTTCTTTTGGGTCACATTTGTTCTCTTCAAAGACTGTGGCTCGATCTGGCTGGCTAGTTCTGTTGTGTGTGATAGGTTTTTTACTAGGGAGCATGTGCGCTGCCCTGTGAAGATGCCCTTTCGTCTGGCCTTGCAGTGCATGTGTGTGATCCTGGCTATTTGGGAAAATGAGCCAGGAGGAAGTTAAAGGCTGGCTTGGGTGATTTAGCAAGACACTGCCTAAAAAATGCCAAGATGGAGCTCAGAGCTACAGCACCTCCAGAGCATTTCCCAAGTAGCTCTGCAAGGACCTGGAGTCAATCCTGAATACCAGGTTAAAAAAAAAGTGGTGGCCCTTAACACAGCCATCGTGTCTTCCTTATTGGTGTTCCATCTGTCTTGTGTTTTTACCAGCCTCGTCAGGTTGTGTCTGTTTTACTTTTTGGGACAGGTGAATTCATAAGAAGAGCTGTCTCTATACAGGGTTTGAAGCTGGTACCTGTGTTTTGTAGCTTCAATGTGAGTTAGAAGAGCATGTGCCGTGGTCCCTCGAGGGCACTACTGAGCGGCATTAGTTTGCATTAATCTGGATTTACTAGGCAAATGGAACGCTAAAGTATTACCTTGACATTGAATATTATGCTTTGATGTACTTAAAGGATGAACTCGACTGGGGACGATTAAATTACATTCAAATCAAGAGAATTAGAGAGGTAAGTCACAAACTCCGATTAAATGGCCCAAGAAACTGAGTTGTCAGGCTGAGCACCAGCAGGAGGAGCAGTGTCTTCACCTCTATACATGGCACCTGCTTGTGTACCCTAAAAGTCAGGCGATGCTTCCCATGTATGAACAAGGAATGGGGTGTTACCTTGTCAGACCCCTCTTCCCGTGTCAAGATAAGCATGTGGTCTTTTCACTGTTAACTGAATGTTACAACAAAGTACATCGCCAAGGTTTCCTACTGTTGATCCAACCTTGTATTCTTGGACTAAACCTCCTTGATTGTAATATTTTTCTGTCAAAACATTGCTGGCTTTTGACCACCAGTGTTTTATCTAGAATTTCCACAAGAGTACCCAAGTGAAACTGGCTGGTGGTTTATGGTGTTAGTGTGCACTATGTGCACACGCGTGTACGTGATACAATCAGGCTTTGAAATAGAGTGGTTCCATCCTGGCAGGATGAGTGTCTCCCATGCTCAGGAGTAGCCTAGCTTGTGTAGTAGCTGGGGGTGTGTTTATTTTAAATCAATAGGACTCATCTATAAAAGCACCTGGGACAAGCTTTTACTAGTAGTGTATGTTTGTGATGATCCATAATAATTAGTCATTTTGGGACTTGTACATATACATAGCACATCTTGGTCCTTTTTACTCTCACACCCACCCTCCCCTCTCCCACTGACTGAGGAGCAACTTTTAAAAAAATAATATTTTAAGTTTCCTTGATAGTAGTTGGTCCTTTCTGGTTTCTATCTCTTTTGAAGTTATTCTTGGTTAAATATATTTTTATTCAATAATTCATTTTATGTAGATCTTCAAGTTATTGGTTATGCAGTTATAAGCAATCTACTTATTTTAATTTCAGATTCGTGTCCAGGTAACAGCTTTCTCATAGGAGTATCGTGTGCTTGGGTATTCTCATTCTTCCTTGACCGTGTGAACGCTTTAGGGATCCCCAGCTATACCGTCAGTGTCAGGGGTCCATGTGCTAAGGCTTTCCACAATGGGCATGTCTTTTTCCAGAGTCTTACACAGATTTCAATGTGTTTTTCTTAGGTGGCTGAGCTATATGAAGAGCTGAAGAGCAGAGTCTCACAGTTCAACATGCATGTGGACCCGAGGCAGCCCATCTTGGACCCAGAGTACCCGTATAAGCAGCGCTTTATCCTGCAGGTATGCCCATGGGACTGCACGTGGCCTGTGGTTGAAGAGGGGATATCTACTGCTACCAGCCTGACTTCAGGGCAGGTTTTGAGAGTCACACTGTGTTGAGAAAGTGGGAGTGACTCCTGTCTTTCCCTTTGACACCACTGGTGTCAACACCACTGGAGCTGGTGCCGCAGACCTGCTTCTCCTTCTCCAGTGTGTTTCTGGGGAGCACCAGCTGCATAGTCACTCCCAGGGAGCTCTCAGAAAGTGAAGGTGCCCTCCAGGTGGTCCCATGCCTGCAGCTATTCCCTCCCATTGCCCTTGCAGGCAAGGGTGGAGAGGCAGAGCTGTGGACGGAGCCTCACAGGCGTTCTGTAGGAAAGTGCGTCCTTGCAGTGGCAGGTCCTTGCAGGTTTCTGAGTTGGCTGGGGCATACAGAATTGGGTTTGAGGCAGAAACCTGTGAGCTGGGCATGCTGGGAGTGCAGATGCTTTCTAGGGTAAAGTGGCTACCAGGCTGGCGTGCATATTTTGACCGATGAAGGATCTCTTCATGAGTGCCTTTTAGATGTGAGCATTAGATGCCAGCCCTTGCCAGATGCCACACTGAAGTTCCGTCTACACACCTGGGCAGGAGTCTGACCCATTGGACTGAGTGTCGGGCCAGGGTGGAGAATGTGAGCCAGGGCCTAGGCTTTGTGCATGTGACAGTGTACCTTGCTCAGACCACCATTTCGTGAGCCTCACTCTAAGAAGTGAAGGAAGGGTGCCTGTAGGGTGTGCCCTGGGTGTGACTTGCTTCATGGGTGAGAGGTCCCGTTTCCACGCAAAACAGGATAACAGTCTTTAACTTGTTAGGGGCAAGAATACCTGACAAAGCGACACTGTTTCCTCGTGAACTTGAGCTTCTCTTCTAGGTCGTATTGGCAGGTGCTTTTTACCCAAATTACTTCACCTTTGGACAGCCTGACGAGGAGATGGCAGTGAGGGAGCTGGCTGGCAAAGACCCCAAGACAACCATTGTGGTAGGTGCAGAGGAGCGGCTGAGTCATGTTCCCGCAGGGTTTGCATAGAGCGTTGTTTCTTTTTGTAAGTGCCATCCGGTTTCTTCTGTTGTGAGGACCTTGTGTGTTGGCCTTGCAGATGCTGCTCTCCAGGCCTCAGGCTTTCCCTCCTTTCTGACAGATGCAGGCTTATGCGAAGGCCTGGAGAATGGTGTGTTCATGGCAAGGCCAGTTACAACACAGACCGTTTCGAAGGGTTTAAGATCCTTCTTCGTAAATTTGAGGACATTTTATTAAATTAACAACTTAATTTTACACAAAAGAAAGTGGCATTGCTTGGTGGCTTAGTCTTGTGGTTTAAACCAGTGATCCCTTAATGTTTATATGATTCACTTTAAAATTCAGATTGGGGCTTCCTTAAAGTCTGAGCTGGAACGTCTAGCCTAGAAATCAGCATTTAAATGGCCTGTGCTTTGGACAGCTCCACTGAGCAGCCACTGGCACTGACCAGGGGACAGCACCCTAGGCCATTTGTTCACACCCTGCACAGTGCCATTCCTACCTGGGGTGAAGTGTCTGGGAATTGGACCTGAGCAGCCTGCTTGGCTGGTGTAAGCCTGGGTCTGATCTAGGGGACGAACAATATGTGGGGAAGTTGCTCCCACCATGCAGTAAGCGCTGGTGGCTGCCTGCTTGTTCTGAGCCATGTTCCACCTCTCCTGTTGCCACAAGGGAAGGCCTGGAGCACTGGGGGGTGCTGCTGGTGTAAGCACGAGGGTTTTACCTCTAGAGGCAGCCACTGGCTTCTGTACTGGAGCAGCGTGAGCTGGGGCCAGCGCTCTTGTTGCTCCTCAGGGCTGCCAGAGGCCTTTGCAGCCTTCTTGTCTCTCCTTCCGCTTGTGGTGCCCTTTCTCAGCTGTGTGTTATGGAGGGGCCCTAAGGTCCTCATCTTAGACATTGTCTCCTTATGCCACCAGCTAGCCAGTTACCATGCATTCTGGGAGCTAAAAGCTAGTAATTGGGCATCATAAACCTAAGTCTGAACTGGTTTGCTTAGCACTTCTGTGAGAAGCTATGTACAAAATACTTTCTGTCTTCTCTAAGCTTACACTATCCCTCGGAGTTGAGAGTTTATTGTCATCCTAATGTGACAGCCATCTCATAATTTGCCTAAGGAGCCACGCAGCTTCAGGGAAAGATGAGGTGGGAGTGAATTTGTTCCTGCATCTAAGCTGCATCCTCATTGGCATGGTGCCCATTGCAGCTCCAGAGGGCCCCAAGGTCAACAGGGCCTGATGCCAGGCAGGGGCCCCCATGTGGAGCCAATGCCCAGAATGTGATTGACCCTTGAGACAGGCAGAGTGCCTGAGGTCTTGACAAGCAGGCACCATTCCTCTGATCAGGAGCATGTTTTCCTTAATCAGCTTCCCAGTAAGTCTTATTTAGAGATGTGACATTTTACAAAGATGTGTTTGGTCAGCTCAATTATTTTAAGATAAAATGATACAGAAGTAAGCAGAAATTTAATTTTGCTGTTAGACAGTTTTCATTGTTTTTTCTTGCACAACCGTAGGGTACTGGGTTGAGCCCAGAGCCTTCATACTGAGCTACATAGCCAGCCCTTTCTAAAATTTTGAGATAAGGGTACTCAGTTAGAGTTGTCTAGGCTGGACTCTTATCTCCCAATCCTTCTGAAGCTGCAGATGCATGCTAGTTTAGTGTGGGAAGCATTAATCATTATTGAACATACTAATTACTAAGTCCTAGTTATGATTTAAAAGCCAAATTTTAATGCACTGACAGTTTATCTGTTATGGTGAAAGACAGTGAACTGTGGTTTTGCTAACTAGGATGGTGAGCAGCAGCTCCAAGATCCAGTATTGGGACTGGCCCATAGTCCACGAGGGACACTGTAACCACCATGCTGTGCTCTGTCTTACAGTTGAAGCACATTCCTCCCTGCGGATTCCTGTACTATAAACAGCTGCAATCTCTCTTCAGACAGTGTGGGCAGGTCAAGTCCATCGTATTTGATGGTGCGAAGTAAGTAGCACATTTTTGTAACCAGCCTTCATTCTAACAGGGCCCGGGGTAGTGTTTTAGCCATTGTAGGGTCAGGTCTGAGGCCCAAGGCTTGTGTAAACCATCTTGGTGGGCCTTCCTCTAGTGCCTGGCTAGGTCCTCAGTCAGTCGTGGGGGTTGCTCTGGGATGGAGGGTGGCTGATCATAGTTACTAGGATGTTTTTGTCCCAAATCATTTTGGGTAAAACACTGTCAAAGCTCCATTCATACGGCCCTATTTTATTAGCAGGTTGAGAATGAATGATGTGATGGAGAATCACTGGGAGTTATTTTCAATGAGAAGTGCTTATGCTAAAAAAGATGACAGTTTTTAAATTGATTTTCAGTTTTTAAAGTTAGAAATGTTTTTCACATGTTCTGTCCATGTTTAAAATTTTTTTTTTACACTTTTTTTTTCTTTTTTCTTTTTATCGGTACCAGGGATTGAGCTCACGACCGCCTGCTTGCAAGGCAGGTGCTTATGCTGCTGAGCTAAATCCCCAGCCCTAAAATTTTTTTAACTTGACAAAGCATTATAAGTCTAGTTAAGGAGAACACTTTTTCTTTAATGTCCATTTTACTTGAGTTGAACATAATAAATACATTTCAATTTGCATTAATTCACTCCAACATTTTAAGTTCCATTTCTATGATTAGTATATTGATTTTCTTTGTAGGCGTGTGAATTCCACCCCAGGAATCCTCCCATAATCCTAACAAAGAAAACATTTCTAAGTACACTCAACAATCATAGGCTTTTCTTTTTCTTTTCCTTCTGTTTTTTTTTTTTTTGAGACAGGATCTTGCTATATAGTTCAGGCTGGCCTTGATTTCAGGCTGAGATGCAGGTATATGCTTGGCCAGCCTTAGAGATTTAATAAATTAAGCTACGGTGTTGGAAGTTTTCTGATGTATGGTGTGAACCACGAGCAGTTGGAATTGTCATCACACCTGCAAAAACACTGGCCCTGGCTGGCTCCTCACAGGCATGCTGCTGTTTGGAGCATCCAGAGTCGGGGTGACCATCCCTGGGTGTACCCCATGTTCTCAGGGTTAATCTTGATGGTCAGAAGGTAGCAGTCTCTTTGTTCAGTAATCTCTATCTGGCTTAGAGTCTGTGTTTCATATTTTTCCTGTCTTAGGCTGGGGATATAGCTCAGCGGCACGAGCCCATGGGAGCTGTGGAGGGTCTCCCAGATGCAACTTTGCACTTTGTGGTGGGGAGTGACATTAGCGCCACAAACATTGCCTGTTGTGAAATGTCACAGGAGAGGCCCAGAGTTAGGACCAGTAATGCTCCTCTCAGGCTGTGGGTGAGCAGGTCCTGGGGCAGGTGGAGGCTGCCAGTGGGACAGGGTGGTTGGGGCTGCAGCAGGAGGAGGGTAAGGCCTGACTCATGGCTATGGAGAGCTTGGGACTGAGCAGGCCTGTGGCAAGTGGCTTGGTGGGAGCTGGGTGGCCAGTGTCAGGTGAGTCTGATTTGGGGTGTCAGGCTCCGTCTTCACAATGGTCTTTTCTGGCAGACTGATGAATAGGAACGTGAATAGGTGGACCCTTGGAGACCCCCAAGTATTCTGCTCTTATTCATGTTCTGTGGGACTTGTGTGGGTACCTGAAGGCAGATCAGACTCGGGAGAAAAAGCCAGTCTGGGGCAGTGGAGATGTTGGGGCCAGCCTGGGGCTAATGAAAAGGAAGAGGCAGCAGTTGGGGTGTGGAACTCTTGGGTTTGGCTGTTGATTGCCCATGGGGAACAAGGAGAGAATTGTTGAGGAGGCTAGGGCTTCCAGGGAAGGCACACAGGCTCGCCACAGAGCACCCAGAGGAAAACACTATGGAATTGAGAGCTGGCAGTGTGCGCCAGAGTTCAGGAGACGTTGTTTCTAAGGAAAGCCTCAGGAGCCTCCAAAAGGGTGATAGAAACAGAAGTGCACCATTTACTATCTGATTATTTAGGTACAGGTGACCACAAATGGCGTTTTTTGATAAATTTTATAACAAGAAGCCAGAGATTTAGCTCAGTGGCATAAGGCCTGCCTTGCAAAGGCGTGGTCGTGAATTTGATCCCGGTACCAGAAAAAAAAAAAAAAAGATAACAAATTTATTCAATAATTTTTCTGTGTATGGTATATCTTAAAACATCCTCTAGTCTCGTTCTGAATTCTTTTTGCATTATTGTCTTTCTCTGAACAGCACGCTTTACACTGTTATATTGGCCTTTTTTTCTGTGGTTGCTCTAATTTCAGTAAAATGTCTGCCCACTAAACTTAATGGTGAAGATGTCAATGATGGATGTTCTGCCTAGTGTTTTTTTTTTGTCTTCTTTCCTTTTTTATCGGTACCAGGGATCGAACTCACGACTGCCTGCTTGCAAGGCAGGCGCTTATGCTGCTGACTAAATCCCCAGCCCCTGGCTAGAGTTTTGTTATGTCTTATTTTTCAATTATTTGGTCCTATTAGACCTAATCTAAATAGTAAATGACTTTAGTCCCCTCATTTGGAATAAATAACAAAACTAAATGAGTTCCACATTGTTTGATCTAGAAGATACATAAGTATTTCATGATAACTTTTTTCCTCACTTTTTTGATTACAGGGTAGCTGTTAGATGTAGGTCAACTCGGGCAAAACCATCCATTGAATTGCTGTAATCACTGACCACTACTGCAGATTTTTAGTTTCATTTCTTCTTTCAAGTTCTGTCATTTCCGCATTATGAATAGTTGACAAACACGAGACGTCTTTTTTGTCTTTCCATTTCATAACATAGGCCTTTCCTCCCTGATCTGCTAACATTTCTCCTTTTTCACTTTTGCCTTTCACAGATCTTTTGGCACTTCTTCCCTCTTCAGCCTCAGTGTCCCAAACATGTTAGTTTTGAATCATAAAAGAATATCACTGAATTCTAGAGAAGTGTAAAAATTATAACTAATGTACTTTCAATAAGTTTTTATAGATTATAACACAAAATTATAGGTTCTTTTTCACAAATAAACACAAATTAATAAAAGAAAATAATCAGAATTTATTATTAGATTTTGCTAGAAAAAAGCATCAAGGTGAATACAACATTCTAAAATTAAAAGGATGCAAAAAATAGTTGGTGTAAAACAAAATAGCAGCTGTATACATGCCTCTCATGCACGCAAGAACTGGCTGGCTGAAGTGATAGCGGGCCGTGCCTGAAATGGTGTACAGCCAGCACGCTGCCTGAGCGGGCTGAGTGAACTGGGCAGTGCTGGACTTGGGCGGCGGGTAGGAGGGAAAGCCATGTTTTACCTGGTGGTGAGGGGAAGCCAGGAACCTGCCGGGCGGGGTGAGAGGGGGACCTGTGGGTATGAGAGGAGGAGAGGAGGGCTTGGGGGGCGCAGCTGCCGGGCTGCTGCATGCACCCCTCAGTCCTATGCACTTTTTGCTCAGAGCCCTTCCATGTCACCCAGAGTGATGCGTGCCCATGACAAAGTGCCACAACGTGGCTGGGGGGGGGGCTCACTAGTTGTCTACAGGGCTCCTTCAGTGGCACATATCTCTCCTCCATCCCCCTGGGGCCTATGCCCCCATCTGCCCTGCTATGAGCCTGCTTGTGGCTTTTTTATTTATTCCAGGAATAAAGTGTGTGGGTGTCCTTGCTCGTGCTCAGTTCTCATTTCCCCTAGAGGAAGGGACAGAGGAGGACCCTGAAGTATGTTAGGGGCGTGGGGGGTGGGCCTCTGTCAGTGTTAATTGGCGATTCACTTAGTGGTTGTTTTGGGGGCTCACAGGACCACTGCACAGTATCTCTGTGGTTTTCTGTGTTTGCTTTATAGCATGACAGTTAAAGCAGACCTTGCATTGTAATTAAGAAAGTTAAGATGTCTTGGCTGATATGTCTATGTAGATTTAGTATTTATTCTACAGTATCCTGTACAAGGATGATACCTGGCTTCAAGTTAATGAATTGTCATTGTAACTTTGATTTTCCCTAGTGAAATTTTCTTTAAATCAGTCAATCGATGTTTTTTATCAATTGATTAGGTCAAAAACTTACCGAATATTGCAGAGTGAAGTCCAGTGAGATTTTTTTTTGCCAGAATTGAGAGAAATTAACATGTGATTGTTTTTAAAAATCAGATGCCTGATAAATTTATTTTTATTTGTTTGTGTGGAACAGAGCCTTTGTGGAGTTTTCCCGGAATCCGACAGAGAGATTTAAGACCCTTCCTGCAGTGTACATGGCAGTGAAGATGGCCCAGCTGAAAATGTCCCTGGAGCTCAGTGTCCATGCTGCTGAGGACATAGAAGGGAAGGTGCAAGGAGGGGTGGTGTCGAAGCTCAGGAACACGAGGTATTTCCAGAGGCCGCCGTGGCAGCAGCTCGCTTTGTCAGCGGCTTTCTCAGCACTGTCAGCCTCGCCTGTGCTCGGTTGCAGGCTCTGGCTTCATAGTCAGGTGTCTGCACTGGATGTGGTTTTGTCCCCCATGTGCCGACCGAGTACTTTACTTAACCTTTCCTTGCTTTTCACCTATTTAATAGATGTGCCCATTGTACATGGCTATGGAGAGGACTGAGTAAAAGCATTCACATAGTTTCCACTTTATTGTAGAGATTAAACCCTAATGTAAACTTTATTTCTTCCTTCCTGTGTTTATTGTTTCCCTTTGAGAGCTCTTTGTATGAAAAGCAGAGTTTGTCTTGGCCTTACCAGGGCCAAGGGTGGACGCATAGTGTGCAATTGGAGCGCCTGTGCTTGCAGCTTGCCCTGGTCTCCACTTCTGGGGTGCGGACTGGGACTGCTGCCCTGGCTGTGTGTCTCAGGGTGGAGTGTCTCAGGGCGGGGCAGTAGACATGGTGCTCCCAGCTCTTCTTTGTAATAGGTTCCTTGCCTCCTGGCCACAGAGGTAGGAAGTATGATTTATTGCTTCTCATACATGATCTGTGGGATTCTAGGGTGAGTTTGGCAGGGGTCTGAGGAAGCATGCTCCACCTGCTGTCATCCAGTGCTCAGTGTTTTGGCTTCTGAGCCTTCAGCAGGTGGGGGGCCGTGTCCTCGAGAGACACGAGAAGGCCATTCTGTTTCGCAGAGCCAGCTTCAGCTCAGTGCTGAAGCCTCTCACGTGTGAAGGAGATAGTGGATCCTGGTGCTCCTGCAGTTCATCCCTTCATTTAGAATGAAAGTATGCTGAAGGGAAAGTTTCGTGTCTACCCAGAACTTTGGATATGGAGGGAATTTATTGTCTTACTAAGAGATGGATGACATTCCTTGGGCTTATTAGACATTTGTGTGTGTGTCTCATGACATAGCATTGAGCCAAGTGTGAAATTTCACTTTTCTAAATTTAGACCTGCTCCTGAGATCACAAAGTAGGAAGCATTGTAGGTCCTAGATTGAAAACTTATGCCCTTCCAAAGAAGATACTCTGGAAGAGTCCTGGTTTTTCCAGTGTATTCCCAAACAGTAATGCATAATTACTAGGATATATATGTATTCCTCCCAGGGAAGCTCAGGATGCCACCAGAAATTCACTTTTTAGTTTATTGTTTTGAGAGCTGGGCAAGTGTATCCCATCACTCTGGAGGCTGAGACAGGAGGATCACTGTGAGTTCCAGGTCAGCCTAGCTTACACAGTGAGACTCTGCTTCAGAAAAACAAAGAAAGGATCCAGGGTTCCAGTTATGTCCTTCAAGGGCACATCTGAGTGCCCTCATGTCCTCCCATCTTGGCTGTCTTAGTCACTTTCTTGTAACTGGGTCAAAATACCTGACCCCCACAGTTTAAAGGAGGAAAGGCTTGTTTTTGGGAGTCCTAGATCGCATGATGGAGGGGTGGGAGAGGAAAGTGAATCCCATCCTGGTGGCCAGGACACAGGGAGCCAAGGTTCCTCAGGAGCTGGGAAGTGAATCAGGCTCTTCTAGTTCTGCCACAGGGGCTGGAGTCCACTGGACAGCAGGGCAGCAGCCACCCATGGCCCAGCAGGAAAGCCCTGCCATGGGTATGTGTGGCCTCGGGGAAATTCTTGATCCAAAGCTCTCCCACCTCCCAGCAGGCTGTGGGCCTTCAGGAGGGACACCCAGAATCAACACCATAGCACAGACATGGATATTTTATTAAAGTGCCTTTTGCTTATGGAAATACAGTCTAGGTCAGTGATAATGTTATACAGGTAAGGGTATTTTTTAGTAACTCTTTGATTTTTATTGCCTTTTTTTCTTTTAAACATGTGTTATGTAGAGTGAATGTAGACTTCCAGAAGCAGACAGTGGATCCTATGCAAGTCTCATTCAACACCATGGACAGGTCCCAGACAGTTACAGATCTCCTCTTGACCATCGATGTTACAGAGGTAAGAATGATGTGATTGAGTTTTAGAAACATTGCGTATGTCTATGAAAAAAGCCAGGCTGGGGATTTATCACAGTGGCATAAACAGCTGCCTGGCAAATGCAGTCATTAGTTTGATTCCCAGTACCAAAAAAAGAAAAAAAAAAAGTAGTATGAAAGTTGTTGTGAAAGTTGTTAGCAAACATGAGTAAACTTGAATTATTGCTCTTATTAAATTGGAATGTATCCAAAATATAAAATGAAACAAATATTTATTCTGTAATCAAAGTTAATTTGTATAATGTTGAGTACGTTTAACATGCACCTGAAGGGCCATGATCCATTTGTGTGTCTCACTGCTAGGAGGCTCCGAGCTGGGGCTACAGGACTGAGCATCTTATGACCTCTCTGGCTTGGACCACCAGCCCTACATGTGTGACTATCCCCCTGACTGAGTGGCACTGACAGTGTCACATGGACCACTGGTGGTCCAAGCCGGCAAAAAAGTACTGAAGTAGACATATTTAGCATGATAGGTTTTAAAAATATTAATTCGCATAATAATATGTGCCTGTATGATTCAGTTTATATCAAGACTAACATTGTCTCCATTGTTATTTGGGTTTGATTTTACTTTTAAATTTTCAGTTAAGGGGCTGGGGATTTAGCTCAGCAGCATAAGTGCCTGCCTTATAAGCAGGCAGTCATGAGTTCGATCCCTGGTACCGATAAAAACAAAAAAGACAAAAAAAAATATTTTTTTTTTCAGTTAAAATACTTGTATGCTTTGTGGTAAACCTGTAGCTATACCCACTGGGAAGCTTTATTTATAAATGTGGATTCCTGACAGCCTGGGCCCTTGAGGTCTGTGGTAGCATAGGGCAGAAGCTGCTTGACGAGACTTCCACTCTTGCATGCCAGGCCCCACCTGCCAGTATGGGCTGTGCACTGATCCTCCTGGCCCTCACTGGCCTTGGGGACAGCTGAGGCCATGTGCTACTGGCCCATCATCTGGACTAAACAGTCTTGCGAAGTGCTGTGTGACCCACTCCTAGGCTTCATCCCTGCCTGTCCCTCTGCCCCTCTTCTTTTCAGGTGGTAGAGGTGGGACACTTCTGGGGTTACAGGACTGATGAAAGGAATGTAGAGCTTCTGCAGAAGCTGACTGCTGAAATCAACAGGCTGGAGCTGGTGCCGCTGCCAGTCCACCCACACCCCGACATGGTCTGTCTGGCACCTTTCATGGAGTTTGATAAGAAAAGCTACTTCAGAGCTCAAATCCTTTATGTTTCGGGAAATTCTGCTGAGGTATGTTTTTTGATAGAAAATCACTCAAAAAGAAAGACAGACTCTCAGCGATTTGTATAAAACTGTTTGAGAATACAGATGGAAATGAGGTATCCTTGCCACTATAGGAGGACTGCAAGGTAAAGCAGCAGGTCACCCAAATTCTGTGGCTGTGGAATTAGAGAAGACCACTGTGTTGCCGTTGCTCAAGTGGGACATTGTTTTCACCCTGATTCCGAGCATTTCTTTTCTTTATGTTCTAGGTGTTCTTTGTTGACTATGGTAATAGGTCTCACGTAGACCTCGATCTCTTAATGGAGATTCCCTGTCAGTTTCTTGAGCTTCCATTCCAGGTAAGGTGGAGGAGATCCTGGGGAGTATGTGTTGACTACTAGAAGGGATCTGGCTGGAGGCCTGGGACTCCCCTCTCACCTGAACCATGGGACAGCTGAGCTCAGACTGGGAAAGGGACCGTGCCGCACTAGCTGGATTTGGTCTCTGCTCTCAAAAATATATATTGCGGGCCAGGGATTTAACTCAGTGGCACAAGCACTTGCCTGGAAAGCCCGGGGTAGTGAGTTCAATCCTTGATACCAAAAAGAAAATCTATGTATCTATCTATATTTATCTGTGTGTTTCCCTAGGTACTTTGGCTATTACAGATTTTGAAGTATGGAGGATTTCAACCTTAGCATAAGAACAGTTGTTTGAATGCGTTTTCTGATACTATTTCTAAGCCTTCGAGTTGCGTTGGCTGGAGCCAAGGTGGGCTGCAGCGCCCTTGCTGTCAGGTTACACAGCCTTGCGGGTGTTGGTAGCCAGGCAGGTTTCCTTAGCTGGGAAGCCTCCCTTCCCCAAATTGTTGTCAGGAGTTTTGTGAGGACTTGAACAAAGATGCATGAAGAAGGTCACATTTATGCAGAATGCTTTGCTTATTTATGAAACTGTTTCAGTGTGTCTCTCTGTCCTGTAGGCACTGGAGTTCAAGATTTGCAAAATGCGGCCCTCGGCCAGGTCTCTGGTGTGTGGTAAGCACTGGAGCCGCAAGGCCGGCAAGCGGTTTGTCTCGCTGGTGCGCAGATGCGCTCTCTTGGTGAAGGTCTTCTCGGTCGTGCATAGCGTCCTGCACGTGGACGTGTACTGCTGCTTGGGAACACTGGGCACCATCAACATCAGAGACATTCTCATCAGCGAGGGCCACGCCGAGCTGGCAGAGGAGTCCTACGAGTCCAAAGTAAGCGCCTGTGTCCTGAGGAGCACCTGTGGGTGGCTGTGTGTGTGGGGCCGAGGTGCCTTGCTTCTTCAGAGGCCAGCTGCATGGGTGGAGTCGCCCTGTGTTATGTGATGTGCCGTGCCCAGATCTGTCTTCAAGGTTCCCCGAGACTAAATTGTGGTATTGTGGGGAGGTATTGTTTTTGTTGATTTCCTATTCAATTTGTTTGTTTTCTCCTTGAAATGGAAATCAGATTTGAAAATGTGTTTCATATTTAATGGATCTAAACATTATCTCTGATTGAAATGATGAATATTTATTTTAAGCCAGACATGGTGGCATGCACTTGTAATCCAAACTACTTGGGAGGCTAGGCAGAAGGATCATGAATTTGAGACCATGTCTTAAAGTAAAATAAAAGGGCTGGAGATATACTTCAGTGCAAGACCCTGGATTCAACCCCCAGGATTGAAAGGAAACCACAGCAAAAATGAAAACCAAATACATTTATTTCAAGCATTTCAAAAGTGTTAAACTGTTTCTTTTAAAATCAGCAATAAACATTGCTCTTGGTCAGAATGTGTCAGAGAGGCTACTTCTGGGCCTGATACTAAAGGTCTGTCTTTGTACTCCTGTAATTTGTGCTGGAGATGAAGAATGCTGGAATTGGAAAAGGACAGTCTAGTAAAATACTAGCTGAAAAGCTGGTTAAATTCTCCACTTAATATGTGAAAAGCAGGGATTATGGTAGTATTCCTCGGTTAACCAAATGTATATAAGAAAATTCTTCAAGCAAAGCTTCTTCCTAAAATTCTCTGAGGGCTGAAATTAATACTTTTTTATTTCTTTTGCTTTATTTTTAAAATGAACTTTATAAAATTGTCTCCCTATAACTTGATATAAAGGTCAGAATAAGATTATGCCTAGGAACTATTTTGACTATGTTGGGATAATGTCATTTAATTTAATGTAATTTTTTTCTTTTAACAAAAGAAATTTCTGGTTTCATTCAGCAAAGCCATGAAGTTCTCAAGGGCCTCTTTTCCAAATCAGTAGAAAACGTGGTGGCTGGATCTGTGCCTTCTCCCGTGAAGGAGGATGAGAAGCGTCTGATTCAGATCTTGCTGGAGAGTTTCTCCTCCAATAGGCTGGGTGCCCCGAACTGCAAGGTGATGTGTGCTGTTGGAGCTGTTTAAAATATAAATGAAATGCTTAGTGCCATTGTATGTTACAGGCTGGGAGCTGGGTTCGTAGTTGTGATGGTTTTACCATCCTGGTTTTCAGTGTTGTGATCCACCCCAGGTGGATCTGGAGTCTGGTGCCCAGTGGGGCTTAGAGGAAAGCTCTGTCCTGACCGGTCCTTGTTTTGTCTAAATCTTCCCTTCTGAAGTGACGGAGAATACTGGTTTACCCCTGGAAGGAAGCACAGCAGCTGAGTTGCCAAGCCAAGTCTTGTTTCCTGCTGCTTGTTTCCAGTTCCTCAGCAGCACACACTGGAGAGGAGAACGGGCTGGCCGGTCCCTTCCTGTTCAGGGACACACTTTTGTGACCTCAGCCCTTGGCTGTGTGGCTGGGTCTGCTGCAGTTAAACAATTGGTACTTTGACAAAGACATTGGGTAGTGTTTTCTGTGTACATATGGGGGAATCAGTTACAGTGTGTAACAATGCCTTCTTTCAGGCACTTTATTCTCACTACATTTTGAAGATGCTATGATTGAAATGCAGTGTTTGAAGGCAGGAGCTGACTGTGGGATTCATGCTGCCGATACCTTGCTTGTTGGTCACACTGTGTTTTGTGTGTGCAGACCATACTCCATGGGCCTTTTAACCCTTATGAACTGAAGTGTCATAGTTTGACCAGAATATCCAAATTCAGGTATGAGTAACTTCCCATGAATTTTTTTTCTCTGCTCCTCTACTTACATACTTCATCAGAAACTAATCTGTCGTCATATATAAACTATTGGAATGTTTTTTAAAAATCTCATCCTAATTTTCTTTTTAGCCCCAAATCTGAGGATTTTTCTGTCTTCCCTGAAAGCCATTTTCTGTTAGTGTTTCTTTGGTGTCTTTCTCCAAAGCCTCCTTATCCTCTCTTCTGATTACAGCTGTCACTCAGCAGGTCTGAGTGATATGGGGAATCAGTAGTGAACAAGCATGGCTGTCTTCGTCACTAGGATTATGGGCAGAAAAGAAAAGGGCTGATAGTAGCTGAGGGTGGTGCCAGGATCGCAGTGGCGATCACAGGACATCGTGGAAGTGCCTGGGACACGGCCCTGCCACACTGGGAAGACCATGGAGGTTTTTCAGAGGAGCGGCAGGGAGGTATTAGGAAAGGGAGAACCCTGGTTTCTGGGTAAGTGCAGAGGCCTGGATTTGAAAGTTTGGACTGGTGAGGTTGTTGAATAAGTTTGATTTGAGAAGAGAGTTGGGTTGGGGCAGAAGAAGGCTGTAAACCTTGTAGCAGATGAAGGCAAACTTTCCAAGCCATGTTTTTTAAGACTCATGTGAGCACAGTGGGAAGCCTTGTTGAGTGCATTTAAAAATGATCACCGGCTAAACCCTGGCTCCTTTGAGTCCTTGAGAGGCAGCTGCAGCCTGGAGGAGTTGCTGGAAATGCAGAGCTCGGATTCCCCAGACCTCTGAGCCAGCATGCGCTGGCGAGCTCTCTGCAGGGCTGCCTGTGTGGCTGGAGAACACACTGGCTTCAGAGTGGAAGGGCGGGCAGCTCTGAGGTGGCTCACGATGCAGCAGGGGCCTTTGAGGGTGGAAGCCACAGGCTGCAGCTCGATGAGGGACTGGAGGAGTGAAGGCTGCCTGTGGAGCTGTGCCTGGCCTCTGCTGAGAAACCTCATCCCCTCTGCTGATGCAGTGCAGGGCAGAGTTGGGCAGAGGAGCAGGTTTGGGTGTCTATATGTGGGATACCTAACATTCTGTGGAGCTCAGGAACCCCATGGGGACAGTGGCCAGAGGGCGGGGTTCAGGTGAGTATGCTCCAGCATGGGGCTCACAGCATCTGCATGCGTGACTTTCTGGGGTCTCTGTGGCCTGCGTGGGGCCACTCTTCTAGGTGTGTCTGGATTGACAAGGAAAGCATCAACTCGGTCATCATCAGTGACACCCCTGCAGACGTGCACCAGAGGATGCTGGTTGCAGCCTCACTGTCGGTGAATGCAACTGGTAAGCCAGGAGCCTCAGTTTACCTATGTCTTCCTCTTCTTTGTGTGCATATGCCATACTTTTAGGCTACTTTCTAAGTGCATCAGCTGATGCAAGTTAAAGCAATAGAAGGTGGGCTTGGGGAGCAACACCTGTAATGCTAGCATTTTGGGAGGCTTATTAGTTAGAACCCAGCGTGGGCAATTTAGCAAGAGTCTGTCTCAAAAAAAAAATTAATAATGTTGGATATATAGCTCAGTGTGAAGGCCCTAGAAACATCCACACACGTGGTTCATTGTTCATTTTCCTTTTATACAAAGATGTGGGAATTAATTAACCTCTTGATCATTCACCCATTCCTCCACACTTGGCTGCAAAGGAAAACAAGTCTTAGTTCTTGATCTTGGAAAAACTCAGTCCAACGAGGAGAAGGCAAAGAATAACCGAATGAGTTCTCAATGAGATTAATGCCTAGGTGTCCTTGTGTGTCTGTGTGTAGGGTTTGTGGGATCCAAGAATAGAGAGTGCTTTCCTGGAGCAGGGGGAATGGCAGGGACAGGCTCATCTGGAGAAGGGACCAGCTAGGAAGGAGTGATGTCTGAGCAGCGTGTGGGGCAGCCTGAGCTGACTCGTGCACTGTGCACAGGGTCAGCCATGCTGCTGAGGGAGACCTCCCTGATGCCTCCCATCCCGGGCCTGCCCGCGCTCCTCAGCATGCTGTTCGCACCAGTGATGGAGTTAAGGTAGGCTCGGGCTTCCGCCTTGCCCATATGCAGGCTTGGATCGGTGGGAACTGGGTGGGGAAAGGGACCCTCACCTTCCTCCTTAGGTAAGGATTTGGCTTAGCCTGGTTGGGACTTTCTGTGCTTCACTGTGATTCGCTTTCTTGTTATTTGTGTCCCTTGGCCCCTGGTTCATGATGATTGAATGCCTGAATGTCTTAACAAGTGACACTTGTGCAAGGGAAATCATGCTTCTTATTTTGAAGCTTGCTATTTCTCTGGGCTTGCCATATGTGTTCTGATCCTCTCAGAGTGCTGTGCAAGCAGCCCCACCCTCAGCAGAAACACTGAGGCAGCCCTGTGCTGTGTGGCCCAGCTGTGGTGTCCGGTGGCCAGCCATGTGCCGTAAACTTTAGATTAGAAGACTTGCAGCTTCAGAAGGGCATGAGGATGTGAGCCCCTGGCGTGAAGGAACATCTGTGCTTGTGCTTAGACTTCTTTCAGAAAGAAACTGGAGAGCTTGACTAGGTATACAAATACGATGACAGGCTGTGAAGGCTATGAGTGGGCTGTGAATGGGCCCAAGCTATCTGGTGGCCCCTCTTATCACAGGCACCGAGGCCAGCGGTGGAGTGCCTGCGGGACTGATGGGAGCACTTCCTGTGCCAGGGTGTTGCAGGGGTTTCCTCCAGAGGCTTTGGTGCAGAGCACAGTGTGAGGAGGCAGCCACACGGGCTGGTCGTTTCTCCTCACGATCACAGGGGTGATGGGAGCTGGGGCTTTGTGGCTGCATGCACAGAGTGTCATGCCGCAGCTTGTGGGAAAGGTCCAAATCCAGGGAATAGCTCTGCTGGATACATGCTGGTTTACACCATGGTGAAAGCTGAGAAGTGCCAAATGGAACTGTCGTGTATCATAGATCTTTTGTAGCCGTCTTTGAACCCTTAGGTGGCCATCAGGAATGGAAGAGGGGCCTGGTAAATTTTTGTCTGAATTCTGCCCATTTGTTGAGTCTCTAGCAGTCATTTTAGAGAGACTTTTGGAAGATGGGGGAGAGATGTGGTTTGAGATGGGCATTTTCCTTTCCTTGCACCATAGCTGCTGCTCCACCTGGGCAAGCAGGGGGTTAGCCTTCCCTGGTGTGTGGAACCTGTCCCTCCCTGTGCCTCAGGGGCGTTCCCCAGAGGGGATTCCTCATGCACCCAGAGCTCCTAAAGACTGTGCCATGCCACGCGCACCCTCCTATTTTTCCATTGGTGACCCTTCTGCAGGGGAACTCATCTCCTGCCCCAGCGGCATTTGGCCACCACAGCAGAGGCTCGCAGGGGCCTCTGGAAACAAAGCCTGCAGCTCTGGCCAGCTCTGCTGCTCCACCAGGCTGCCTCTGTCCTGTCACAGTTGATTCCGACTTCAGGACTTTTTGCCACCTCCAACACATCCTTTGCATCATAATTTCACCAATAAATGAAAAATTAAGTTCTTGCCTCTGTTTCTGTGGAGGAAGGGAGGTGAGGTGTGCACTGTCCCCACTGGTGAGCCAGCAGTCCCACAGGGTGACTCTGCTCTCTTGCTACTGGCTTGGTGACTGTGTTTCCCTCACTTCCTCAGGGCTTCCAGCCTCACGTCCCCTGGGTGAGTGCCCTTGAGAGCTGGGACCAGACCTGGATGGCTCTGCCTGTGAGTGTGGGTGCTGGGCTTTAGCTGCCTCTGTTCCAGTCACTTAACTGTGCTTGCTGCCCTGCTTCCCTATGGTGTTTCCCTGAGCAGCTGGAGCCCGCGTGATGCTGGCACTGTGCCTGCCAGAGGCTCCTGCCTGAGGTCAGCTGGGCACTTCCAGCCCAGGGAATGTTCTCATCAGCACCTGATGAGAGCACCATCCACCCCTCCCTTGGCTGTGGGGCTGGCATGGGCACTGTTGGCACCAGGCTGTCCCCACAGCAGGGCCATGTGACCTGCTGGCAGTGCTCAGCCTGAAGTGGCACTGCTTCTAGGAAGGCACCAAAACAGCAAGGATAGAATATTCTTTCCTGACAGCTAATAAAATTTAATGAGTGGGTTACCGGGATTTCCACTGTTTAGACAGATGTTCCGGTTACTGTGGCTGGAGCACAACCACAAAATGTTGGGTAGCTGGATGTGGGGACACACCTGTGATCTCAACACTTGGGCACTAAGGCAGGAGGTTTGCTCCAAGTTTGAGGCCATCCTGGGCTATGTAGCAAGATCTTGTCTGAAAAACAAATAGAAGCCAACCATGCAGTCTTAGGAGGTCCCCCGAACACAGCAGTCTGCTTGTGCATGCGGCCCCTTTGAGAGGAGTCATTTCACCTGGATTATGTCTTGCTGAGCTTTGCTTGGCATGTGCCTTTGTTGTTGTTATCATGATTTTGCAGTTTCAGCTTCAGTCAGAAGTATGCATCAGAGATGAACTAAGTGTGTTTCTCTGATTTTGTGACCGTTTCTTAAATTCATGTAAGTATTTAGGATTCCTAGAAGAGAATTAGGCTCACTGTGTATTAGTCAGCTGGTACAGCATATGTGAGATGAATCAGGTTAGGAGGAGGAAGGGTTGTTCTGGCTTACAGTCTCAGGCTTCGGTTCACGTTCCCTTGGCTTCTTCACTTCCAGCCTGTGGTGAGGCAGAATGTCAGGCGGGAGGGCCTGGCCAAGCAAGGCCGCTCACTGCATGGTGCCAGGAGCGAGGGTGGGCTGGGGTGAGGTGCCCCGATCTGCTTTCAGGGCGCGCGCCCAGGGGCCTGCCTTCTTTCCACGAAGCACCTCCAGTACACCTGCCAGTGGCACCATCAGCTGGGAGCCGAGATGTTTGGAGCGGGAGTGGCTCTGGGGACACTTAGGACCCAAACCATGGCACTGTGTGGGTGACTTTCACTCACTCCAGACTTCAGGCAGGTGGAGAGCACCACCACCTTTGTGCGGGTCCTGTCACACCACTCTCCCTAGGGAGCCCGTGGAACTGCAGTGCACCTCGAGGGTGAGGGCAGCCGCTAGCGAGGCGAAGGTGCTGGTGGTGCTGCGGGGTTGACAGAGCGGCCTCTCATTGCTCATCACTGTGCTCTGGAGAGTTTAACAAGAACAGAAAGGACAATAACTTATTTTAATAGTGTAGAGGAACTGTTACTTAGAGATTCTTGTATGTTTTGTAATGTGAATACTCAATACCTGATTTATAAATCTGAACTTTAGATCTTATCTTTTGAGTTTAAAGTAAGATTACCTTTTCAATTTTATTAAAGTGAAAAAAGGGAGAGAAACGGGGAATATATGTAGACCTATGTATGTACATATGTATGTACACACACGTGTGGTGAAGAAGAAAATCGTTTTGCCTATATATATTTTTGAGATAGGGTTTCTCTATGTAACTGAAGCTGGCCTTGAACTCAGGGTGATTCTCCTGCTTCAGCCTCTAGAGTGCTGGGAATACAGATGTGCACCACCATACTGGCTAGGTTTTTTAAAACATAACTTAATTAATCTGAGGGTTGTGGCCTGTGCGTATCATCCCAGCTACTTGAGAGGTGAGGCAAGAGGATCCCTCGAGCATAGTTCAGGCCAACTTGGGCAACACAGGGAGGCTCTATCTCAAAAACAAACGTCACCGGCCTATAAACTTGCAGTTGTGAGAGGATGAGTTGTAGAAGCTGAGGCACACCCAGCGTCTGCCTGCTGCTCAACTGAGTTCCAAGAGGATGGGTCCTGTGGGTTCTACACGCACACCAAATGGTGACTGTGTGGTGGTGGGTGTGTCACAGGCTCAGCTGTGGTAAGCAGTGCATGGCATGGGTGTTCTTATCAGTCATACCACAATAAGGCGGAAGAAAAGACTGACTGTTCCCAATGAAATAGCAAAGCAAATCAGCAGAACATTTTCAAAGACTTTCCGGGCTAATATCTATTCATGTAAGGACTTGTCAGACCTGTTGTGGGTTGGGACCTTGACCTCTGAACTGGTGCCTGTCAGCTGGGTGTGGTGGCACATACCCGTTGTCACTGTACTGGAAAGGCCGAAGCAGAAGGATCATTTGGATTCAAGAGGTCAGGATCAGCCTAACCAACACAGTGAGACCTGCCTCAAAAACATAACCCCCAAAACAAAGGAAAACCCCTCATTCCTGGAGAGCGAGGACTGAGCAGCATGGGGTACTGGGGCTGTGAGGGCAGACGGGAGGTGGCATTTGGAGGGGCCCCTGCAGGAGAGGTGGCAGCCTGTGCTTCTGGCTGCAGAGAGGACAGCAGGGAGGAAGCCTTTACCGTGGCTCTCAGCCTGGATGGTGTTCAGAATGCAGCTGGAAGCTGTTGCAGGCCTTTACACAGGGATGCTATACTGCTGGATTTGTTTGAAAAACTCCACTGTTAGTTATGTAGAAAAAGATTGGCAGAAGCAGTGGAGGCGGGGAGATGAATTGGTGTTAGAGATGTGGCTGGTGAGAAGTGGCTGTGGTTTGACAGACTGGTAGCAGCAGAGGTGAAGCGGATTGACAGATGGTGAGACCTGAGAGAGGGCAGTGGCAGGTGACACTGTGGTGGGGCGGGGAGCCTGGGACTTTGCAAGTAGAAGTGTGGAGTGTGGAGGGGAGGGTGGGCAGGCAGCCTTCAGGCTTTTTCTGCGTGCTGGGCTTGGTCACAGGCGCAGACATTGGATGACTTCCTCAAGAGACCTCTCTCATAAGAACTCAACCCTCGGAAGAAACACAGACACTACCTGTGATAAAATAATCTTTCCTCATTTTCCCTGCAGCAGTAAGAATTAGAAATTTAATGTTAATGTAAATACTTAACTTTCTGCTGTTTATAATATATATTTGATCTACATTTTTAGTGTAAAATCCAGAAGAAATGGAAATGGAAGTAGGATGGCTTATTGATTGGTTCTTTAATGTTAGAATGGTGGTTTGTCCATTGTTTAGTGGCTAACTCCTCTGAAAATGTTGAATCCAGGCTCGATCAGGAAGGAAGATGCTACACAGGCGTCCTCTGTGGTCTGGGCTGGAACCCAGGGACAGCGGCTCCTGTCCTCCCGGAGCACGACATGGAGCTGGCGTTCGACGTGCGGTTTGGCGTGGAGGATGTCACTGAGGTGAGGAGCCCCTCATAACACTGGCACAGTGACTTCCTGCCCTCACTCTGTGTCTGCGCCCCTCTGGGGTGTTGTCTGCAGAGCTGAGGTGGCTGCAGGAGGGGCTCCTGTGCTCTGGGAGAGGCTGCTGCGTGATGCTGGTGTTCTGCCTCTCCCGTGTACTGCCTGCTGGCACAGGAAGCTTTTCTGAGCAGTCAAAGGGAACACTGGGGCAGCAGGAGTCGCTGGTTGCTCTCTGGTGCCCTCCCCGCTGGTTCACAGAAGTGAGGAAACCAGGTTCTGACCCAGGTTCTCCCACAGCGGGCTTTGTTGAGCCTGGAGCTGGCTGTGCATGGGGCCCCAGAGCAGCTGCTCATGGTAGGTCTGTCATATGGCTGTTGTACTCCAAAAATGAGCCTCCCAAAATGGTGTCCAAAAATGGGGCAAGATACATTTTTTAAGAAAAAGGACTGCTTTTATTTAACCTGTTTCCAGGGACACAGTGCAGTTGGAGTTCAAGAAGCTGTGTGTCTGGCTTAAAACTTTTACAGACTTTTGTAGAAGAAGCAATTACAAAGTGAATGGCTTATGTGCATGGATCAGGAAATGAGGAAATCCTTGGCCAGCTGAGGAATGAGGAAGACCTTTGTTTCCCTTTGCAGAGGGGAGCAATGGTTAACATATCAATCAGGTCACCCAGGAAGATGGCGCATACAGAACAGTATGACTGCACTACAGGTTATAGAAAATAGTTGCGTTTGCCAAGGGAATTAACAGGTAATTTGGTCATATAACTTGGGCAATGGCAAACATAACACAAACATAACGAAGCTCATTTTGTTAGTGTATAACAACCGCTGGGTCAAGATGTCCCCCCTCCCTGCCCCCAAAGCCTCATGTGGTCATAGGTGGGGCTTAGCAGAGGTGGTGGATCTAGAGTGTGTGACTGGTTCATGATGTGATGCTAGGGTCAAGGCTGGGTGGTCACTGAATCAGTCTGCTGGCTGGTTTGGCACTGCCCTAGTCCCAGTAGCCCGGATATGGACAGAAGGAAGTCTGTCTTGCCCCTTGCTTGCTTGCTTTTGCTGCCTGCTGCTTGCCACAAACTGGTTTTCCTCTGCAATGACCCTCTGCCAAGCCACCCAGCCCTAGAACCAGGTGATGGTGGACTGAAATCTCTACAAACTGTGAGCATCTAAACCTTTCCCCTTTTACTTTTGGATGCTGGATATTTTGTCTCAGCAGCAAGAGAGAAGTAATTAAGACAGTCCACCACCATGCCAGTGGGATGTGACAGTGCCACCAGTCCCAGGCTAAGCTTTCAGATACTTGTGAGTCAAGTGGACAAACCAGTTGTGTCTTTTCAGTCTAGAGTTTTCTTTCGCCTGTTTTCTGGAGAGAAGGTCTAAGTTGCTCAGGCTGGTCTTGAGCTTTCAGTCTTCCTGTCTCAGCCTCCTATGTAGCTGGAATTGCAGGTACTAACATACCTGGCTTGAATCTCATAATGAAAAATATGTGCTTGTATTTTGTGTGTTTTTGTTTTTATGTTTCCCTTTTCTTATAATTTACTTTTTTGCATTTTGTAAAGTAGGAAGAAACAAATGATCATTTTCCCTAAATAATTAGAGAAATGCTACTTTGGAGAATTCAGCCTCCTTTCCTTCTCAGGAATCCATGGCGAGGTTGGCACAGGAGCAGGGGTGAGGAAAGGAGTTAAGGGGAGCGCAGTCCCCGCCCAAGGCAGGCCGTTTGTGTTCTCTGGATTCTTATTTCTTACTTTAACACTGAGATGTTGACTCTGCTTTCATATGAAAGCATCTAAGGGCTTACAGATATTTCTCAGGGGCCAGGAAGGGTGGGGCACACCTGTAACCTACACACACCAGGAGCTAGAGGCAGGAGGATTGCAAGTTAGAGCCCAGCCTGGACAACTGAGCAAGGACTTGTCTCAGAAAATATAAGAGGCACAGATGTTGCTCAGCGCAAAGGCCTGGGTTCAGTTCCCAACACCACTAAACAAAGGAACAGAAAACCTAAAAATCCTCTTAGAGCACAGACTTCATTGTAAAACGTGAAACTAATAGTTCCAGAAGTAAGTACAGGAGACATCTATTTGAACTTGACATCGGTTTGTAGAGACAACCCTGAAAACAGTCTGTCAAGGACAACTGACAAGGTGCTCTGCAGAGGTCTGCTAAGATGTGAAAAGAGAAGACCCGGAGCAGGCTAGGACAGATGGAGTCCGGTGTCTGATCAGGCTGCCTGCCCACAGTACACGAGGAGTGCTTCATCACTACTGAGACAGAGGCTAAATGACGTGGATGGCAGTGCACAAAGCAGAGGGCTGTCAGCGTGGCGAGTCACGAGGGAGCACAGTGAGGAGCACGCCAGCTGGGGGTGACGACGTGACACAAAAAGATTTGATGCAGGGTTCTCTGCACAGGAGTGTAGCCCGGGGGGTCCACATGGATAGGAAGGCGTGACGGCGTGACTGAGCGGGGCAGAGACAGCTCTCCTCTACGGATTCCAGGAGGGGGACGGGGAGGCACCTCAATCCCAAGGGCTTGGTGAGGCTTGGTGACCATGGTCTGTGGGGGCACTCACAGCAGAGGAGGCTGGTAGCCTCGGCTTCCACTGCATGCCACATGGTCATGTGGCCTCATCCTCAGTGATGTGATGGTGGCAGCAGGCACACCTACAGAATGTGACGAGAGGGCACCTCTGGCACAGGAAAAACACCAGGGAAACCAGGACTGGGAAACAGTCTACAGAACACTGTGCAGGAGCCAGAACCGCCAAAGCCCTGGAGACCAGGACAGGCTTCTCAGGTGCCTTTCCTGGTCTCCAGGACAGGCACGGTCCACGTGGTGTCTGGATGTGTGTCCCGGGACGGAAGTGGGATACAGATGGAAAATGGGTCCGGCCCAGTCAGCGGGGGCTAGTTAACAGCAGTGTCCTGGGGTCAGTTTCCAAGGTGTGACTGACTGGAGCTACAGGAACCTTCCTTTTTTGTCTTTGTAACTCTGAGGTAAACATACAGCAACTGACAGGAGGTTGATGATAAAGCAGAACCGTGGCACTGTGGTCATGGGTGTCGTGTCAGGCTCCCTTGGAATCATTGCCACAGAGCCAGGGAGGACACACGCCCTCATCCAGCAGTGTTACCTACAAGGGTAAGTCTGTCTGCATAAGGCAGGCTGGCCGGGTGTGGCAGTGCGCACCTGTAATCCAGTACACAGAAGGTCTGCTGTGGGTTCCAGTCCAGCCTGGACCACATGGTGAGACCTTGTCTCAAATAGCTAAAAACAGATGAACAGCGCATTGAATGGTCGACTTTTCTTGCTGATTCCTTTTGTTTTTGCTGTTATTGCCTAAATCGTCATAGTGATTACTATTTCCCTTGTTTTGACCAATGATAGTCACAGACTGTGACTCTGAAAGCTAGGACTTTATTTCCTGTGGGATGGGGCTATCTGAGTATTTACATTACCGTTCATTTACAGATTAATATTCTCAGGACTGCTATCAATAAGCTAGTGTGTGATGGGCCAAACGGATCAAAGTATCTGGGGCCAGAAAGAATCGTGCAGTTACAGGACAGTGCTCGGCAGAAGCTTCTGAGGTAAGCTGCAGTGAGATGTGCCATTGTTCAAGAGGTGTGGCAGGTGGGTCCCCTGAAGTGAGGCCCACTGCTGCCTTGCCTCTCTGTAATTCTCTAATGGGACTGGCTGACCTGTGACAGGGTCTGCGGGCTCTGCCCTGGCCCAGGTGGCGTCCGCTCACAGCTCCTGTCCTGAGCATGACTGCCCGGTCCTGTGCCTTTGCATGCTCCCAAAGTTTTACTGAATGCTAGGCACCGTGAATAATGTAACAACTTTCCAGAGTCCATGGTGCTCCATTTCCTTCTGTTTTTAAAATGTGCTTTAAGTAAAAATATCATAAAATTTTGACTTTTTTTTTAAAAAATGCAGTTCTAATTCTGAGGAAAATATGTAGAATTAAAATTTTTTAGATCATAGTAGTGTACATTATACTAATGTATAATTTTTGTGTGTGTGTGTGGTACCAGGGATCGAACTCATAACCTCACACTTGCCAGGCAGGCACTTATGCTGCTGAGCTAAATCCCTGGCCAAAAAGTCCAATGTACATAGACCAACGTGTTTTTTTTTTTTTTTTTTTTTTTTTTTTTTTGGTGCTGATGATCAAACTCACAACCTCAAACCTGTGTCAGGCAGGTACTTGTGCCACTGAGCTAAACCCCCAACCCCTAATGTATAATTAAGACAACTTGATTTCCCTTTTTTGAATTGTAGTTTGTTCTGTCAGATGAAACCTAGAGAGAAAGTGATCCCTAAGTGGCATGAAAAACCCTACGAGTGGAACCAGGTGAGGAGCAGCTGCTGTGTGGGTAGGGTGGCCCCTAGGCTGAGGGTGCCAGCGCAGAGCCTGGGCTAGGGTGGGCAGAGCCTGCCATGATCAGGTTTTCGTGAGCTGCAGGCTCTGTTGCTGTCCACCAGCTCGGCCGCTAAAGGGCAGCTCCATGGAGGGCTGGCTGTGGAGCAGTGGACATGTGTTGCCCAAGTTCTGGAGGCAGGATGCCTGGGGTCAGGGTACTAGCAGGGCTGCTCCTCGCCGTGTCCTCTCATGGCCGGATGCACCAAGGCAGCCAGTGGGCTCTCTGGTGTCCATTCTTAGAAGGGCGCTTATCCCGTTGGGCCCCCTCCACCCTCACCACCCAGGGACCCGCTGCGGGCCCCTCTCTAATCCACTTCCTCCAAAGGTCAGCTCTTCCCCATTGCCGTGTGGAGGACACAGTTGGGAAGCAGGGCAATGCCACCTGGGTGCTGTGACATTTCCAGTCTGTGAGGCTAGAAGCCCAGATGAGCATGGTTTCAGCAAAGGAGCACAAGGAAGAATTTTAAGCTTGGATTCTGGAGCCGCAGGTGTCAGTGTCAGGAACCCAGCTGGGGTGGTGGTTCCTGGTGCGTTTGGCAGTTAGGTGAGACCGTGTGTGCACTGGAGCTCATGTCCCCCTGAATTTAAGGTCCCTCTCCTGGCGGGGTCCCGTCTTCCCACTCCAGGCCACACAGTCTATCCCTGGAGCACAGAGCTCTTCTTCACACGGCTTCCACACCTTCAGGGTGAAGCTGAGGCGACAGCAGCAGGTAGTGTGAAGCAGTTCCATTTGGCGCTGGGTGCCGTGTAGCAGGCTTACCTGTTTTGAATAAATACCTGCACCCTAGGAATACAGGGAGGTTTTCAGCCAAGCGCACCCTATTATTACACACAAATTTGAAAATAAGCTGCATAGTCTGGAATATCAGAGTAGACAATATCTATAAGTGGTTTTAAAAAAGAGGAAGAGCCAGGCATGGTGGTGCACATCTGTAATCCCAGCACTCAGAAGGCTGTGGCAGGAGGATCGCCTTGAGTTGGAGGTCGGCCTGGGCTATAGTGAGTTCAAGGTCAGCCTGAACTGGTAGTGAAGCCCTGTGTCAGAAAAAAAATGGAAAATGAGAAGAATACTTTTTGTTGTCTTACGTACCATGCATGTGCACACATAATTATGTTTGTTCAGAGCCTATGCAGCCCACTGCAGAGTCTGACCTGTCTTTTGCCTGTCCTACCAGGTTCACCCCAAGCTGGTCATGGAGCAGGCTGACTGGAAGGGACGCCAAGGGAAGAATACCTTTCTCTACCAGCTCCACAAGCTGGTTGTGCTCAGCCCCTGACATGGCCGCTCAAGTGGAGTCTCCCTGGGGGAGATGTGGAGGCCGCCAGAGCCTCAGTCTCAACACTGGCACCGTGCCGCACACCCTTCTCCTGGGGCAGGGCGTGGAGCTCTGTGAGTGGAGGGTGGAAAGAAAACCACTGCCTGCAGTGTGCTGGAGGAATTGCTCTGAAAGCAGCCCTGGCAACAGCAGCCCCTGCCTTCCATTCTGAGAGCGGATGTGTGGACCCGCCTGCTCCTCCTCGGGTTGCACGCAGGACAGGCGGGCTGCAGGTTTACCACAGGGGTGCATGCTGTGTGGAAGCCAGGTGGTGTTTTCTGATTCTTTTGTTGTTGTTTCCCATGAGGACCAATATCTAATTTTGGTAAGATGAATCTGTTTGGCACTTGTGAGGTTTTTAGTTAAGTTACAGTTCTTGGTTCAGGTTTTGGAATCAGAAATGATCTGACAACTGTTATATTTGTGTTAAATCAATAAAAACCTAAGACAACATTTCTGTGTTCAACAGGTTTTGGTCAGAGGTCAGGATGTAAGGTGTTTTGTTCTAAAAAGATCATTAGAAGAGGTCTCTGTTTAAAAAATCCATGAGCGATATTACTCCATTAGAAAGTCAGCCCTGGTCCCTAGGCTTGGTCTGGAGAGTGGCTGTTGAAAACAGGTTTAGCAGCGCCTCAGGCAGTTGTAGGCACCCCCTTCCCGACAGGTGGAGCTTCTGAGACAGCCCGAGGAGCTGCGGAAGCCAGGCGGGTGCCACGTGGGGAGAGGGTTGGGCTGTGCTGTGGCTGCCAGGCAGCACCAGCTGTGTCTCTGTCTCACCATCCTGACTGAGGATCACACCTGGGCCCAGTCTTGTTCTGACAGAGTCCTTCAGTCTGGGACTGGGACAGTGTTTCCTGGTCTTCAGCAGGAGCTGGCAGCACCAGGTTGGCAGTGCATGTTTTCCGAGCTCTGAGGTGAAGAGTCCTGGTCCTGCAGAGAGGGCTGCCCTGCCCCGCCCCGCCTCCTTCCGCTCAGGGGCCTTGGCGTGTGGTGGGGGATAGACTGGCACTCAGCATGCCTTCTGTTGGCTGCTTCGTTGCCATGGCAGAGGGTAAAACATGAAATAATGCAGAGGCTTACTGATAAGAAGGAGCCCTGCCCCAAGCAGGACCCCCCCCCCCCGCGCCCAAGTAGTTTGATTGCTCTGCTTTTTCACGGTTCTGTAGTGGACATTCTATTTCACTGCTGAGTAATGGATGAAACTTAGCCCCTTTGTACCACTCTCCCTCCCTCGTCCCCCAGCACAGTCACATTTGTATTGAGTCATCGCACCTGGTAGCACTCACTTTGCAAATATCAAATGTTCTTTTCTGCAAAGCCAAGGAATGTGCTTCAATTCCATTTCCTTCCTTCCATGATTTTTAACGGGTTGTTACCTTTTGTTTTTGGTCTTTCTGAGATGGTCTCGCCATGCAGTTCAGGCTGGCCTTGAACTCACAGTGATCTCCCTACCTCAGAGTGCTTGCCGTTTGTTTTTATTTGCAAATTTCTCACCGTGGTTTTTTTTTCGTGTGTGTGCCAGGGATCAAACTCACAACCTTGTGTGTGCCAAGCAGGCACCTACGCCGCTGGGCTAAACCCCTGGCCCCACCGTGTATTATTTTAAAAGAATCATTCATGTTCTTAATGGTTCTAGCACAGGATGCAAAGGAAACTTTCAGAAAGCATGTATAGTGTCGCCTGGCCCAGCCCCTGCCCCTCGGAGGTGGCCACAGCATCTCCACACATTTCAGTGCTGCTTGGGAAGTTGCTGTGTGTGTGTGTGTGTGTGTGTGTGTGTGTGTGTGTGTGTGTGTGTGTTGTAGGGACCTGGAAATGGGTAGGGGTGCAGTGCACATTGGAGGGAGTGGGGAGGTAGAAGGGGAAAGGAAGAGGCAGTGGAAGCCAAGCTTCCTAAAGAAGAAAGGGGAAGAAGGGCTGAAGGGAGGGCAATGGGAGAGAACGACTCCACACTGCCGGTGCACAGGTACAGAGTTCCTCTGATGAATGTGATCATTACGAGTATCAAAGAGTACTAATAAAGTTAATTAAAATCACATTTTTAGCCAAGAGGGGAGAGAGCAGCACACAGAGATGTGGGCATGTGTGCTCCTTGTCCCCTCCTCCAGGGCACTCTGGCCACCTTTGGATCCACCGTCATGAAGGCATGAAGGCCATCACCAGCCGTGCCGCACTGCTGCACTGGAAGGTGAGTATTGAGAAACCCTTTGCTCACAGCTCACTTCAGTCCGTGGGACTGGGTTCTGAGCTGCAGAAAGTGGGCTCAGTCCATCGGTGCCCTGTGGGCCGCTTGGCAGTGCCCTGGCCTCCAGCACTCAGTGCAGGCAACAGTCCTGTCCAGCTGAGGCTGCACAGCTCTCTCCAGATCTGGCTATGCTGCTCAGAACCGCTTCTGCTGGGCAGATCACACACCCGGGCTTCCCTGACCATGGCCTGTGTGTGGCTGAGCTCCCTCAGGTGGCACTGTCGAGCCACCCTTGGCGTGTGCAGTGGGCTGTCCCTCGGCGTCGCTCTGTCCCATCCTATTTTATGAATATCTGTGTGTGTGGCTGGTCCTCCCACCCCTTGGCAGCTGTTTGAGTTGTTTTGGATTTTGATTATTTTTTTCTTTTTCCTTTTTCCTTTTTTTGGTACTGGAGATGGAACTCATGACCTTGTGCTTGCCAGGCAGGTGCTTATGCCACTGAGCTTTAATTAATTATTTTTTTAAAATTTCTTTAAGGAGAAAAAGGAAAAAAAAACCCAAAAAGGGTACAAGTAATACAAAATTTAAAAAATAAACAGTAAGAAATCACTAGTTAATAGATTACATATTCTCATCTTAGAAATAGTTGTTCAAGTTACAAAATTAAAGCATATAAAGTGGACTTGCTTTGGTTAATCATTAACAAAGTATCTCTGAGCAAGAATGTATCATAGGGGCTGGGGATTTAGCTCAGTGTCGTAAATGCCTGCCTTGCAAGCAGACAGTTGTGAGTTCAATCCCTGGTACCGGTAAAAAGGAAAAAGACAAAAAAAAAAAAAAAAAAAGAATGTATCATAAATTTTTACATGGGTATATGTTTTATTCTTGCAATTCAATTCCTAGGAATAGAGTTGTTGGGTCAAATTTAAGTGTACGTTTAACTTTCCGAAGGAATTGATATTGGCAAAAGAACAGACAAATAGAACAACAGAAGAGAGGAGGGTCCAAGAATAAGCCACACGTATATAGTATATATTCTTTTCAACAAATATAAGAAAAACCTCAAGCTCACGTTCCCATTCACATTTTCCTGCAACACAAACATGGGAAAATTAAAACTTGAAATGAATCATGAACCTAAATGTAAAAGTTAAAACAGTAGGACTTCCAGAAGAAACCATGGTAGGTAATCGTTGCAGTCTTGACTTAGCTAAAAGTTTCCTATAAAGCACACAAAAAGAGCAACCACAGAAGAAAAATGACTATGTCAAACATTACCAAAATAAACTTTACTACTCAAAATACACTTGGAGAAAATAGTTTCAGTATGCATCTTTGAAAAAAGAATTTGTACCTCAAAATCTATCAAACTCAGGACAGCCAACCCCATTCTGAAAGTGGAGAAAAGACTTGGAACAGAAACCTCACCAGAAAGATACACAAATAAAGGTTCAACGTTGGTCTTTCTCAGGGAAATTAAAATTAAAATCACAGTGGGACATTGCCAACCCAGGACTGTCATTCAAGATGGTGACTCCTGGGACCGAGTGTTGGGGTTTGGGGCAAGGAGACGCTCACCGCTGACAGAACTGCAGGATGGCAGGATGGCACCACTGGTTGGTGGACGTGAGTATATGCAGACAAGAGTCTCGGTTTCCAGTTAAACAGAACAGTAAAATACAACAGTAACAGGACAGCAGGAAATCCACGACCATCACTGCACTGCGTATTGTTATCCTCTGAGTAGTTACCGGCCTGCTGGCCCTGACCTGCAAAGTCAGCCAAGCAGCACAGACGTCGGGCTGCTTCCCTGCATCAGTTGCCATCTCGGCCTGTGTGGGGTCGGGCTGCTTATGGTGGACGAGGAGTGGCGGGGGATGGAGATGGCTTCCTTGCTGCTTCTCCAGGCTGGCAGGGCCTCCGGGGGTGCAGGCAGATTGTGTCTTTCGAGGAATTTAATTTTAGAAGTCAGACAGAATTGTTAATAATCTTTTATATTCTTTCAATGTCCATGGTATCAGTAGAGATGGCCCCCTTTGCATTTCTGTTTCTATTTTATTTTTTTAGAACCAGGGATCAAACAATCTCACTTTTGCCAGGCAGGTGCTTGTGCCACTGTACTAAATCCCTGGCCCTCATTTCTGTTTTTAATAACTTGTATTTCTTGCTTTTTCTTGGTTAACCTGTCTAGTTTTATCAATTTGATTGACCTTTTTAAAGAATCTTTTAATGAAATTGATTGTTCTCAAATCGATTTTCAATTTCAATTTTATATTTTTCAATTTCACAATTTTTGTTGTAATTTTTATTGTTTTCTTCTGTTTAGACTTATATTCCTCCTTTTCCGAAGTTTCCTAAAATGAAGCTGCTGTTGTTTGTTTGAGGGGCTGGTGCTGGAGATTGAGTCTAGGGCCTCACACATTGTAAACATGTGCTCTACCCTGAGCTACATCCCCAACAGGAAGTATAAATTCTTGATGTTAGGCCATGCCCAGCATGGTGGCACATCACTGCCCTCTTAGCATTCTGGGCAGAGAAACTGGAGCCTAGCAGGGGCAGCGCTGGGACTTGCTTTTCTCTACGTGTATTCAGTTCTATACTTCTGTTTTCTAAGTAGTCCTGTTATTGCAGGCCCTAAATTTTGATGCATGTATTTTAATTTTTATTTAGTTCAAACTGTCTTGAAAATTTTCTTAAAATTTTGTCTTTGATCTGTGTTTTTAAATCTATGTGTTATAGATTATGGGATGTTATGGGATTGTCTAGCTTTCTTTCTGAGTTTCTAGTGCGATCCTGAGTGGTCTGGAGCGTAACTTCTGTTTACTGAAGCATGCTTCCTGTCCCAGAATGCTGTGGTCTTGGTGACCGCTCTCTGTGCACTGGAGGAGGTGTGTCTGCTGCTGCGGACAGTGCTCCACAGATGTCGGTAGACCCAGCTGACTGATGGTGGTCTTCCGTTTAGCTCCTTCTGATTTTCCTCCTACCAATCTGTCACATTACTAACGCATGCTCAAGTGTCCAATTAGTACTTAGTGAACTGGTCTGTTTCTCCGTGTGGTTCTGTCAGTTTGTTTCTTGTGTGGTTTTTAACACTCTATCAGCCATACATAAATATTCAGGATTGTTACATATTCTCTTTGTCATTATATAATGTCTCTCCACTCTCTCTCTAATTTTCCTAGTTCCGAAGTCTGTTCTTCTAATGTGACTACCCCTGCTTGCGTTTAGTTTTTGTCAACATGATACATTTTCTTTACTCCCTTTTAACTTAAAGTGAAATATGTGTGATTTATAACTGGCCACTTTGCAGGGTACAGTGTGGTGGCATTTGTTATAGTCACAGTGTTGTAGAGCACTCTGTTTCTCTAGTTTAAAATATTTCCCTGCAGAACACCTGTTGCCCGTTAAGTGGCCACTTCTCATTTCTCTCTCCTCCATCCTCTTATAGCCACTGACCTGCCTCCTGTTTGTGCGGATTTGCCTGTTCTGAAGAGATCACCTCAGACGACCCATACAGCGTGGGACCTTTTGTTTCTGTCTTTTCCCCCACTGGGCATAATGTTTTTGAAGTTCATCCAGGTTGTAACAACTATCAGTGCTTCGTTCCTTTTTTAGCTGAACAATGCTCTTGTACATATCACAACTGGCTTACTAACTGATCTGTTGTACATTTGGGTTGTTCCTTTACCTCTTGGCGGTTACAAATAATGCTGTGAACAACTGTGTACATCCTTTGGTGTAGACAGAGGGTTTCACCTGCCTTGTAGCTAGGAGTAGAATCATGGGTTATATGGTAACTCTGCTTAATGATGGAGAATCGGGCTCTTCCCACGGTGACTCTGTCGCTTTATATTCCCAGCAGCAGTGTATGGAGATTGCTGCTTTTCTAACGTCTTGCCAATACTTGCTTCTTTCCTTGGTTTTTTTTTTTTTTTTTTTTTTTTTTTTTTTTTTTTTAGACTGAAGCTATTCTAACAGGTGTGAGGCAGAATCTTATTGTGTATTTCATTTGTGTTTCCTTAATGGAGAATGATGTTGAACACCTTCCTTACGGCCATCTGTGCCTCATCTTTGTGGAACTGTATGCCGAGGTTCCTCTGTGGCAGGTAGCATTCTCAGTGCATTTGGCAGGGGTTGGCTTCCAGTGCAGCGGTGTCGGGAGGCAGGACCCAGCCGGGGTGACTGGGTTGTGAGGGCCAGGCAGGGGTTGGCTATCGCAGCTCACTGGAGTACGAGCCCCGCTTGCCCATTTAGCGTATGTGTTATTGGGAGAACTTGTTGATACATGAAGTGACAGACAGCGTGTACCACAGAGAAAGAACTGAAGTGCTGCAGGCAACTGGTGATGTTGGAAGCTGGGAGAAGGGACAGCCAGGAGAAATCCACCCAGAAGTCCCACCTTCATGATTGTCGCTGCTAAAATGACCCTCTTGTGAGGCTTATCTGGGGGACAGTGGCTCCGGGAAAGAATCCACTGTCGCAGCAGCTTTCATTCGTAAAAGGGTAGATGGAACTCACTTCCTACTGAAAGAGCATCAATCGGATGAAAAATCTTTTAGAAAATGTAAACAAATGAAGAAGAAAAAAAAGGTAGAAGCTATTTTGTTTAGGAGACTGAGCAAAAATTAATAGCGATTTAGTGAAACTCATCACAGAAGGTACTTGTTCAGTAAAAACTATTGTCGATACAGTGCCAGTTAATATATTTAGCTTTTTATTGTATTTTTTTTGTCTTTACCGGTACCGGGGATCGAACTCACTACTGCCTGCTTGCAAGGCAGGCACTTATGCCACTGAGCTAAACCTCCAGTTTTTTAAATTTTATTTTATTTTATTTATTTATTTATTTGTATTTTTTTTGAGACAGGGTCTCCATATGTAGCTTAGGCTGGCCTCAGATTTATAATCCTCCTGACTCAGCCTCTAGAGTGCTGGAATTACAGTTATGTCCCACACTGTGCACTGTAACTGACTGTATTTTAAATTTACAAACACTGTCAAAACAGGAGGACAGAATTTTGGAAATACAGTGCCTTGTAGCTGAAATTTCCCAATCTACTTTCTGTCTGCAGATGCACATCCGGTCATCCCGCCGCTTCCCCTTCTGCTGCACCGTCACTTCCTGGCAGTCCTGGCCACCCTGCTGGCTTCTCTTTCCTCTGGGCACATGGTGTTGCTTGCCCTTGGACCCTGCCCGCCTTCTGGGTTCTCAGTGACTCCTCTTTCTCATCAAGCCCTGAAAAAGGTCACTTCTAATGTCAGGCTGTCCTCGGCCACTGGACAGGATTAAGTACCCCTTCGTGTGTGATCAGAATCTGCTTATCCTGCCAGACAAAAGCAATCCATTTACTCAGCAGCACGTTCTCCTCCTGGAGCATGCCCTTGACCAGTACTGAACTTCCTAAGATGGTAATTTTCACATGTGTTGTAGGGTGTGGAGGGCACAATCTGCACTCCTTAATTTCTGAGTCTCAAGCACCTGACACCTAATTGATATGCAGACAGGGTTTGAGTAGAATCCACAATAGCTGGGGCGGGGACCCCTGGTCTGCGTGGCATCTGTCAGGGGGAGGCTTGAAGAGCCCTTGTGCAGGAGCAAGCTTCATGCATCGGGGGCAGGAACTCTGGGGTGGGGCATGGAGCAGTGGGCCAGGAGGGTGAGGGCAGGCCTCTGGTCCCCAAAAACTCAGCCCAGCCTCCCTCCATGTCGTGGAGCCTGTTGCTATGGAGATGCCAAGCACTGTACTGAGATGTGAGAGAGACCTGCTAAACACAAAGTGGGTTTCTGAGTTGGCATGACAGCAGTTCACAATGATCAGCAAGTGTGGGAATAAATGATTGTAATGTAAGTAAATACCAAGAGAGGAAAACAACTTTGTGTACCGTGAGCACGCAGCAGGCACTGGGCTATTGGACAGGTGCTTAGGGACCAAGATAGCAGCTCACAGTTGAGCCAGGAGCCATCCAGGAGACCATGGAGGGGACTGGCAGGGCAGTCACTCCCACCAGCCTCGAGGCAGATAGTGCCCCAGGAGCCTTGGGTGTGGCTTTGACCTGGTCTCTGATTGGTGAGTGGGGTACTCCGGCCCCTTTCCCAGGGCGTTTCCTCAAAGACTTGGCATTTCAGTCTGTCAAGGAAGACAGAGGCTCAGGTGAAAAGTGGTTAGGGATGGGGCACCACAGCCTGTTTGAAAACTGTGTGTGGAGACCGTGGGAAAAGCATGTGGGACCAGGCAGTGGTTGCGGGGCTGGGCAGTGTCCTGTCCTGTCTGCCCCGCAGCCCTTTATCCTCTCCCTGGGGATTGCTGGCCCGAGCACCCCAACTCTGGATTGCTTCTCCTCCTGTGGTAGGGACACGGATGTACCAAGCAGCATAGTGATGGTGTGCACAGAAGTGCGAGGGGAATTACTGATATGATGGTACCAGGTAAGCTCACTACCAACCTTTCATCAAGGCCGAGTCGGAATCCACCAGGTGGGATGCAGGAATTAAACATAACACAGCCAGTAAAGCCAACCTAATATATAAGTAGAATTCAACATCCCATTAGTTGAAAGTATATTTTTCTTGAGTTTGTCTGTATACAAATAGATTGCAGCTTGGCTACAAAGAAACACATTTTTGAAAAATGAGAGTATTTTTAAAAGGCACATTACTTTGGTTACAATCCATTAAAATTAGGTGTATATAATAAAAAGGTGACCTCCTATCAAGTTTTAACTGCTTGGAAGGTATTATGGTTTGGGTCTAGAAGTCCCCCCAGAGCCTCCTGGGGCTTTTTCAGAGGGGGCTGGACCACAGTGTGTGATGAATGGGTTCACAGTGCAGTGCTGGGCTCCAGGGCACCAGAACTAAGGGTGTGGTGCTGCCCTCCCCAAGTGGTCTGGGTGAGATAAAAGGGACAGAGAGAGTCTGCTCAGGTCCCTTGTCGCTTTCGCTGTCCTTTCCTGCAGTGAGCTCTTTCTCCTCTGTGATGCCCCGCTGCCATGCCATCCTGCCTTGGAGCCAGCCAACTATGGGCTGAAACCTCTGTGAACCGTGACCTAAATAAACCTTTCCTCCCTCTGACTTTGGGTGTTGGGTATTTTGTCTCAGCAATAAAGTAACTAAAACAGAAGATAAAGGAAAAAACATGGTTCTAGATAATTCTTGTATCAGAGAAGAATTAAGAATATAATTAAAAACTAGTACAAGATAGTAAATAGATTTCAGTACTACAAACTATAAGATACTTGGACTAAAAGAACAAAACAAAAAATCACCAAATGTTCCTAGGAAATTAGGGAAATTTTTTTCTAGAAGTAGAAATGTATTAAGTATATAGAACCAGAAAACAGAAATTAGTCAATATAAATCAAATACTGCATCCTTAAAAATAAGATAATGGGGATGTAGCTCAGCAGCAAAGTATCTGTCTGGCAAGCATGAGGTCCTGAGTTCATTTCTGGGTACTCAAAAAACCAAAAAATAAGACTCATATAAGTCTGATCAAATCAGCGTGGCAGCGGGTTCAGCAGGGAAAAGCTGCTTACGTCATAGCAACTGGGAAGCACAGAAAAAAGCCAAGGCCAAGCGTGGTGGTGCATGCCTGTAATCTCCGCACTCCGGAGGCCGAGGCAGGAGGATTGCTGTGTTATAGGCTAGCCTAAGGTACATAGCAAGATTCTGTCTCAAAAAAACCAAAAAGAAAAGCCAAGAGCCTGGGAGGGAGGCACAGGCTACCCTTGGGCTGTGCCCCAGGAAGCCGCCTCCAGCCAGATACCACCTCTCACAGCAGTCAGCTGTGGACGCCCCAGTGGACTAGCCCATCAGTGAGCACAGTGTCCCCAAGATCCAGTCGCCTTCCTGGAGTCTTTTGGGGGCTACCCCAGATATAAATCACTGTATGGGGAAGCCTAGCATTTCCTAGTAAAACTGTGGTAATAACCACTGTGTCACGTGAGAACCACCTGTACCACCTGTCACGAAAACCAGAAATCAGCAGCAAGCGCTCTCACATGTGGCCAACACTAAAGCCATTTTAGTGAAACTCAGGAACTGGTGAGGGTAAGGAGGGCGCTGTCACTGATTTAACAGTAGCTTGGAGGCTCTAGCAGGTGCAGTAAAGGAGAAGCAGTTGACACAATAGTACACAAAAAGAAATAGAAATAAAGCATTGCGCTGATTATGATGCTTCAGCTTGAGTCAGCTTGATTGACTCCTAGAGCAGCGGTGGTGACCCCGTGGCCCGCGTGCTGCAGTAGGCTGTTGGTTCACCTAGAGGATTTAGTGAAGCACGCTTGTGAGTGTGTCTGGGTAGTCTATGGAGAGTGGCCATGGGTGCTACTGTGCTGGTCCCTTCCTCTCTGGCACTATTGCCCTGCTCTGCCTCCAGGATACCATGGACTACACAGCTTTGCTCTGCCACGCCCTCTGCCATGACTGAACCCCCTGACACGGTGATTGAAAATGAACCCCTCTTCTCTACGATGCCTGAGTCAGGTGTTTTGTCCCAGCAATACAACAGCTGACTAGTACCCTGGAGTGGCTCCTCCTATGCCTCCTATGCCCAAGACCACACCAGCACAGTGATCACCAGGAGGACTCACAGGACTTGGCCTATAGTGTTGCTCATGGTTAACGTTTACTGCAGCAAAAGATACAAAGAAAAACTTGCATAGGGAAAAGTCACACAGGGTGAAGTGCAAAGACAGCCAGGTGACAGCCTGGAGTCACCTCTGTGTTGTAGTCTGCCAGCAGGTCACAGTGGCACAGTGGAAGTGTGTCTGGGTGGATACAGACTACTCAGTCTGAGCAGACCCTAGGCACTGGGAGCCAACCTAGGCAGCTAGAGGATGGGAGATGCCTCCTCACATCCGGCTCCCAGCTGCCTGCCAGGGACAGCCTCACAAGCAGACCTTTATAAGAGCGGTGGCCCAAGCTTGCTTTTGAATTCCGTGCACAGCCCAGAGGAGCCACTGCCAAAGCAAGACACAGCGGGAGGCTTCTGGGTACAAGCCAAGGTGAAAACCCACAGCCTCCTGTGCTGCAGCAACAGAACCCAGGGGTGGGAGCACCCTGTGTACACAGTGAGAGGAGACAAGAGCTCTGGAGTGAAGGCCTATGACCTGCTCCTACGTGGAGAAAACAGATCTTACTGGAAAACAAAATCTGAACAGAACGGATTTCACACAGTTAAAAAAAATGTCGATTCTTGCAAGTTAATCTGCAAATGTAATGCAGTTCCAATGAGAACCCCAACAGGGTATCTTTCTGGAATTGGATAAAGTATCTTGCAGTTTGTAGAGATGAATAAATGCCTGAGAGTAGAATCTTGCTGAGGTATATTTTCATTGTGTGGGGCTAGGTTGAAAATCAGAAGCTGTGTAAGATGATACAAACATTTCTGACTAAGCATTAGAAAGATTTTGCATGGAAAACATACTGTCATGGTTAGATTTCTCCTTGCTGGGACAAAATGCTGTACACTAGCAAAAAGAGCTTTGTTATGTTTGTGTTATGTTTGCTAATGCCCAAGTTATATGACCAAATTACCTGTTAATTCCCTTGGCAAACGCAACTATTTTCTACAACCGGACACCCAGGGCCACTGACCACATTGTTGTAAAATAGCTGTAGCGCCGTCATACTGTTCTGTATGCGCCATCTTCCTGGGTGACCTGATTGATATGTTAACCATTGTTCCCTTCTGCAAAGGGCAGATGTTATCTAAAATTAAGTGCTGAAATTGGCTGACAAAGGACTATAAAATCCTGGGAATCTTCTCTGTCTTCAAGCAAAGGGAAACAAAGATCTTCTTAATTGTGCTTTCTATAAGAAGTCTGTCAAAATTTTAAGAGTTTTAACTTCTTTTGGAAACAGATCTGGCAACATAAGTGAAAATTAAAAACAGGTGTATTCTTGATCCAGAGAGCTCAGGACGGCTGTCCAGGGCACGGCTGAAAAGCAGGCATGCTGACCATGCTGCAGAGGGAGACAGGCTGAGATAGGCACAGCCACAGAAGGGCGAGTCCGGGGGTCACCTCGCGCACTTCCCAGAGGGCTAGGGGTGGGGCTGGGAGGCACCAGCGGTGTGCACATTGCCCCACCAGAGACAGCACAGCCAGCAAGTTCCCACGGATGCATCTGTGTCCACGTAGAAGTGCACGGGGCAGGGGCAGAGTGTGCGCTAAACAGTGCTCTCTGTCCCGAGATAGGGAACAGGGTAGATAGTGAGTGGGAGCTCGGCCATGGGACAAAGATGTTAGCACTGCACACACAGATTACGTTTATCCACTCAGATGGGCTTAATTCATGAGTCATCAGCATAGAGGAGTCTATCCTGGGTTTTTCTCCCTCTTTTAATAACAGAACCTGGCTTATGGAGAAGGTGGCTGGTGCCTCTTGCAGCCCAAAAACGAGCCCGCCAAAATGGTGTCCCAAAAATGGGGCAAGACACATTTTTGAAGAAAAAGCAGCGCTGTTTTATTTAACCTGCTACCAGGGACACAGTGCAGTTGGAGTTTGCAAAGCTGTGTAACCCGCTTAAAACTTTGACAGACTTTTGTAGAAAGAGCAATTACAAAGTGAATGACTTATGCATGTGGATCACGAAATGAGGAAATCCTTGGTCAGCTAAGGAATGAGGAAGATCTTTGTTTCCCTTTGCAGAGGAGAGCAATGGTTAACATATCAATCAGGTCACCCAGGAAAATGGCGCATACAGAACAGTATGACTGCGCTACAGGTTGTAGAAAATAGTTGCGTTTGCCAAGGGAATTAACAGGTAATTTGGTCATATAACTTGGCAATGGCAAACATAACACAAACATGATGAAGCTCTTTTTGTTAGTGTATAACAGTGCCTAGCTAGGAGACTGCATTCTGGGTCTCTGCAGCTTGGTTTGGCTGTGTGAGTAGTGCTTTCCAGTGGGTGAAAGCAGGAAGATGCTAGCTAGATCTGGTGGAAGCTGTTTAAAAGCAGCAGGGAGGCGGCGAGGGCCTTTTTGTTCTTTTTGCTTTCTTTCCCTTCTCCCCTGGGGTGCAGATGTGCTGGCTAGAGCTTCTGCAGCCACCTTCAGCTTTCAGGGCACCTTGAGTTTGGACGCCACTCCCAGAGGATGGCAGAATCTGGGTTTCCATCAACCACAGGCTTGTAAGCTTTTGTTATGCTTGGTCTGCACTCCATGCCTCAAACCTACAGTATATACTAAAAAGAAAATTAAAATTAAAATAGCACACATTCAGTTGACAAAGTGGTAAGCTGCACAAGCAAGATTAAAAATCCAATTTAGAAGACAAAGCAAATGGAGATCTAGTTAAGTGCAGGCATGGCCCTGGCTTCCAGCTATTTCTTCAGGCTTCCTAAATTCAGAAAAACTCGACCTGGACCAGCTCTCCACTGCCACCAGCAATGGTCTGGGCTCTGAGTCATCAGGGCTCAGGTACCTGAGCCTGCAGTGAGCATCCTCTCTCTTGGCCTCCCAATAACCCTCCATGGAGGGGACCCCAGGCAGGTGTCAGACCCACAGGCCCTGAACTGAGAGTCAGAGGGGAGGAGGGCAAGGAGGCAGCGATGTGGACAGGCACCACAGCGACAAAGGGGGCCGGGAGCGCTGCCCACTCCTGGGCATGTTCTTGATGACTCTGCGAGCACTTTTGAATTGGGATAATTAACATACTGTGTTAAGCTGAAAAGGCTTCTCTTAAGCAAGAGAGGAAAATGCCGTTTGTCAGAGAACTAGTGCAATGTAAAAAGAGCGCACACAGAGACTGAAGCACTCTGAAGTTAGACTTGCTTCTTGAAATTAGAAAGTGACACTGTCGCTCATACATTGCTTTCTGCTGAAATCGTTTCACGGTGAGCTATTTTTCTTGGATTTCAGGGACCCACTTTGTCTAAGGAACATTTTCTGTCTCTCAAACAGAAACATCACTGAGAGAACTGTTGTAGCCTAGTTCTAACCATTGAGCCTCTTTCTTGTTCTGTATGTGCCGCACCCTCCCTCCCTTTAGGTTAGGTAAGTTTCCATTTCCCGTAAAAACCTTAACTTTCAGTCTCTTGTACCTCCCCACCCCCTTCGGCCTATCTGTAATAAAATGTGCTGTTCCTTAAGAAACGTTTAACTACAAGGAAATTACAGGATGTCTTTCTAATCTAAACTTGCTTGTTAGTCCAACCCTTACGTGAACCTTGCTCTTCCCAAGAAATGTAATCCCCGTGTTCCTGTTCTGTAGTGTGCCACAAACCCGTCCCCCTCCTTGCATTGTGAGACCAGCAGCTGTTTGCGGTTTTACAAGATAAAAACCCTGCCCTTTAGCTGTCAGGTGCGCAGTCTTCCATATTGGCTACTGGAGGCTGCGTCGCCAGGCCTAGCCTAAAATAAAGCCTTTTGCTCCCTAAATTTTAATTTCTTGCTTCCTTGGATTTTATTCTGGGGTCCGAGCTATCACAAGAACTGCACTGCCATCTAGCCCGCCTCACCCAGAACCGCAGGATCTGCCTCATCCGGTCTTTGTAGGCTGAACGTGATGCTTTTCTAAATCTTAGCATTCAGATGATCTATGGTTGCTGGCACCTCAGAAATGAAGGGGAAAAAGCCATTGAGACATTTCTGGGGATCACAGTAAGACACAGACCAGGACTTCTGAGCCCACATAAGCAGGGTATGAAGTTTGGGGAGATCTTGGGTTACTTTTGTTGTTTGGTATTTTACTGATTCTTAAGGTTACCATAATAAAGTAACTTTTGATTTGGGGTGTTATAAAACTAAAAATAACACTGGGGTAAGAAACAGGACTTTGGCATTGATCATTATTGTGTGTTTCTGCTTTTTCCCCCCAAACATGAAACCAGAGGCTTTCTCTCCTGTAGAATGGTCTAAGACTGCAAGGTCTAAGGATTTGCCTGCAAGGACACACAGCTCTGAAAGACAGCACTGTGATTTGGGCAGCTTCTCTCAAGGGGGTGGGGGTGGGGGTGTGGCCTGGGTGTTTCCACCCTGCAGACAGTTCCTATGTGATCAGCAGCCCTGGGTGGCTCTCACTATAGATGAGTGTGGGTGAATGCATAGAAATTGACAAAAAGAGGGTCACGCAGAGTGTACTCCTGTGCCAGGTGCTTTTGCTCAACTAAAGGTTGTTGTGATTTTTTTCACACCACTGTGTACGTTAGTCATCTCTCCTAATATTATCCATTCCCTTACTAAGAGGTGTATCTGAGATGGTGCTTGGAGCATGCACGGGTCCCTCACGACACCTCCCCTTCTGTTATGGTTTGAGTCTAGATGTCCCACAAAGCCTCATGCAGTCATGGGTGCCGGCTTCTAAAGTCTGCAGATGGCTCAGAGTCCAATGCTGGGGTTATGGGTGTGAGTGCCACATTCTACATATGATATAAGGAACAGAAGGAGTCTTCTCTCCATGCTCCTCCTCTTCTTGTTGCTTGTGCAACATTCCCTGCTGGCATGAACTATTGCTCTCTGCCATGTGGCACTTTGCCTTGGACCCAGCTGATCATAGACTGAAACCTCCACCTCCACACACTGTGTGCTAGATAAACCTTTCCTTCCTAAACTTTGGGTGTTGGATATTTTGTCTTGGCAATGAGAGAAAAGTAACCAAGACACTCTCCTCCCCCTGTACACCTTTGTCTTTTGGGACTGGCGAATTTCACTCAGCATGATGTCCTCCACGCTCCTCCATGTGGAGGCAGTGACTGGATAATCCACCTTTCAGTGTGCTCTCCATGCATGCGGGGCTGCACGTCTGGGTTCTTCCGGGAGCTTGTAGCCATGGTGGGCTATAAACACGAGTGTGCAGAAATCTTGAAACTCCACTTGGTCCTTTTGCATGTATACTCATATGAGAGTATATGCTGGATCCTCTGGTAGTAACCTTACTTTTTTTTTATTTAAGGAGAAAAAGGAAAAAAAAAACAGAAAAAGGGTACAAGTAATACAAAATTTAAAAAATAAACAGTAAGAAATCACTAGTTAATAGATTACATATTCTCATCTTAGAAATAGTTGTTCAAGTTACAAAATTGAAGCATATAAAGTGGACCTTCAAACAGTGAGAGTGCAAACAGTTTTGTTCAATGATCCAAAAAACACTCAGTAATATGGTTATCTATCTTATACACTTAAACATATATGCAGTTATATCCTTTAGAGCACTTTCTTTTCTTTTGTACAATGACAATCACACATTTTGGGTTTTATTACTCCCACAGTTCTTATTACTTTTTTTGAAGAGAGTAAAACCAAATGCGACATATCAGAACAGAGTCAGTCAAATCAAAAGGATGGACATAATAGATAATGTAAAAACAAAATATAAGGTGATCAACAATGGTTAGCATACTGCCTCTTGCTATATTTTAAGAAGAATTGGCAGTTATCTAAACAGTAAAGAATAAAATCAAAGCATTGGAGACGTTACAGGATTTTAAAAGAAAATAATAGTCAACCGGAATGGGCATCATAATGATTCTTATTGTCTTCACAGTTATGCCTATGTTGGGCGCAGGCGCTCAACATACCATACCCCACCCGGGACTAAGGACCATGCCAGCTTCTGCAATGCGCTACGTCCCTCTTTAAATTAGCCAACCCGTGCGCACCCTGTGCTCACTCCGTACTCTGTGGCAACCCCTGATTGGCCACAGCTGGGTATATTAGCCAGAGCCTGCGTCCCATTCCCTCCCTGCTTCCTCGTGGCAGCCTGTGATTGGTCACGGCCAAATATATAAACCAGAACCCGCGTAAATAAAGCAGCAGTTAACTGTCGCCCACAAGAGCGTCTCCTGTTTCATTGGGGCTGCGCCGGTCATGCCTGTACTTTCGATCTTGGTACTATCAAGCAAAGCAGAATAGAGGAAAATCAGTCAAAACAAGATGGTGAGGGCAATACAGGATTTCAAATCAAGTTAATAGGAAATCAAAGTAGGTTACTATAATGTATCCTGCTATTTTTTATTTTTCCCTTAATTAAAAAGATAAAAAGAAAAAAGTAAATAATTAAGAAAGGGGATTGAGATAAAAGAGGGCATAACAACAGAACAGCGCAGGTCAAAACATAACCATTTAAGCAAAATAGTGTTTCACCACAAGATATCCTAACATAACAATAGTTACCATAGTGTCTCTTTCCTTGAAATCTTTGAGTATAACTTCTTATACTGTAGTACCAAACCTATCAAGACACTATAAAACCATTCAAGAGAATGATATTATTACAGGGTATTTAGAACCAATTAAAAGAAAATGAACAATGATTTCTATATAAACTCCTTGCCTATGAAAGTTTTTGCTTATATTATCATATATAATAAAATCCAATAAGATACAACCTTTTAAGACCAATGGAGACAGAAGAATACAAGTTTGATGGGACTTCAAAACAAGATAATACTAAATCAGCACTAGCTATTATGATGTCTTGTTTTCTCCAAAATAGCTGTTCCTACCATCCAATCTTCTCTGCCTCATTTCTGTTGAGCTCTTTTTCTGTCGTTTGTTGTAAGTTTGTCTTCTTCATTTTGCTTTCTGCTCCATTCATTGTGGCCTCTCTGCCACTATTTGTGGAATCTTGGTATTTTCCTTTTTTAAACTATCCTGCAGTATTCTCTATAGAGTTGAGTTGGTGGTTGCAAATTCCCCTACTTCCTCTTTATCCTGGAAGCACCTTGTTTTTCCATCAATTTCTGTGCAGGATATATCAATCTTGGCTGGAGGTTATTATCTTTCAAAGCTTGAATTATTTCCCCCCATGCTCTTTGTGATTTGATGGTTTGTGCCGAGAAGTCTGCTGTAATTCTGATGGCTGTTCCCTTGTAAGTGATCTGTTTCTTGTCTCTGATGACTTTTAATATTCTGTCTTATATTGGATTTCTGGAATTTTGATTATTATATGCCTGGGTGTAGCTCTGTTTGGGTTGTAGGTGGCTGGAGTCCTGTATGCCTCATATATCTGAGTATCTTTACCATTTGCTAAATTAGGGAAATTCTCTTGGATTATTTCTGTGAATAGCTTTTGTAGTCCATTTGTTTGTGTCCCCACTTCTTCTCTTATGTTCTTAATTCTTAAGTTATAGATCCTCTTACCATCTTCTAGTTTTTGTATTGTTGCTGTTTGTTTTTTTGTTATTTTTAAGAATTTTTTCATTTCATGCTCCCATATTACAAATCTGCCCTCCAGTTCAGATAATCTGTCCTTAGTTTCTTTCAAGCTGTTATGCCAGTTTTCGATAGAGTTTTTAGTTTCCTGGTAATCTCTTTGAACCTGTTTTACATATTCTATGTTTTCTCTATCTTCTCTATCAAGTAATTCTCCCCTTTTTTTCTGTTCTTCCATTCCACCATCTATTTTTTCTTGGGCAATGCTTAGCATTTCTCTAACTATTCTGCTTATGTCTTGTTTCAGGTCATTAATAACTTCATTCCTGAACTCGTCTATGAGGCTCTGGAGATATCGCTTTATGTCTATTGGTGCCGTGTCTGATGTTGCATGTTTCTCAGGATTGGGGGCCAAGGACCCTTTCTTGTTGCTCCCTCTTCCTATATTCTTTGTTCCTTATATTTAAGCATTTATAGGAGGCCCAGCTTCCTTCCCTGTCAGCCAGTCTGTTTGAATTGCGCCGGCCAGGTGTTCCCGCCCACCGCAATGCACCAGGGAGACACAGAGCTGGGCAGTCTATGCCGGGCCGCCCCTGCAGGTCAACCTACTGAAGGCTTCACTGCTAGGGTGCACCTCCAGGTGCTGGGACCTAGTTGGGCTAGCCTATTGGGTCTCAGCTAGCGGCGTCTCGTAGGCCAGGCACTCCCTACTAATCCCGCTTGAGAGGGGGATATGTGACTGAAGTCACTGCAGCATCTCGTTCCGGGAAGTCTGCCCGGTCCGAGTATGTCCTCCACTGAAGCCTCCTTCTCTATGGAAGGGTCCCAATTCGCTCACTCACCGAAGGTTGATGCAGGGCACCCAGCCAGTCCTGCTCCCAACTCCTTCCAATGCTTCCCACTCTCCGAGCCTTTGTGCCTCTCTCCCCGCTGTGCCGACTGGGATGCAACAGCGGCTGCAGGTGATTAAAATCGCAGTTTCCAATAGCGTGGGTCCGGCTTCCATTCTAAGACCTTATCTGTTCTTGCTGTATCACCAGAATTGTGTTTCCAGGTTCTCTTAATTTAGTTTGTTCCTGGGTCAGCAAAGAATATCCCCCCTTGCCTAGGACTTCCTGCCCGGCCCCATTCCTAGATTTCAAGTGCAGTTTTTCAGAGAGCCTCCGAGGCTGCTGCTATCTATCTGCCATGTTCTTCTGGACTCCCCAACCTTAATTTTTTTGAAGAACCTCCAAACTTTCCCATAGTGAGTGAACAGCTTCACAGTTCCACCAAGGAATGCACAAGGATTCCAGTTTCTCTGTATCCTTGCAAACACTTCCCTGCTTTTTAAAGTGTGATATGGCATTTTATTGTGGTTTTGATTTGCAATTCCATGATGATTAGTGATGTACATTTTTTCATGAGCTCCTTAGCCATTTGCATATCATCTTTGGAGACATGTTACTCCAGTTCTTTGCCTGTTTTTTTTCTTTTTTTATTTTTATCAGTATCAGGGATCAAAGTCACAACCATCCATTTGCAAGGCAGGCACTTATGCCGCTGAGCTAAATCCCCAGCCCCCATCTTTGCCTGTTTTTTAATTCAGTTGATTCTGTGTTGAGTTACAGATCTCCTCTCCTGTATTCTAGATATTTACTACTTATCAAATAATAAATGATTTGCAAGGGGCTGGGGATTTAGTTCAGCGACGTTAAGTACCTGCCTGGCAAGTGTAAGGTCGTGAGTTCGATACCCGGTACTTAAAAAAAAAAAAGGATTTGCGAATATATCCTCCCATCTGCGGTTTGCCATTTCCCTCTGTGAATTGTGCCTTCAGATGCACATACAGGTTAGGTTTTGTGTACTTCTGCTTTGTTGCCTGTGGTTTTTGAGGTCATATCTAGAAATAACTACAAAGTCCCATTTAATCATGTATTTAGGACTCATGTTAAGTCTTTAACGCTTTTCTGATGCTGTTGTTGTTGCAACAGGGCCCAGACTGGCTGTAACTCCCAACCCTCTGGCTTCTGCCTCCCGAGTGCTGGCATTCCAGGCGTGCGACACAGTGCTCAGTGTTTTTGATCCATTTTGAGTCAGTTTTTGTATATGATTCATTCATTTTTTAATGGTGAACAGAAATTTAGGGGTTTAATGATATGTTTTGTTTTAGGGCTAGTTCCTGGCGTTTCTTACCTAATCAACCTTTGTCCACTCAGGACACAAAGAGACTCTTCTCTGTCTTCTTTTGGAACCCCGATAGCCTTAGGATTATCCATATGGGCTTGTGACCCACCCCAAGTTCACATCTGTGATTGGCGAGGGGAGGGTCAGAGTTTATTTTTCCCTGTGTGAACATCTTGCTGTTCTCGCACCATTTACTGGAAGATTTCCTGTCCCTGCTGATGGTGTGGTGGATACTATGGTGTTCTTTGGTTCCCCTCAGCAGTGACGGGTGTCCCCTTGCTGCCACGGTGCTGTCTGTGAGCTTTTCTAGCTGCAAAGACAGTGCCTCACCTGAGACCACCCTGTGCTTCTGAGGAAGCTTGTCCGCTGACCGACCCATCTGGATCAGTTGCCACACTGTTGCTGTGTTGTGGTGTCACTGGGTTGGGTCCAAGGATGTCCCTGAGGCTGGAACCCAGCCTACCCTTCTGTAGAAGTTTGCAAGTTCACTGACTTGAGAGTGGCTAAAGCTGGAAATTGATCACACATGGAGGGGGGGCAATACCAGTTCAAAAACAAAGAGAGCTTGTGGTGGGCCTTGTAAACCAGCTGCTCCAGTCCAAGGTTGACACCAATTTGCAAAATGTATAAATAAACTGGCTGCAGTGTTGAGTGGTTCCTTTCCTCTCAGCTGGAGACAGGACTCACCTGCCCTCAGCTTTCTGTGTACGCCCTTTTGTCTTTATTTCTCCTTGCTCTCGATGTCCTTCCCCCGGGAACTTTGAGGGCTGCACTGGACTTGGCACCTGATTCCTACTGAGGAAAAAGAGCCTTCAGACATCAGTAAGATGTGCAGGAAGATTTTATCAGTCAGAGATTTTCCACTTGCAGATAAATGGGACCCTGGAAAGTTGGGTCGGGGGTTCTAGGCTTCTGTGGAAGGGGTAGGAGGCCCAGGAGCAGGCGCCAGCCCTGAGGGTGCCGGCCCAGGCTCCGGGTGTGGGTGGCTTTTTGGGGCACAGGTGGCTCAAGCATTCTCTGCATCGCCCAACCTGCCGTCTCAGGAGCATCCTGAATCCGTGAGGCCCACCCCAGGAATCTGGGGCCCAGATGTAACCACGGGACGCTGGTGCAGATGGCCTGGGGAACTCCCCTGGGTCCTGGCTGTCCCATTTCCTGGTCTCCTTTCTGCATTTCATGTCCCATCCCACCCCAGAGGCACATCCTGTGGTCATGGGCAGTGGTGGGCCAGGTGGCCTCTTCCCGATGGGCAGCGAGTCCAGGTCTGAAAAGCTGCTCCCCAGTCGCTTCTCGGCAGGGCGCCCACTGCCTGCCTCCCGAGGACTGCGGCTTCTGTGCCACTTTCCCATGTACCGCTGCCCAGCGGGCCTGAGACCCCTCGCCCACGTCCCCACCCACCGCTGCCCACCTTCCTCACTTTTCCTTCCAGCTGTTGGCAGATTCAGGAACAGCTGTCGCTGCCGGGGGCTCTGTGTCTCAGTTCTTTCTGTGCGAAGGGACCTCGAACATCAGCAGAATCCACATGCACAGTGAGGTTTGAGTGCGCTGCCCAGGCAGGCGTAGGAGGCAGGAGAGTAGAGGCGAGAGCGGCAGCTGGTCGGGGAGAGGAAGCCCTGGCAGCAAGGCCCTCGGCTGGTGATCACCTCGTGCCCACTGGCAACAGGGCTGTCAGCTGCCCTGTCTGCGAGGTGCACTGACCACTGTGGGCAGGGGTACAGGGTGCACATGGACAGAGCCAGGCAGCACTGCACCTCAGGACCCTCCCTTTGAGGCGTGAAGCAGCTGGGCTCTCTGCTGCTCATGACCCATGAGAATGGAATCCTCAAGGTGGAGGTCATGCAGGAGGACGTGGGCAGGGTGGGCTGCTCTCCAGCCCTTCTGGGCTCCTTTCCGAGAACTCCTGTGCCTGTCACACAGCACGGGAAGGAGCAGGGATGCTGTGCTTTTTTTTGGCTGGGGGGCAGCAATGCTGGGGATTGAACTCAGGACTTCGCGCTTGTAAGGCAGGTGCTTGTACCGCTGAGCTAAAGCCCCACCACCCAGGATACTGTAGGATACAGCTCCACTCACAATGGAAGAGGGCCAGGTTCCCTCCTGGAGCCTTAATTTGCTGGCCTTGGGTTAGACCAGTGGTTCTTGAACTTGGGCTTTCAAGTTAGGAGGCTGCAAGGCACCCAAGTCTGTGCCCCTGGGGTGTCCTGAGTCAGCAGGTCTGGGGTAGGGCCTGGGGTTGCACTTTCAGAATGAGTGGGCTAGGCGGGTGGGGTTGCGGGTCCAACAGAACCCACGGTTTCCTCATTCCGGGAAGCCCCCCCCCTCCCCCGTCTCTGGCCACGCTGAGGAGCAGACCTGGGGTTCTGGCGCAGGCTCTGCTGGCGGAGTCGGGCAGTGGAGGAAGTCGGTCCGGGTGTCCGGGTGTGCCCTCCTTGGAGGGTACCCTGGGTCCCGGCCCTCTCCCTCCACGGGGTGTGTAGCGTTGCTTGGCCAGGTGCACCAGCCACGATCCACCTGACACAGGCCCCAAGTAAGGAGGTGAAGTGTAGGGACCTGGACCTTTGAAAGGGGAAGCCTGAGTCACCAGGCGTGCCCCACCCCGCCCCCGCTGGGTCCTGATCCCTCCTCCTGCCCCAGTCGCCTGCCGGGCAGGCTCCGCCCCGCTGCTTCTGGGCCCGGCCCTCTCCGTAGGCTACAAAGTCGCCAGTCCAGGTCCTCTCAGTGGCTTAGCCGCAGGCATGGCGCGCGCATCAGGCTCCGAGAGGCACCTGCTGCTCATCTACACTGGCGGCACTTTGGGCATGCAGAGCAAGGGCGGGGGTGAGTCGGAGGAGCTTCGCCCCCTAGCGGCCTTGCGAATCCCACAGGTGCTGGAGCCGGGGAGTCCCTGAGCCCAAGGTCGGCTCTGCCCTGCTGCCCTGCGCCCTCTGGGCCCGCCAGCTTGCCTCTGTGGGTGGGCCGCCCTTCAGCTGGCACCTCCGCTGCCCTGCCCACCTCTATCTGCCCTACAGCCCCAGCTGCCCTCTGCCACCAGCCCTGCGCTGGACATCTAGGCCCCTGCCAGCCACACGTGCACACCGCAGCTGGAGAATGACACCTTCCCCTGGTGTGCCCTCCTCCTGGAAGATGAGCCTGGGCTTAATTCTGTCCCATCTTCCACTCTGGGCCTGGCCAGGCTCCTCAGAACCAGCTCGAGCTTCTGCCTTGCTGATCAGTCACTGTGAGGAGCGGTGGGAGGCAGAGGCTGCCCCAGACCACCAGGCCGTGTGGGGGCAGCGTGGCGTGGTGCTCACTGTACCTGGGCGCAGGCAGACAGAGGGTGGACGGCTGTCGGCAGGGACTAAAGCCAAGTGGGCTCCTTCTAGGGTTAGTAAGAAGGCAAGGGCACGGGCAGGAAGATCTCAGTAAACGTCAGTGGGCAAAGCTCTCTGGGTGTCCCGTGCCTCAGCGGGTGAGGTCCTGAAGTGTCCGGTGGCGTGAATGTTGGGCCGTGGGATGCAGCCTGCTGCATCTTACCTCTTTATCACGTCTTCTATTGGCCACAGGCACCAGTGCTGAGCTGGGAACAGTGCCTCTGCTGGCAGGCAGCTTGGGTACCCAGAGAGTCACATCTGAATCACACCTTACATCCTGTCTTTTTACTGTGACAAACAGAAAGGAAAAAGAAGGGAGATGGACACTGTTTCTTATGCCCGCTGCCTACGTGTCCCGTGTGCAGAGTGGGCACCCTAGCAGGAAGCAGCCCTTGGGGAGGAGAAGAGCCACTACTGCCCATTAGTGACTGTTTGGATGTGGTCTTGTAAGAACTGCGACAGGGTCCAAAAAGACAGGGCCTGAATGAGAGAAGGAGGGTGGTGCAGGCAGCAGCCTGCTGCGGGGAGGAGCCCTGAGACCCCTGCGGAAGGTCCATGAGACGGGCTGCAGGAAAGGAGAGAGCGGGTCTGACTGAAGTAGAGGTGAAGAGGGGCGGGGTGCGCGGGAAGAGTAAAGAAGGCGTCTTTGAAATCTAGGACTCGGTAATGGGGAGATAGAAGATAGGAGGGCGGGGTGCTGGGAACTGGGGTGTCGGAGCAGGCGAGAGGTAACTGGTTTCAGTTCCTTCAGAGCCGATGGGAGCTGGGTGTTGGCGCTGGGAGCCATGCGGCTGCCTGGCTTCACTGGGATGGCAAGAGGTGTCTGGTTGAGAACCAGGGAGGAAGGCGAGGACGTATCCCAGACCCTAAGGTCCAACTCTGGGGAGGCAGCGGGGCTTTGGGTGAGGCCAGAGAAGAAGAAGAAGAGAAATGCTCAACTGACAGAGGGGTCCTGTGAGCTGACTGAATAATACTGATCTAAGAGGAAGCGAGTGGTGGGTGGGCGGGCGTGCAAGCACGGTGATGACCTGGGCCGTGGCTGTCTCCCGAGGTGACCCATGTCGACTAGACTTTACCAGGCCAGGGTTCTTCTTTATTTCGTCTCTTGGGAGCACATGGGTTCGGTTTTGGTTGCTTATCTTGAGGTCTGGCTCTTACGCAGTTGTAGTATAGATAAGGCCAAAGACCAGTTAAATAAGTGTGAGCCGAACAATGAAATCAACGAGACTGTTACGGATATAATAAACAGTGTTTTACTAGGAAGACTCAGCAGTAAGCTTCCATAAGGAGGTGAGGAGAAGGTCCAGGGAACTTTAGAATCTAATATGGCCCTGATCTGTCATCTAATATCTGAATAGCCACAGAGATATTAGAAGGATCAGGAATGTATACACATTCATCTTTCATAGTAAGATGAGAATACTGTTGTTAGAATGTCTGCTGTCATCTGATTTTGGAGGAATATATTTGTATATATATACACACATACACACACTTAGGAGAGAGAGAGAGACCAAAGTGTCTTACAGTATATAACTTATTTTGGAGGACATATAGACAGATGGCAAAAGTTTATCTTTTTTATTGTACTTTTCTGCCAGATGTTTAAGGCCCGATGTGTTCATTATCTTGACCTTTTGCTATCTGTCAAGGTCAGAAAACCTCTTGAAGCTTCACTCCTGGAACCGTGAACAGAACCCTCCACTCCTGTAGCTATCAACTGCCAAGACGGGTCACAGACAGACCTTTCTGCTGGCGACCCTCCTTGGGCACAGTCACATCTTGCAGGTCTGCCTCCTGGCCATCAGTCTCCCTGCTCTGGAGATGGGTAACGAGCCAGACTTGCAGGGTCCTGTTGGAAAGTTCTCTCATATCTGGGGCTCTGCTGACCTCGGAGGGCCAGGGCCAGAGTGCTGGCCATCCTCTCAGCCCAGTTGTCTCCTAGTCCTGGTCTCTAAACTTCAGCTGGTGCATACTCAGCAGAGAAGATTAATTCTCCCGATCTTAGTTAGCAGATGTAAAACACAATGTAATTTGTTTTTTAATAGCTGTCATTTCTTGTTAAAGGCAAATCACGGTGAGCTTTATAACCAAACCTCTTTGAGGGAAGGGTATTTTTAATCAAGGGGTTTTAAGTTAACTTTCGGGGTATAGGAGAAACAGGATTTGAAGAGTCTGAAGAGAAAGAGCTCAGATAGCGGCTGATCTGGGAGAGGTTGGGCAGAGGAGCAGGAAGACCATCGAGCAGCAGCCAGACTGGGCGTGTGGCAGAGTGGCGAGTGGGAGTTGGGCAAGTGCGTGAACAAAGGTTATGGGGGCAGCAGTGGCCTTTGGCAGGCGGGGGCCGGGTTGGGCTCCGGCTGGGTGTGGATCAGTTCACTCATGGAGGCAGACGGCCACAGACGGCAGCAGCAGGGAGCAGGGTGGTGATGCAGTACAGTCAGTGTGCGTGTGCGTGTGTCTGTGTGCATGCACACGCACACTTTGACAGGTGTGGCCGGGGGGCCTGTGGCACGGGGTGGGGTGACGGGGTCTGCCCTGCAGGCTGGAGATTTTTTCCCCCGAGCTGCATGCAGGGCCAAGTGTGGGCTGTGGGCTGGGGACACATGGGCACTGTGGTTCTGCTGTGTGTATGAGCACCAGGCACTAAGTGTCTCGATCTCTGTGGCAGCTCCTGTGTCTCCAGGTGATTCGTGGTAGCAGGAGGGTGTGGAGTGAGGGGTGTTGAGGGGAACTGGCATGGCAGGGGAGCGAAGGGGGTGCGTACGGCATGGAAAGGAGGAGAAGAATTAGGCCCTCTAGCTCCCTAGTACAGAGGAGTCCAGACCTGTAGCTCGAGCCTTGAAGGAGGCCTGGGAAAGGGCTCCGACTGCACTACTGTGGGCTGCTCTGAGGCACAGGTGCCCGATGGTCCCCGAGAGTTGCCTTTTGCCCTCCTTGGTGGTGCAGGCAGACAGGCAGATAAGTGGAGACTGTCTGCTAGTGATCCTTCCACGCTGTGCAGAGCTGGTTTCCGCCAAGGGACTTTAGTCTCTGCTGGAGAGCTGCCCAGCTATGCCCTCAGCTGTCCTTTTGGTCTGCACCAGTTCTGCGTCATCAGAGCTCTGTCTCCAGAAAGGAGTTCGGTTTTCTGTTTGGTCAGCATTCTACTGCGCACTGGTATCAGTGGGAATTTCCCAGGGGTACTGGAGAACCCTGTCCTCTGCCTTGAGGGTGGCATCTTCCCTACAGGTGATTACTGGCTGGCAGAGTAACCACTATTTGGCTGTAGTATTTCTATAGGGGACGAATAAAAGCCCGAGATTTCATAAGACCCATTTTACAGAATTTTATCAAAGTCCACTAGATGGTGCTCTAACACAAGTTCTCCTTAGCACAGTCTAAGATTTAAAACCTCAGCAGTCAGGAGTCAAGACAGGCTCAGAGAGACCACCTGTGACACGCATGAAACACAAATGCAGGACTTTGTCCCCGAGAGTAAAACATCCTTTTAGAGCAATATCCTAAAGCGATTTACAAAAGACAAGAGTGGTGGCAAGCAAGAATGACAATTAGGGTTACCTAATATAACTCGGCGGTCAAGAAATAAAGTGAATTCCATCTCCTGTCAATTATTTGTAAAATGGAAAAATCAGAAGTATTGTGCTCTGGCCACCAAGAGCCATTGTCTAGCAGGAAGCTTAGCCACGCCGTATCGCAGGAAGAGGCCAGAGCTTGGGCTTCAGGTCTGGAGATGTGGCGAGGCTGGGACTCGAAGAGGCAGGGGCAGGATGCAAGGTGCACGGTTCCCCCACTGGGGTGCAGGGAGAGGTGCGGGAGGGTGGACATCTCCAGTTAGGACCCGAAGCTGTAAACGCAAGCTGCTGAGCAAGGCACACGTCTTTGCAGCTGGTCAGAGGCTAAAGGGAAGCCACCTTCGCAGGGGTGCTTTTCCAGACTGGTGCTGGAGTCTGAAAAGCACAAGAATCATACGGGCCTGTCTCTGACTTTGCAGGGGAGAGGAAAACGCATGTAGGGAGCAGGCTGGAGAGAGAGAGGGCGACAGAGGAAGAGAGAGACTAGGGGCTTGTCTGATCAAACGCCTGGCCAAACCTGGCACGGCAGAGGCAGCCGGAGCTCAGGGACCGAGGTCTGAGGACCTTGGCTGCTGGGAGGTCTCAATCGGGTTGGAGTTCAGCTGTGAGGAGCAGAGAAGGGCTTCCTGGAGGTGGTGTCCGGAGCTGGGCCTTGAGGCTCCTGCTAGTGAGGCCTGAGGGCAGCACATTCGGGCAGCACAGCAGCGCAGTGTGGGGAGGTGGGGTAGAGTGCTGGGGCTGCCTGTGAGACAGACTGGCGGACCTCGCTTGGTCAGAAGTGTGGATGACTGGAGATGGGGAGCAGGCCAAGTGGGACCTGGCAGAGTGGTGGCGGTGCTCGGGGAACTATCTGGGTTGCAGAAGATTCTCTATCAGCTCCAAGGGAGGAGGCCATGGCATCCGGGCCGGGATGGCAGTTGATCTCTGGGGGATCGCCTCCGCCTGGAGCCCCAGCTGTGGCAGCCCCTCTGACCCCACCATGACTGCATCTCCCTGCTGCCCACAGTGCTCGTCCCCGGCCCAGGCCTGGTCACTCTGCTGCGGACCCTGCCCATGTTCCATGACAAGGAGTTCGCCCAGGCCCAGGGCCTCCCTGACCATGCTCTGGCGCTGCCGTGAGTGGGGGCTCCCCGGGCTGCAGGTTGTCTGGAGGGCAAGATGGGCTGGTCCTGAGGTTCTCAGGGTGGTGGATGTGACCTCCGACAGCTTCCACCAGTGCACCAGTAGGAGGTGACAGCTTCCACCCCCAAGGGCTGGGTGATGGCTTCCATCCACACACCCAGAGAGAACAGCCCTGTCTGGAGCTGGAGCCCACCCAGAGTCCCGGCTACACTGGGCCTTTCCCTCCTGTGTCTGGGGCCAACCAGGGGCTGGGCTGTGAGTTGTCCTCACCCCAGCTGCTCTCCCCGAGTGACCTCCCCCTGGGCTGGTCCTGTCGCCTACCTGCAGGTGTGGAAGGGGACATTGTTTGGGGATAGCCTGTCCCAGCCCACGCCGTCACCCCTCCGTACCAATGGAAGGGAGTCCTGTAGTCAGGGCCCTGCGGCCTGCAATGTGTGGACCCCTAGCAGTCACCCAGGGAATTCCGGATCCTGAGGGACCAGAGCAGGAACCTGTGTTCTGCCTCCTGCAGCCCTGCCAGCCACGGCCCCAGGGTCCTCTACACGGTGCTGGAGTGCCAGCCCCTCTTGGATTCCAGCGACATGACCATCGATGATTGGATTCGCATAGCCAAGATCATAGAGGTAGGGCTGCAGGGTGAGGGAGGTGTGGGCCCCCCGCTGAGAGGCCCAGTCCTGGGCACCGCAGGGCAACACCCAGGCGCTCACCCCAAGCAGGGGTAGGGCAGGTGCTGAGCCACTTGCTTTCCTGTCAGGGAGCAGCCTGGCAGCTGGCCCGGTCTGTTCCTATGCTTGGTTTGGCCTGGCTGATGCAGGACAGGATGGGCACAGCTGCCAGGGCACCAATAGGCTCTGTGTGACTGGCCCTCTCCCAGCTGTGTGGCCATCTTAGTGGGCTGGAGACCAGGGAACCCACTCAGGTTGTAGCAGTCTGTGGTGCTGTGTGCCATGGCCAGCTGCCCTCCGGCCTCCCCAATCCCAGCTCTTGCACAAGCCCACCCTCCCATCCATCAGCCCCATTCCCACCTGCCTCCCTGAAAACTCCCTTGCTGTCTGGGTGTGGTGTCATCCCAGCTACTCAGAAGGCAGGAGGATCACAAGTTCAAGATCGGACCAGTGGTATGGGGTCCCTGGTTACACCCCGAACTCCAGCCCCAGTTGAGGTCCACCTGGGACAGTGCGACCCTGACTGTCTTCGTTTTGGGAATGAGGGGCCAGGACACCTGAGGCCGGGGGAGGGGGCAGCCTTCAGGCAGCACAGCAGTGTATTGTAGGGAGGTGGGTTGTGCTGGTCCAGGAGGACTAGCTCTGTGGGCCCAGATCTGGCTGCCCTGCTGAGCCCTGGGAGGCGCCCTATGTCCCTGCCTGGAGGTCAGAGTAGCCTCACCCCGGCCTTCTCAGCCTGCAGCTGGGGCTTCTCATGGCCACCAGAGGGCGCACTGCCCTGCTGTGGCTCCTGTCCCCTATTGGTTGCCAGACTGGTGGGCCAGGAGCGGTCCCTGTCATCTCAGAACAGTGTCCCTGGCTGCCACAGCCTATGCCAGCTGCCTGCTATGAGGTGGTAGCCAGGGGCATCCCGCAGGGCCATCTGTGCCTGCTTAGTGGCCAGAGTCCCTGGCTGGGTTCACTTCTTCGCAGCCTCCCAGACCACCTGCCTTGTGCTGGTCACCTGTGTCCATGCCGTCTTTCCAGTGGATGGAGGGGTCTTGGGAGCCCCCTTCTGGTCACCCCTGCCTGGGAGGTCCTGGCAGCCAGTCTGGGGGCAGCTCCTACCTTCCAGGAGCATTAGGAGCCCCCTTCCCCAGGCCCCACAGTCTCAGGCCCCAAGCCAGCCACTGGGATGCAGGGATTCGGGAATCATAGGGCCCTGGGCTCCAGGCAGGGAGCCCTAGCCCCTTCATCTGCACTGGGCTCAGTGGCTGCCCAAGCCCCTGCCCGCGGGTTGCCCTGAGCACACTTCTCCTGCAGAGGCACTATGAGCAGTACCAAGGCTTTGTGGTTATCCACGGCACCGACACCATGGCCTTTGGGGCCTCCATGCTGTCCTTCATGCTGGAAAACCTGCACAAACCAGTCATCCTCACTGGCGCCCAGGTACCAGGAAGTGGCTTCCCGGGGGTGAGCTGGGGCCTGGCTTCCCGCTGTGCCCTGCATCTGAGCAGCTCCTGCCGTGTGCTGCCAGTCAGGGAGTGTGGACATCCTCTGATGCCACCCAGGGTGCCTGGCACATGACGCCCCTTCCTCTCACCCTGACCTGATGCAGCAGAGGGTCCAGAGGGACCTGCTGGAGGGCCTGCTGGAGGGACCTGTGTGGGGCTTGGCAAGAGATGGTCCTGGTGGCCATCAGGTGGTGGGGCAGCTGGGCCAGGTGCTTGGCCTGCACAGGGCAGGGCCCGTGGGTTGTGGCACTTGGTGTGGGGACCACTGTTGGCAGCCTTGGAGGTGGGAGCTCCCCTCTCCAGAGATCCTGGCTGCCTCTACCCTGGGGCGTTTTCTGGAGAGGAGTTTTCCCAGCCTGCCTGTGCTGCCCTGCCTCAGCCTACCTCCCCGGCTCTCCCCAGGTGCCAATCCGTGTGCTGTGGAATGACGCCCGGGAAAACCTGCTGGGGGCGTTGCTTGTGGCCGGCCAATACATCATCCCTGAGGTACCCAGTTCCTGGGCATGGCTTACATCAATGGGGGAAACGGGTGCTGTGGCTGGGTGTACAGCCCACAAGCTGAGGATTTGTGGGTGTGGCACTCAGGACCACAGATAAGGGTCCTGTCAAGTTTCTGGTTTGCCTTATGACTAACACAAGGCCACTGGCAAACACCTGAGAGCCAGGCAAGGTGGTGCAGGCTGGTAATCCCAGCACTATGGGAGGCTGAGGCAAGAGGATCACAAGTTCAAGCCCAGCCTGGGCAACTTAGCCACTTAGCTAGACTGTCCAGAATACAAAGCGGCGAGGGTTGCGGGCCCAGGGTTCGGTCCTCAGAAACATGAAAATGAAACTTTGGGAAGGAGATAAAGCAGACAAGCCAAGGACCATCTCGCTGCCCAGAGGCACTGCTGTTAACCTGGTGTCTCTGTGTCCTGGGCATTTGCATGCCAGTCGCAGACGTGTGGACTTGCTCCTCACCTCCTAGGTCTGCCTGTTTATGAACAGTCAGCTGTTTCGGGGAAACCGGGTAACCAAGGTGGACTCCCAGAAGTTTGAGGCCTTCTGCTCCCCCAATCTGTCCCCACTAGCCACTGTGGGCGCGGATGTCACAAGTAAGCCTGCCAGGGAGTGGGTGATAACTGGGAGGAGCTGGTGCCAGGGGCCTGGGGGACTCCTGGCACGGAGGGGGGGTGGCGGGTGGGTAGAGGGGTGTCCTCAGGGTGGGCCCTGGAGGGCAGATCTGGGGCTCTGCCTCTTGCATGTCCTGTCCATCACGTGGGCCCACACCAGGTAATCCTCAGTGACCACTGTGGCTATGTGGTCCACTCTTCTCTGTGCTCTGGACCCGTGGGTGCTTGGCTATTCTTGTCCTCGTGGGGCTGTTTCGTCAGGCTTCCTGTCCGCAGGGAGCCTGGCCAGCCCTCCTTGCCCTGGTGCAGAGCTGCCCTCTTACCCCACCCCGCTCTCCCATCCACCCACAAGGCAGATCCTGCAAGGGCCTTGGTCCTGAGGGCAGCCCAGATCTGCCTGGGCCCCACTGCTTTCTGACCACAGGGCTTGTCCTGCCCTCCTGTCCGAGGGCCCCCCCTTGGGGCCTGGCCTCAGAGCCCCCACTGTGCTGGCTACCACACAAGGGCATCCGGAGCCTCGATTCCCTGCCCCAGCTGGGTTTCTGCAGGCATGGTGCTGGGGGGCTGCTTGAACCCAAGTGGCTGGTCGGTTGACCAGGTGGCTGGGCAGCAACCTGGGGCGGGGAGGCCCTTAGAGCCTGTCTGCTGTCAGGCAGACCTGAGCCCCACTTCTGTCCTGGGGCTCTCACCTGCACCCCCTTCCCCATGTTCCTCCCAGCTCCTTCCAGGAGTGTCTGTATGCCTAACAGTGCCCAGCGGGCCAAAGGCCTCCTGGGGGCACCTATGTGAGCTGGTCCTGCTGCCCAGGGAATGAGTGCTGCCCTCTAGGTCAGCTCCCCATGGGCACTGAGCCATACCTCACCTGGGTGGGCCGAGAGGCCAATGGCCTGGACCCCAGGCCTCCGCTATGCTCAGAGCCCAGCACCTCTGACCCCTCCCGACAGGGCAGCTGGCCCTTACCTGGCCACCTGGGGGCCGACCCGGACCCTGGCACCCTGAGCCCTAGCCTGGTTGTCCCCACGGTGTGCTGCAGGTGTGTGGGAGCCTGCGCCCCGCCTGCTGCACTGATGTCAGCCGGCCCAGCAGGTTTTGACACTGCCTTGAGAAATTCCAGGCTCAGCCCAGGGTGTGGCAGCTGGGGCCTCTGAGGGGGGCAAGCTGGGGGGGCGGCAAACCAGGCCCCCTCCCAAGACACAGCACGGGTGTGACCTCCCGGGAGCTCCCTGCCATCTCTGCATAGTTCTGGGAGCCTGGTGACAGTGACCAGGATGGAAGGGTAGTCACGTCCTCACCCCCAGGCCCTGCCTCTGCCTGAAGTCTGCCCAGCCTGAGAGGCCTGGAGTAGCGGAGGGGGGAAGGGGACACAGCTGGTAGCCACAGGTGGGGCCTTGGGCTGTGTCGACCATGCATTGAGCCCAGCGCCCTCCTTGGTACAGGGCAGGCCGCTCTCCTCCCAGATGTGCTGGAGCTGTATTGGCCACGAGTTCTGCTCCTGCAGCGTTCCCTGCTTTAGAGAGACAGGCCAGGGGCTTTACGGACTGTGCTGCATGGGCCTGGCCTGGTTAGAGCTGCCCTCTATCCCACTGTGTCCATTCCTGGCCTCAAGACCTGGGGATTTCATAGAATCTGTTCCCAGGCGGTGGCCACCAGATGGGCTTCAGTCTCCTCATCACCCCCTCGGCAGCCGTAACCCCACCCCAGCCTCATCTGCTGGTATAAGTCCCACAAGCACTCCACACTGATGCCAGCTCCCTCTGCATGCTGAGGGCTTCGAGATGCTGAGGCCCTGCCTGGCGTATCCAAAATGGCCTCTTCCTCTCCATTAAATGGGAATGGCTCTTAGAACAAGGGCCAGAGGCAGATGCACTTACATGCCTGTGGGAAGGAAGCACCCAGCCAGTTACAGGGTGGCCCTTACCTGGCCCCCTGGAGGCCGACCCAGACCCTGGCACCCTGAGCCCTAGCCTGGTTGCCCCCACAGTGCGCTGCAGGTGTGTGGGAGCCTGTGCCCCGCCTGCTGCACTGATGTCAGCCGGCCCAGCAGGTTTTGACACTGCCTTGCTCCTGCCTGGTCTCAGTTTCCCTGTGTGGGCCTGGCCCTGAGGATCCCTTTGGGGCCATTTAGTGCAGGTGGAGTCTCCAGCGTCCACCTCACTGGGCACCACCAGGGTCAGGTCAGGCTTCCTGTGTCAGCCTCGAGGTCCTTTGCTTGGCCAAAACTAAGAGGCACTGACCCCTTGCCATTTGCTGCAGAGCCCCAGAGTGTATGGTCTGGGGTGCAGGCAGGCAGGGGAAGGACAAGGCCTCTGGCACTTCTGGGCCACCTGACTGGAGGCTTCCTTTCCTAAATGTGAGAGGGTCTGAGACAGCCTTCCTTCACGCATCCACTTGGTGGGCAGTGGGCACAGTAGGTGCCCAGCGAGGGGGGCACTGGAACCTGGCACAGCAGCCTTTGTGCTGCTGTTGCATGTGCCTGGATGGCTGTGCCCTCCCCTTTGGCCTGCCAGGCACAGCCAGGCCTCCTGGTTGGGGGGGTCCCCTTCACACTCCTCCTGTGCTGATGAGCACGCAGGCTTACTGATGCCCTATCAGCCAGGTGATGGCCTCGCCTGTGTCCCAGTGGGACAGCACAGGGCTTCAGGTCCCATCAGCAACTCAGAAACCAGGGCCTGGCCTGAATCCTAAAGGCCACTCCTGACACCATCCCTGGGTCCCAGAGGAGGTGGGGGCCCAAGTCACCACTGCATGCTATTGCACCCCTGCCCCCTGGGCTCTTGGCACTGGCCTGGTGAGTGGGGCTGGGAGGATCTGCCCTGGCAGGAAGTTGGGGAAAGAGGCTGCCCCTGGGCACGGGGATCTCATACCCAGCCCCTCTCTGTCCTCAGTTGCCTGGGACCTGGTGCGCAAGGTCAACTGGAAGGACCCGCTGGTGGTGCACAGCAACATGGAGCACGACGTGGCACTGCTGCGCCTCTACCCTGGCATCCCGGCCTCCCTGGTAGGCCTGCCCTGCTCTGTACCCCAAGGGTGCCAGCATGCTCCCACACCCGCGCGCTCCCCAGCCGGCCAGCTAGTTCAGCCCCCACTTGGAATCTAGGCTCCACAGGGAAGCCCCACCTGCTAAGTCTCGGCTTCCCTTTGCCCCGGGCCCTTCCCATCCGCAGTGGGCACTGCCCTGTGCCCTCCTTGCCGTAGCCCCCACCTCCTCTGGGACCTAGGAACTGTGTCGGGAGTGGCCTTAGGATTCAGGCCAGGCCCTGGTTTCTAAGCTGCTGATGGGACTCAAAGCCCTGTGTTCTCCCACTGGGACACAGGCAAGGCCAGTGCCCAGCCAATAAGGAGTCAGGAATCCTGCATGCCCATCAGCACAGCCTCCTAGCCCTGTGCCAGCGCTCCCGCCCCTGCTACTGGGGCAGACAGAGCGCCCTGGCCAGCCTGTGGCTCCCTCTCCTTGTCTGCCACCCCTTGGCACATGTCCAGGGTACAAGGTCCTGCCTCACGGGATGAGGGGTCACTAGATAGGGAACCCATTCTCTGTGTGACCTGGGGCTGCCCACAGCTGATCTCAGAGCCACACAACAGGCACAGAACAGGCCCTGGCTCCCCCGCGACTGGAGAAGAAAGCAAGGCCCTCAGCAGCGTCCCCACGCGCTTGCGTCCCACAGGTCCGGGCATTCCTGCAGCCCCCGCTCAAGGGCGTGGTCCTGGAGACCTTCGGCTCTGGCAACGGGCCGAGCAAGCCCGACCTGCTGCAGGAGTTGCGGGCCGCGGCCCAGCGCGGCCTCATCATGGTCAACTGCAGCCAGTGCCTGCGGGGGTCTGTGACCCCGGGCTATGCCACGAGCTTGGTGAGAGCTGGAAGCCGAGGCTGGGAGGTGTGGGAGGGTGCAGGCCAGGCCTGGGCTGTGACAGCTACCCCATTCCCCTCCCTGCAGGCGGGCGCCAACATCGTGTCCGGCTTAGACATGACCTCAGAGGCCGCGCTGGCTAAGCTGTCCTACGTGTTGGGCCTGCCGGAGCTGAGCCTGGAGCGCAGGCAGGAGGTACACGCGCAGTCCGCTGTGTGCGCACAGGCTCCGGGGTTTGCGCATGCGCACATGTCAGCCAGCAATGCCTGTCCTTGCCCAACCTGGCTCGGGGACCCCCCTTTTTCTCTGGGGAACCTCAAGTTCTAGACAAACAGGCCCAGAGCCTCCCTGGAGCTCTCTCCTGCCCCGCCCTTCAGATCCCTGGGCTGCTGGTCGGTGCTGAGTTCGCAGGGCTGAGTGTGGGTCTCAGAGGCCGCCCCAAGGGTGGCGTCCTGAGCTGCACAGCTGAGCCCAGGGTCCTCTGTGTCCTCCAGCTGCTGGCCAAGGATCTTCGCGGGGAAATGACACTGCCCACGGCAGACCTGCACCAGTCCTCTCCGCCGGGCAGCACACTGGGGCAAGGTGTCGCCCGGCTCTTTAGTCTGTTCGGTTGCCAGGTATGCGGTATGGACTGTGGCAGCACCTCTGGAGCGGCAGGCCACGGGCCCTACAGGACGAGCCAGCCCATGGCCACTTTCATTCAGCCCTGTCCACCAGGAGGGAGACCCACAGGGGCCCTGGGAGCCCAAGGTGCAGGTTCCTCTGCACAGGACTTGGGTGTGAAGGGTTGGGGCCTGGGGCCTCTGGCCTCTGAGACCCTGGTCTCCACTGTGCAGCGCCCCTTGTAGATGCACCCTCTTCTGAGCATCCCTCCCCACGCCTGGGTGTCCAGAGCAGGAGGGCAAGTGCGGACCCGGACCAGCTGGGGCACAGCACTGTGCCTGGGGCCTGCCGGGCTCCATCCCTGGCAGAGCTATCAGGGCAGTTCTGTGATCTTCCTGCCAGGCCAGTGTGTTATAATAGAGCAGAGGAACTGGAGTGTGTGGCCTGTCATCAGGGTGTGACCTTGGAATAGCCAGCTGCCAGCAGCTTTGTGACCAGACTGGGCCATAAGGTTGGAGGGGTGGTGCTGCTGGGCCTTTGAAAAGACCCACCTTCAAGAGGCTTGAGGTGCCCCTGGGTGGTCGTCACCCTTTTCTTTTGCTAATCCACACCCTTCCCACTCACTCACTGGAGCAAGGATTTGGAAGAGGAAATGGACTCAGAAGGGGTGGCAGGCTGGGTCACTCCTACTGGGGATAGACCCAGGTGGTGGCCCTGCATCTGGACCTTTGCTCCAGGGTGTCGGCTCACACAGATCTTGGGTGGGGTAGTGGGGCCTGGGGTGTATGGTCCCAGCATTTTCCCTTTGGGGTGGACTTTGCTGCCTTTGGCCCAGGGTGCCAGGGCCCCATTGCACGGCACAGGCCCAGACTGTGCTGTCATTCTCCCAGGAGGAAGATTCGGTGCAGGACGCCGTGATGCCCAGCCTGGCCCTGGCCTTGGCCCATGCTGGTGAACTCGAGGCTCTGCAGGCACTTATGGAGCTGGTGAGCCCCGCAGTACCGGCCCCTCCCCAGCGTGGGCTGGGGGTGCTGACCCACCGTGGGTGGATGCCCTTTCTGTCCTTGATAGCCCTGCATGGTGTCTGCCCAGCATCAATGCACCCAGACCCCCTCCCCACCCTCTCTTAGTGTGGCCTGCCCTTGTGTCTCCCAGGGCAGTGACCTGCGCCTAAAGGACTCTAATGGCCAAACCCTGTTGCATGTGGCTGCTCGGAATGGGCGTGATGGCGTGGTCACCATGCTGCTGCACAGAGGCATGGATGTCAATGCCCGAGACCGAGACGGCCTCAGCCCACTGCTGTTGGCTGTACAGGGCAGGTACCTGGGGCTGTGCACTGTGATGGATGTGTTGTTAGGGGAACCTGCTCTGTGTGAACAGACCAGGTGGCCTGACTGGGGTGATCAGGAGGGCCCTGTAGAGGAAGTGACCTCCAAGCTGATCCAGGCAGGGTAGTTTTAGAAAAGGGGAGCCACTGGAAAAGTGCAGGAGGCTCCTGGGGCTCCTGAGCCCACCGCTGTGTCTGTACGCTAGGATAGGCCAGAGCCAGCAGGGGTACAGCTGTTGGGCTCAGGCTCCCGGGATGCCGAGCCTGAGGAGTGTAGCAGGGTGTGAGGCCCCTGTGTGGCAAATCCCTGCCTTGCCCATCCCTCCCTGCTCACCCACAGGCCCTGCAGGCCCTGGGGAGGAGCCAGGGAAAGAGATTCCCCCCCACCAGAGGTTCTCCTGTGGTGCCTCGGCCTTGGCAGGAGGCCCCTGCAGTGGCCCTGACCCCAGGCCTGGAGTAGGTGCAGAGGGCATCCTCACAAGTCCTTGGGAGAGCATGTGGCTGTGCTGCGGGCTGGTACTGTTCCCCGTGGCCTCCATATGCTCGGATGCAGAAACTGTCTTGGCTTTGTGACACTGCAGTCACGCCTGTCTGACAGCAGGTCATCCAGCCCTACCCAAGTTCCCCAGACCCAGTCACTGAGGCCAGGGATCCAAGCCCAGCACCCCAGGTCCCTGTTTCAAGCTGAGGGCCCTGGGAGCCATGTCGTGGGAAGGCTTAAGTGTTCCTTGAGGAATGATCCAAGCTTCCAGGATAGCAGGGGGAGCTGCAGGGTGACCCCTGGGCCTGGCCAGCGTGATCTGGGCAGGGATTTGTGTCTGGTGCCCTTGGGGGCTGGTGGGTGGGAGGAGATGAGATGAGCGTACACCGTCTCCTCCCGGCCGCCCACCTGGCCCTGCTGAGCTGGAGTGGCCCAGAAGCCAAGCCACGCCAGAGGGCACAGGGCCCCCTCAGCTGCCCTGTGGCCATGTAAGCTACAGTGTATATCTACACTTGGTATGAGGTTCTGGAAGCAGATCACCCCACTGCACTGATGCACCCTGTCCTTGGCCTGCTGGAGCTCCATTGTGCCCCATCCCCACTGGGCAGACTGCACCCTGAAAGTGAACTCAGGGAGTCACCTTGGGAAACTGCTTGGGTCCCTGGCCTGGAGTCCCGACAGCCCACTGCTGTAGACCTCTGTCTGTAGCCTTGACCCCTCTGACCCTCAGGGCAGACAGCTCAGCTTCCAGAGCTGGTCCCAGGCCTGGCTGAGAGCTGGCTCCAGGGTGAGTGTAAGACAGTTGTCGGGTGCAGCAGAGACCCAGTGCAGACTGTCCGCCAGGCACTGTCCCCAGGATGGGCCAGGGGCACCACTGGGGCATGCAGTGGAGGAGCTGCTCAGACAGCACAGGCCCCAGAGGGCACAAAGGTGGTGGGACTTTAAGAAGGATATGTTGTGTGGGCCTGGGCAAAGGGCCAGGTGGCAGCTGCATCTGCGGCCAGAGCTGCCCAGCACAGTCTTCCTCACACAGGCATCGGGAATGCATCAGGCTGCTGCGGAAGGCTGGGGCCTGCCTGTCCCCCCAGGACCTGAAGGATGCAGGGACCGAGCTGTGCAGGTGAGGGTGCAGGTGACTGGCTGGCCAGGGCACGGGGGCCAAGCAGGATAGCCATGTCCCATCTGTGTCCCAGCCTGGCGGCAGGCAGAAGTATCTACCTGCCACATCCTGGGCCCCCTAGCTTAGAGGACAGTCCAGTGGGTGTGGCAATCATACACTGCACGGGGGACTCAAGCAGTGGGGGAGTCAAGTAGGGCAGAGGCTGGAGACCCATGCCCGTCACTGTTCCTGTAGCCAGGGCCCCAGGCTAGAGAGTGGGCGGCCACGGAGTTGGGCCGGCTGGGAAGGGGGAGGGCGGATGGGAGGAGTGAGGCGCCTGCTCCTCAGGAGAGGACCCTGATCCCTTGGCACCAGCTCCTCTCCTCATCTGGCTCCAAACCCCACAGTCCTGCATGTGGGGTCAGGGGAGACTGGCTCCCCCGCACTGGTCTTTGGTGCCCCAGGGTACGGCTGCTTCTTGGTGATGGGGGCCCAGGCTGGGAGGTGGGGTGAAGTGCAGGGGTCCCAGGAGCATGGGACCCCTTTTTGAGGGGATTTGTGAGATGGCTTGGTCCAGTGCTGAAGTCCAGGGAGGCCTTGATGACTCCATTGACAGCTGGATAAACTGAGGCATAGCCAGTTCCATGGGAGCCAGGACTACAACCATCATCTGGAACCCTGCTTTGGAGTGGGTCAGCCTGCCAAGGGGTGCAGTCGGGGGCCGCTGTGTGAGAGTTGTGGGTGGGGGTCTGGGAGGGACCAGTGATTCACTCAGAAATTACTGGGCACCAGTATGGGTTGCTGCACAGATACCTCCTGATAAGGAGGGAGTCACCAGGCCTGGGGGGCCCAGCGTCAGCCCAGCCAGGCTGAGGTCCCGGGGGTGGAGTGGGGGCCTCCCCTCCAGGCCAGGCCCCCTGCACTCCTAGCCAGGATCCTGTTCAGGCTGCGGAGCCATTGCTACCTCCTTCCTCTCACCCAGGCCCTTGAGAAGTGGCTCTGGGATGGGAGGAGGGTGATGTGTATATGTGCAAGCACATGTGAGTGTGTGTATGTACACGTGAGTGTTCATGTGTGTATGTACACGCGCGTGCCTCCGCCTGAGTCACAGCCACACCCGCCGGTGAAACCAGGCTCCTGCCCAGGGTGGGGCGCTGCTGGATCAGCTGTTTGGGGCCAGCTGTGTGGAACCTTGAATGGGAACGGGCAGCAGGGCACACAGGTGGGAAGGTGCCCATTAGCCCCTGACGGCTCCCTGCCCCCAGGCTGGCATCCAGGGCTGACATGGAAGGCCTGCAGGCATGGGGGCAGGCTGGGGCCGACCTGCAGCAGCCGGGCTATGATGGGCGCAGCGCTCTGTGTGTCGTGAGTGTGCCACCCCCTGTACCCCTGTGCCTCCTCCAGGAAGGCTACCCTGACCCATACACCAGCTCCCTCTCCCTTGCCATGCCTGTCCCTGCAAGGAACCCTTGGGGCTGTCTCCCTTCCCTGTCCCAGACCAAGCCTGGAACTGTGGGGCACATAGGGCCCCATGTGCATGAGCTGGAGGTGTGGGAGAGGGGCAGGGTGTCCTGGGGGCCTTTATGGTCCCTGAGCAGCCCCCCCATACTCCCCCACAGGCAGAAGCAGCCGGGAACCAGGAGGTGCTGGCCCTTCTGCGGAACCTGGCACTTGTAGGCCCGGTGAGTTGTGTCAGAATCTCAGGGCTGGCTAGGCTGGAACACAAGGCCCAGGGAGGGGCTGTGGCAGAGCCCTGCCTCCAGGTCCCGCTGGGCCTGCACGTTTCTCAGGAGACCACCCATTCCCAGGAAGTGCCGCCTGCCATCTGATCGCCAGCAATCCCGCTGTGGTGTGAGCCACTCCGCCATCTGCTGCTTTGACCCACTCGAGGGACCCTAGCACACGACCCCCCAGCAGGATGCACCCCACTACTTAGAGTATACCCCAGGCTGGCTCAGTGACAAGCTGCAAAGGTCTTTGTTGGCAGAACAGCAATAAAGTAACTACAGAGTGGCCACCTCCCAGGCCCCCTGAGTCTAGTGTGCTGGGTCTGTTGGGCTGCAGCCGTGGCTGTGGGAAATGTGGGCGCCGGGCGCTAGGGCACCCTGGGGACCAGAGGGACAGTCATCCCTCTGGGCGGGGTGAGGTGGCACAGGGTGGAGGCCTGGACCAGCCACCCTCCACCACCCTGTACCCCGTCCTCATCATCGGGCAGGGCACAAGGCTGACAGCCCGAGGATGGTAGGAAACTTGACATTGTCTCTACCTGGAGCACTGCCTGTGGTTACTCTAGCCCCACTCAGGTGCGCCTCTGTCCCCACCTATCATGCACCACTGCTGGGGGTCAGGAAAGAGGTGACCAGCCCCAGGGTGCCGGCCAGGGACTGCTACAGGTGTGCCTATGGACATGGCAGCCACCTGCCTGATCAGAGCCTGGTTGGGGCTAAAATCAGGAGTTTGGGCCCAGGTCAGCTCCTGGTCCAAGCTTTAGGTGCCAGCAGGGGCAGTAACTGCCCCAGGACAGAGCCACCAGACACCTGGCACTGCTGTGCACAGTCCTGGCCTCTGCTGCCACCCCTGGCCTTGGCACCTGTGTACCCCACGCCAGGTCTGGATCGTGCCCCTCTGTCCACTGGCGTTAGTCCCCTGGAGCTGGGGTGTGGGAGGATGGCCCTCTGGAGCTTGGGCAGATGCATTACCCAAGACCTAGCACTTGGCACCCAGGTGGGCCAGGCTGGGGCTCCTCAGCCTGGTTCCCAGGCCCCCGCTAAGCCCTGAGGTGCAGACTCCCCCGAAGGTACTGCAACTGGCAGCCTCCCAGCACCTCACCCAGACAGGTGTGCGGGCCTTGCACAACCAGTGATGCCACATGAGGATGGCCAGTCCCAGGCCTTTGCCCCACACCTGGATGGAGCTCTGGAGGAGGTGGCAGGGCTGGGCCCACCCTGATGCCTGCACTTAGCAGCTCTCAGGCAATGCCCACTCTGCCCAGAGGGGCCGAGGGACTGGGTGGCGCTGTCACTCGTGGCCACGCTGCACTCAGCACTTGTCACAGCCTGCAGAGCCAGAGGTTGTGAAAGTTGCAGGTGGTTCATGTTACCCACATGGCAGGATCCTCCCAAGCGTGTGCCAACCTGCTGGTGTGGTGACGCCCACCGGCCTGGGATGCACGCCCTGCTGGGGGGGGGAACGCCCACACTGCCACCATCTAGGGAGTACCCTTGTCACACTGGCTTGTCCCCAAGTGGGTCAGACCGGCTCGGCAGAGATGCTCCCGTGGTGGTGGGGGAGCTGCGGCAGCTGGACAGGCCCCACTCTGGGGCTGCTGTGCTGCCAGACCCAGAGCATCACCAGGGCAGCTGGGGTACAGGGCTGGAGGCCTGGGTGTCCTTGGGGACAGGCTGGCCAGTGGGGGCCATCAACCCCAAGTCACGGGGAAACTGCAGGGGTGGGGGGCTCAGCACTGGGCCTGCAGCCCCTCAAACACATGGAGAGCCAGGCACCAGGCGGCTTTGGAGCGCTCCCATTCTGCTTGTGTTGGCTCCTGTGTCCCCACCACTGTGTAGACAGGAAACCAAAGCACAGCTGTGCACTTCTGTGTCCAGGGTTCCACTCCCACACCCACACCGGCAAGAGCTGGTGATTGGTCCCCGGGGTCTCGCGACAGACAAGGATGTGCGTGGGCGGCCTGAGCCGGGAACAGAGCGGCGCACAGACGCGGCGCTCTCACCTGGTAATTTCATGCTGGGGAAGCCTCCGCTCCCATGGCCCATTATCTCGGGACCATCTCTCCCTCATGGCCCCGTGTTTCCAGCGCCCTTGCCGGGGATGCTCAGCTGCGCAGAGCTTGGGCCTGCAGCCCATTTCCACAGCCAAGTGCGGTTTAATCCCTGGGACGTCACTGCCTCTGAGACACTGGGTTTCCCCGACTGCAACCAACGAACCCATCACCATTCACTTTATGGGGCGGTTGCTCCAGCACACGGAAACGACCCCACTCCACGTGGTGGCCACCTCGTGACCTGCGTCCAGGCTGCACGCCACCCATAACCACCCACCAAGGCTCAAGTTTTGGGCAGGGACTTGGGGTCCCTCTCTCCCTCCCCCAGGCTGCAGAGTCGACAGTTCTGTGCGCCAGCTCTGTGCGGAGCAGGGCGGGGCGGGTCCTGCAGGGCGAAGGGCTCTCCAGGCGGCAGGACAGGCTGGCCTGCGCCCCGCGTGCGCTGCCCCTTCTCGCGTCCCCACAGAGACAAAGGCCTGGGGACCAGAAACCCGCGGGCCTCTCCCCGCCCCTCTACAGTTTCACTTTCTCTTTGCTCTCCTCCCACGGAGCGCCTTTGAAGGGAGCACACGGGAAGGGCGTGTCTGCTCGGCCCGCCCCTCCTGCTCCGGCCATCACCTTACTCGGCGCCCTGGCCCGAGACCCGGACTGCGGGGAGCCCGCGCGCCACCGGTCCAGGCTAGGAAGCTGGCGTCCCCGGGGCCTGCTCCAGGCCAGGTGCACCCAGTCCCGGGGCTGGAGGCGGGGGCGCCGGGCGGGGCTGGGCAGCCGGTGAGTCAGGACCACCCCCGCGCGGGCGCGTCGAGCAGGTCGCCGGCCCGAGGACGACCCGCCGCGCGACCCGCAGCCCAGGAGCCGCCCGCCTGGAAAAACCGGTCCGGCCAGCACGGCAGGCGCATTCCGGCGCCGGGGAGGGCGGGCGCTCCGCATAAAAGACGCGGCGGCAGGCCGCTGGCGCAGGAGCGCAGCCGTCCGGCCACGCGGGCGAAGGGCCGCCGGAGGCCGCGACGCCGCTCTGGGCGGAGGGTGCTGCGCTTGGCCGAGCCCTGGGCGCCCGTGACGGCGGGGCACACGGCCCGGCTGGACTCAGGGCGCGGGCCGGTCTTCGCGACCCCGGCGACGCACGCGGTCCCGAGGGCAGGGACCTTCTCTCTCCACAGCGCGCTGAGCTGAGGTGCCGCAGACTTGCCCGCCGGGTCCAGTGGTTCTTAACAGTTCAACAGTTCTGTAGGGCAATTGTGAAATGTTTAGGACCACTAGACCCGGCGCGCTCGGCGACGGTGGGGGCGACACCGGCCACCGGACGTCTTCCACACGGCCTGCGGTCAAGGTCAGAGCCAGGGCCGCGCGCTTCTGGCTCGGCGTCGCGACCTCAGCGGAGGAGCCCCAAGCGCTCGCCCTGCAAGACCCCGGGCTCAGGCCGCCGCAGTGTGCCTTCCGCGGGCCCGGGCTGGAGGGATGACCCGGACGGAGGTGCGCACTCGGAGAGCCGGGCGCAGCCAAGAGGTGGGCGGGCGTGGTTGCTCGAGCTGTGGGAACCGCTGAGGTAGGAGCGCCTTATCGCCCACGTTACTGGCGCGTTGCCGGCTTGGAGACGCCCTCATCATCCTCCTTTGACCCATAGGCCGCACCCCTGTCGAAACTCCGCCGGGTTCCCAGCGAGGTTAAAGAGCGCTCCTTGCCCTGGGCGTCCTGATTGTCAGGACGGCCACACCCTCCTGCCCTGGAGAGGGCTGGGAATCTGCCTGCCGAGCAATTCCTGTCACCTAGGGCCTGGGAACGCTGTGTGGCCAGAGAGGCAGGGGTCCAGTGCTCTGCTGCTGAAGGAACCAGGCCAGAAGCCGGCTGGGAAGGGAATGCGGTGGAGACAGGCTTGCACACCTGACATGGCTGGAGTCCCTTGGGATGGAAGGCTGCCCTGGTGGGTGGAGAGCTCCCTTGGGAGAGGTCTGGGGCTGACCACTGCATGGTTCTGTGTGGGCCTGGGAGCCACCCGGCAATGGACCATTGTGTCCCCACAGCCCACAGGCCAGATCCTGTCCACCTGGGTGTGGTGCTGACCTGCCTGGAACCTGCCGGGCCTGCTGGTCCAGCTGCACCCTCTGGGATGCACGGAGCTGCTTGGCCTGGCCTGCATGGGCTGGCGTTTGGGGCCATGCTGGACAGCAGGGACTGCTATGGCATTCCTTGCCTGCTTCCTCTGTGCCCGTGTGAGAATGCTCTGGAACCTGGGGAAGGCCCGGAGCAGGGTTGCTGTCCACCAGCTGGAGGGCCAGGTGCCTCACTGCCTGGCAGATGTCACCGTGACCCTTTCAGGGCAATGGGCAGCACAGCACGTGCCAGGCACCGCATGGTGGCGGTTTTATTTTACACCGCTTTGTCCTTGTAGTTCGGTGGCGCAGTGAGGGGCTGGGTGGGTGCACAGGTGTTTCCATTCCCGTGTGCTGTAGACGTGTATGTTCTAGGCTGATGAAAATAAACACATTCCACAGCATCCGCTGTCCCTGCGGCTGGCGTGCTTTTCCTCCAGGGCTCACCTCCCTGGCCTAGCCCTCCCGAGCTAACCTCTTTTCCTTCCCTGACAGGCAGAGGTGTGGGGGTGTCCCAGTCCCAGCCCTGCCTCTGGCCCTTGGCTCCTGCTGCCAGCATTCTTACTGCCAGAGAGAGGGACCCCTCCAGGGTGCAGGCAGCAGTAGGCCACTGGGCCAGACACTTGAAGGAACCAGCTGGGGGTGTGCCTATCCCAGCAGTGGCTCTGGCTGCTTCCTGCCTGACCCCTCTCCAGCTGGAGACCTCAAACTGCCCCTGGAGAGGTTAGAGACCTCAAACTGCCCCTGGAGAGGTTAGAGAGCTGCGGGGCTGGAGACAGGCAGCGGACCCCCTCCCCCCTGCCCTAGTCGTGGGGGTCAGAGTCCCTGGTGGGTTCAAACCCCAGCTCTGCCACCTACAAGCAGGTGACACTGGCAAGTCCCATAGAAGATCTATGTCCTGTAAGTAGGGCTCCTTGTACAGGGTGTCTGGGGCAGAGATAGTGCATCTTAGAGGTCCTTGGGCTCCCTGGGGCTGTTGGGGACAGGTGGCTCCTCTGTAACAGTCACCAGACCGAGCTCTCTGGCACCACAGCTGCCGCATACCCAGTCTCCCTGTCTCTCCAGTGACAGAAGACACCCAAGGTGCCTGGTATCCATTCCCTATGGGCAGAGGGACTCCTGGCCAGGGCCCAGCTTCCCTGTGCCCTGTGACTCAGTTCCCCCGACATGTGACTGGGGGCAGCTCCCAGGTCCTACACTCTGCTTCCTCTGCCTCTTCAAGCAGGGCCAGGACTCCCAGCCAACAGGGCTGTACCCTGGAGCACCACTGAGTGTCTCTGGATGACCACTGGCTATCTGCTGAGGTCCCCTGAGAATTTCTGGGTTTAATGTTGCAAGTCCCATGTTGTGGGAGGCCCTCAGCACTAGGCAGCCCAGAAGGACATGGTGGACACCACCCTTGTGGCTCAGACACTGACCAGCTTGTCTTTCCCGTGAGAGTTGCTCAGCCGGTATGCTAAGTTGGTGACTCACCCGGAGGCTAAGATCAGCGCAGAGGCCCAGGCTCCAGGAGCTGGGAGGAGCTGGGGTCTGTGTTTGCTGAGGGCCACGTCTTACACAGCAGCTTATGGCAAGGGGAGACAGCTTGCAAGAAGGGTAGTCATGCATTTGGGGCTTTGGGAGATTGCCCCATGCCTCCTATCCCTGGGGGGCAGGAGTCCCTCTGGCTCTCCCCAACTGAGTCCTGGGCACAGTAGGGCCTTCTACATCCATGTCCATTCCCATGGCAAGCAGGACCTGCACAGGCCTGGGCTGGCTGAGGGCTGTGCAGGGCCTGGGGTGTCTTAACTACAGTCTTGCAGTGGCTGGTGGTCAGAGGGAACCGGAAGGACAGCAGATGGTGCCAGACCGTCTCTGTGTCCTCCATGACTCAGGGAGGGCTCTGGGCCCGTGACTCTGCCTATGCATCTGCTTTGTGTCCTGAAAGCTGCAGGCAGGGATAGGAGGGGGGGAAGTGGCTGACCATAAGCCGGCCCGGGGCCTTTCAGTGTGAAGTTAATGGCTGCACAGTAAAGCACAGGCTTCACTTGAAGGATTGAGTCCGTACACGTGCACTCACGAGCCACCACTCTACAGTCAGAGCAGTGGTCAGGACCTCTCACTCGCCCAGCAGGGCGGAATCTGCCCTGCAACTGCCTGCCTTCCCCAGTGCCTGGCTCCAGAGTTCTCTTTGTTGGAAAGTTTTACCTGAGAATTCCTGTATCTTTGGTAGATACAGGACTATTCAGGTTGTTTATTTCTTTTTGAGTTTTAGTGGATTGTGGCTTTCACAATTTTGCTCACTCAGTCTAATTTGTCTAATAAATTTATTGGTATAGAGTTGTTTGTCATAGTCCATTATTATGTATTAATATCCTAGAGTGTGTGAAGGCCTTCTCCCATTCTTAATGTGGATACTTTGTGTTTTCTTTCCTTTTTCCTGGACCAGTCTGGCTAGAGCTTTATCATTTTCATTGGTTTTCTTTTTAAAAAATAGGTTCGGATTTTACTGTTTTTCTCCATCATTTTCGTGTTCTCTGATTTCCAGTTCGTCACTGATTTCCACACTCAGCCTTAGCATTTCCTTCTTTGTCATCTATACCCAGTTTTATTTGCTGTTCTTTTTCTGGGTCCTTTCTGGAAAAAAAAAACCTTCATTTATTAATTTGCTTGACAAATAAAGTTGAAAAATTTGTCATGTGTAACTTGTTTTGAAATCAGTCTACATTATGGAGTTGCTAAATCAAGGTAAGCGGGATAAGTATGACTTCACACACTTGCAGTGTTTTGTGGCGGGAACCTTAACCTGTGCTCAGCATCTCTCAGTAACTCGGCAGACACCTTGTTATTAACCACACCGCCGTGCTGCAGAATGGACCTCCTGGACCTGTTCCTCCTGCCAACTGAAATGTGATTTCCGGTCAACGTCTTCCAAACTTATTTTTCTAGTTTCTTAAAGTAGACAGTGAGTTCATTTATATCCGACCACTTTTTTTTTTGTCTTTTTCTTTTTTATCGGTACCGGGGATTGAACTCACGACTGCCTGCTTGCAGGGCAGGCGCTTATGCCGCTGAGCTAAATCCCCAGCCCCCTCTCTGACCACTTTTAATATTGGCATTTTAGTGCTATAAATTTCTCCCAAGTAATACTTTAGGTATATTTTCCTTTCATTTTCATTCCATCCATCTTGCTGATTTCTCTTTTGAATTTTTCTTTGGCAGTTGGATTATCTGGCAGTGTACATGTAGTTTCAAAATCCTTGGAACATCTTTCAGATATTCAGGATTTTTTAATTCTATTATGGTTAGAGACTACATCATGCATTATTTGAGTAATTAAAGTTTGTTGGCAGCTGGGCATGGGAATGCCCACCTGTATCCTGCCACTCTGCAGGGCGAGGCAGGAGGACTGCAGGTTTTAGCCCAATCTGACACTGGCTTGGCAAGATCCTGCTTGAAATAAAAATGAAAAAAGGGCTGAAGATCTAACTCAGTGCAAGACCTTGGGTTCAGTCCCCAGAACTACAAATAAAAGAGTGTATTGGGTTTGTCTCGTGGCCACTCCATGCTTTACTTTGATGAGTGTTCTGTGTACTGGGGCAGAATGTCAGTGGTTCCTTTGCCGGGGGACTGTTCCACCTGATGCATGGTTCAAAGTGTGGTTTCTCAGCTCTGTGAGGGGTTCATCTGGGTATTCAATGTGTCTCACACTCCCCCTGTGGGCTTGCAGGGTGGGAACCTGTCACAGGCCAACTGCTGTGTCAACTGTGATAGCCAACTGCTGTGTCAACTGCTGGGTTTCGGTGTGCCTTGTGTGGCGGAGAGGACCGCTGAGGAGGGAGTACTGACTGGGTCTGAGTGGCACCAGCCGACAAGCTTGCAGCCTGAGTGGAACAAAAGGGGACAGGACAAGGTGGTCTTACTCTGGTTTCTTTGGAGGAGCTCCAGTGTGCACTGTCTCCTTGGGCTGCGGTCTCCAGGCTTCCAGCACAGGCCACTCCAGGTCTCTAGGTCCTCTGCCTCTGCCTGTACCCCTCGGCTCTGCATCACCAAGGCAGCCCTCCTGCAGGCTCCACTCCTGACTCTGTAGGTGGCCCCTGAAAGGCTCCCTGTACATCATGTCTGTATCTGTGTCTGTCTGTCTGTCTATCTGGCCATCTATCTGTCTAGTATTGTATTAAATCTGTTCCTCTAATGAGCCCTGTCTGGTACACAGGTCAAGGGGCATCGCCACGTAGATCAGGCCAACTTGGTTGAAGTCCGACATCTAGAGCGACTGTGTCCTTTGTTCTCTTCTGGGATAAGCCTTTCATCTTGGTTGTATTCTTCACTCTGAAATTTCCTTTTTTCCAATTTGCTTGTAATTAGTCTGTGGGGGTCTGTTTATATTCTTTTTCTTTGAACAGATTTTTCTCTTCAACCTATGTTTTCCAGTTTTATAGTGTGTTAACCAAGGCATTAAATGCATGTTCTTTAGCGCATGCTAAAGATCTTGCCCTTGTTCAGTTAGTCTCCCCTTTTTAATTAGAATGCTTTGGCCATTTACATTTATTGGGATTATTGATACATTTGAGTTTTGACTATCATCTTACTCTTTGTTTTATCTGTTCTTTGTTCTTCAGTTCCTTTTATGGTTGCTGCCTTTTTTGGATTGAGTGAATATTTTATAATTCCATTTTTTCATTTGCTGTGTGATTAGTTGTAACTTTTTGATATATTTTCCCATTGGATATAGTTATATGTCACTTAACAATGGGGACATAGTCTGAGAAATATCTCCAAGGTGATTTTGTCATTCTGCAAACCTCATAGATTGTTCTTATCCAAACTAAGATGGCTGTGATGACACTCGGCCAAAGACTGTTATGGGATAACATTAGTGCATGCTACACGGCACTGACGGGTCTGTCATTATAGGATATGTGACCATATAGTAAAATGATTTAAAGTTTTTTCCCAAATGCTTTTTTTTTTTGGTACCAGGGATTGAACTCATGACCTCATGCTTGCCAGGCAGCACTTACACCACTGAGCTAAATCCCCAGCCCAAATACTATTTATTTCACTAAAGCCCAGAGAGAAGCAGTGCTGGGATTACAGGCATCTAACACTGTACCTTCTGTTTCAGTCTAATAATTTTTTCCCTCCTTCTTCTTCCTCTAAAACCTTTTATATTTCTTTTGCTTTTTGGTAGATTCCTTGGGTTTTATCTTTCAGTCCTTTTCTTGAATTTTATTTCTGTTATCAATTTTTTCCAAGCGGTTCTTTGCTGCTCCCTGAATTTCCTTTGGACTTAAATTCATGGAGCCTAATACCTTCTTTCTGTGAGGAAACCCTGTAGCTTCACCCTAGAATAATGACAGGGATGTCGTGGGGATGGTGCTCCTGAAGTGGGGAGCTGTGCTCTTGGTGGGTGGCCCTGGGACCCCAAAGCACCCCTATCTTGGTCACCCTAGAAGTCAGTCCTGGCATCACTGTTCCGTGTGGCAGGTCACAAGTGGGCATTCTTCCCAGGCGTAACACACACAGATGCGCAGGGTCTGTATGCACAAGGCCCCTTTGCACCCTGCTCTCTGCCTGGAGAAGCTCCTGGGGGGACAGAGGGGACCTGTGAGTGCCACCCAGAAGGGCTCCCCAGGAAGGACCTTTTCTGGCACCTGGCTCGTGTTGTCCAGATTGTGCACTGGGACCAGGGGGGTCCTCAAAGTTTCCCGGATGGCGCTGTCAGGTGAAGCACCTAGAGCTCAGTAGGAGTCCTGTCCCTGTCCCTTGGATACTACCTGCTTCAGGTGGAGGCTGTGTCCACTCTGGGAGGGGCAGAGGGAGACTGAGCAGGAAGAGGAAGAGGAAAGGAGCAAGGGATGCAGGGGTCAGCAGGGCCTGTTCCATGGGGTGGAGGAATGCAGGGAGGCAGCTGGACTGGCAGGCCTCTTAGACCCAGGCCACAGGGCCTCAGTTTTGCTATGGTCATAGGCAGGAAACGGGACCAAGGATCACTTTGCTTTCCTCTGGCCACAGGGACCATGGCTGATTGCGCCATCTGCTGGCGTCCAATGCAGCACCTTCCTTCCAGAGGCAGCTGAGCCAGGCAGACTCCAGCAGGGGCCTGGGTGTTGGTGACACAGCAGAGGTTAAGGCAGCCTGACCCTTAAGCGGTGGTGTTGGGGAGCTGACCCTGACTGCTGGCTGGGACCCGAGGAAGGGGGTGACCATGGACTCAGTTAGGGACTCCATAGGTCTGGGTCCTGCTGGGAACCCGACAGTGGGAGCAAAATAGGCCTCTGGCTCTGCTCTGTGGCCATGGTTTGTTGGCAGCGGCGGGGATAGAGGTCCTGAGGCATGGCATGTCGGGGGGTGGGAGTGGCAAGAATGGGTGACTGAACTGGTGAACTGATGAGCAAGCCCAGGGAATACAGGGAAGCCTCCCTGACCAGGAGCCCAGCAGGCGCTGGCCGAGGTGCTGAAGCCGCGTGTGGCTGCAGTGCCTGTGCCCTGGGCCTAGCTCTGGTTGGGGAACTGGGGCATGGGAGTGGGCAGGATGGGCTGGGCCGCTGACCAGTGAGCATCCTTGTGCTCAGGCAGTGGCCTGGCCCTGCTGGTCACTCTGCCTGACAGAACGTTTGTGTCCTAGTGTCCTCTCTGGGGTCCAGCTGTCTCCAGGCTGGGCACTCCCAAGTCAGGGTCCCACCCCTGCCCCAGCTGCTGTCTTGGGCCCAGTGCTGGGCGAGGGGTGGAGGCAGCAGTCCCAGCCTTGGAGATCACAGTGAGTGGTCTCCTAGGATGGAGGTCAGATTAAGCATGCAGACACTGTCACGTGGCCTGAGCAGAGACGGCTACGGTAAACATGGGCTCTGGCTACATGCAGCAGGCAGGCTCCTCTCCAGGCATGCAGATGCCCCGTAAAACCCTGGGGGACAATATCGATCTTCCCTGTGTCTGCGAGGAGCCAAGCCACCTCCCAAGCCAAGGCACAGGGCTGCTGGGATCCCTGCTGTCCCCTGGAGGTACCACTCCCCACAACGAGAGCTGGGCCTTCCATGCTCCTGGGGCGGGCTGCAGGGAGTGTGGTGAGCCAAGGCCTCCCAGGCAAGGAGAGTGACTCCCCGCCCCATGCTTTGAAGATCTGAGGGTCCATTGATGCTGAGCAGGGCTCAGGTCTTACTGTTGAGATAAAACTAGCAGCTAGAACAACCAGTGCAGGGAGGGGTGTAGTGAGGCAGGAAACGCTCTCCGGCCCCAGCCTGCAGGCAGCAGTTCCATGTCTCCTGTCCCTGCCGGGGGCACGATGTGCCTCAGGACAGGTGAGGCTGTCTGCACGCCACACGTCTGTCCCTGAGTCTTGTCCAGGCCATTGTCCTGAGGGGTCCCATCCCACCTGTGGTCTGTCCTGTCCCGGAGGAGGAAAGGCCAGGACTGGCTGCTCTCCTAGTACAGACGCAGTCATGTGCACCCTGGAAGTGAGGCCTGCTGCCCCTGCCACTGGGCAAGTGCTGGCTGCAAGGACGGTGTCCCTTCCTTAGGCTGGCTGGAGTGGGGACTGGTCCATGTGTGCCCAGGTGCCTAGGGCCCTCCTCACTCCTGCCTGTCACCCAGGCTCCTCACGCTGTGCCCAGTGCAGGGACCTGACCACTCCAGCCTCCCTGAAATATTGCTGTGCGGGTCTGATTGGAAGCCAAGCTTGGGCAACTAACCCTGAGGCAGCTCCGCTCACTTGCGGGAGTTTTTTTTTTTATGTTTTGCCCCCTTGGCCTAGATTTCCCCAGGGACGGTTTTGACCTCGGCCACAGCCCTGGTAAATTAAATGTTAAAAATCTGCAAAATGACTTTAATCAATCCACAGCAGTGGCGGGTGGCCACCTCCCAGAAGCACCAAGGACGCCTCCCCGGGTTTAGAGTGTGGGAAAAGTGAGTAGGATGGTTCTGCCCAGCGCTCTGACGTGGGGGGAGAGGCCCCAAATCCAGACCACTGGAGCTGACCGCAGGGGCCTAGGGAGAGACTCAGTTGTCCTGGCCTACCCTGATCTTTGTCCCAAGCCATGGGTGCTGTGGACCAGAACAGAGGGCAGCTCTCCGGCCCTCTCCTGACCGGAAGCTGTGAGGGGACTGGCGGGTGTAAGGCGGGTCCGTGGTCCGCAATTAAGGTGTTTACTACGCATCTGTAGCGAGACAAGTGAGAGAGCAGACAGCATTCTCCGGTAGCCACTGGGGGGAGCCAGGGGCGAGCCGGAGAGCGCGGACCTCTGGCCCGCTGTGGAATGAGCCGCAGGGGCTCCAAAGTCTCGCCGCGGGGAGCATGGAGGTGCAGGGCAGTGTGAGCGCCGGTGTCTGCAGCTCGGCTCGGCGTCCCGCGCGCACAGGCCCCTCGGACAGGCGCTCCTTGCTTTATCCGTCCTGTCTGAGACGCCTCTCCTTGGGCCTGTCCGGGGCACCCCAGCTCCCAAAGACCTTCGGCGGGAGCCCCGCTTCCTTAGGCAAACTCTCTTGGCCCGGGCGTTCCGGCTGGGAGCCGTGCACTGCAACGGGAGTGCATCCTGGCTTGAGGGGGGCGGAGGGAGGAGTCGAGGTCGGGACGGGAGGAGGCCGCTGGGACCGCGGAATTAGGGTCCCGGAGTGGCGGCGAGGAGACCGCGGGCCCGACTGGCCGCGCTCTGAAGTCCGAAGACCCAGGCCAGGGTGAGGCGGCGCCTCCTGCGGGCTGCCCGACAGGCTGCCGCTGCTCGTGCGGGCGGGAAGCGCGTCACCGGCCCCCCGCGCGTCTGCAGGCGCCGCAGCCCCATAACTGCCAGGTGCCCCCTGTCGGCGCTGCTCTCCCGCCTTCCTGCTCCGCGTCAGAGCCCGCCACCGAAGGCGCCGCCGTCTGGGGACGCGCGAAGCAGCCGGGCGCGGACCCGCCTCCTCCCCGCGCCACCGCGAGCCGCCCCCACCCCCGTCTGCGTGTCCCGCTCGCAGCCCGGGCGGAGGGGGCGCTGTGGGTACGCGCGCGCGGGGCCGGAGCGCGGGGACGCGCGGCGTGCAGCGAGCGCAGCCCGGGGGCGCGGGCTGCGGAGGACCTGCGGCGGCAGGCGCGCGGGCAGGGAGCGCGCGGGCAGGCGGGGCGGGCCGGCGGCGGCGGCGGGAGGAGGCGTTCGGGCCCGCTGCCGCGCTCCGCTCCTTCATGGCGCTGCCCGGGTCCCCCGAGTCGCCCCGCGGCGCGCCTCGCAAGGTGCCCAGCCTGCTGGAGATGGGGGCGCTGTGCCTGGACTCGGAGATCATCCTGGGCTTCACCAGCCACCTCCTGCGGCGGCGAGGCAAGGTGAGCGGCGGCGGCGCTGTCCCGCGACTTTATGGAGCGCGGAGCAGGCAGCGAGCCCGCGGCTCTGTCGGAGACTCGTGGCTGCACTTTCCCAGGTCGGTGCTTCCCGCATTTCCCTGGCCCGTGAGGGCAGCCCGCAGACCGGAGCCAGGCGAGGTAGGCTGCTGTAGCGCAGAGCGCGGCGCGGGGACCCGGGCTCACCTAGTGCGCGCTGGGGTGAGCGAGGCAGAGGATCCTGAGTCCCCTAGACCACGCGATTCTCGCGTACACCCCTGGCTTCCGTAGTGTTTTGGCCTCTTCGGGGAATCTGGGTGTATCGAGGCTGTGCGTGCTTTGCGAAGCGCCACGGCGCGCGGAGCTGAAGTTGCGGGTGTGGCTGGCATGGGCGCAGGATAGGGGCCTGGGAGGTGTGGCTAGGGGCGCGTGTGAGGATGTGCGAGCGGCTCTTCCTAGGTCTGGAGGGTGGGGAGCCGAATCTTCCTGTGGGCGGACGCCCTCTTTTACGAGGGTGCAAGAGCTCGGGGAGGAGTTCCCAGCTTCCTGCTGGGTGGAAAGCTGCTCCAGGCTTTGGGGGGTGCAGTGTAAGAGTGGGGAGCCGCTGCCCACCTTATTTGTCATTTCCTGTCGCGCGTGTGAACTGCTGAGATCGTAGACTACCTAGAAAGCCAGGAAAAGAGAATACAACCCACTTTCGTGGGGATGCGTGGAGTGGAAGGTAGTCCTACTAAAGGGGTGTGTGACACGGAAAGGAAGGGTCGCTCTGACGAGCTCGAGTCCATGGAAAGGTATTCCCCGTGTGCGGGGAGCTGTGGGCCAGGGTCTCCACTCGGTCCGCTGGGGCTCAGCGCCCCAGGACTTCCGGCGTGTTTCTCCTAGCCTTGCACGCGTGGCGCCGTCCGCGCTAGAAGCCGTGGGCGCAGCAGTCAGCAGGGGGCGCTTGCGTCACGGGAGCTGAGTCGCTGGGCCGGATTTGCTCCGCCCGGGATTTCACGGCCGAGCCCAGGCCCCAAGCCGCCAGCGAACTCCGATGGTGGTGACACTGGAAGCCAAGCTTACTGAGGCGGGAGAAACTAGTCGCTGGGGCAGGGGGCGACCTCCCAACCGGAGACAAACAGGCAATTAATTCCGGAGCTAAGTTCCCATCTGCCAGGCCTGCTGACAGCAGGTCCCGCGCACACCTCCGGGGCCTCTGCTTCCTGAGTGCACGTCGTGTTCACACACTTTCGGGCACATGCGTGGCTGCAAAGGCACACGTGTCACTCGCGGACCCGCGGAGACACAGATCCACCTCTGGCACTGCACTTCGGAAGCGCAGATCGCGCGACAGTCGACCACACAAGACAGACTCAAGGAGTGGCAATTACACGTGGAACGCATGGGTGTACTGGGAAAGAGACCTGGAGTCGGAATCCAGGCCCAGCCTTTTCCTCGTTCGTTCTACCTCGCTGTGTGATCTTGGGCCAAACCTTTCACAGCGGCCTCAGTTTCCCCGCCCGCACAGTGAGGAGCGGGTGGGCGTCTCCCAGGAGAGGAACAGAGGCGCATGCGCGCCTGTAACTTGTGCCTGCGCGCCCCCCAGTCCCCCTTCCCCAGCAGGCACTCACTTAACGGGTTCGGGTCTTAGGAGTGGGAGGGGCCCGCGGGAAGGCAGGATTCCCGCGCGGCGGGGCTGGGTGGGGGGGGCCGCACTCCAGCTCCCCGCCCCACGCTCCGCCCCCGGCCCGCCCCGGAGCGCGCCAGCCGCCGCCGCCGCCGCCACCGCGAGGTCTCCGCCACTCATTCGCGCCGCCAACTTCCGAGCGGCGCGCCGGGCCATGGGGGCTTCTCGGGGCCAGATCACGTAGCCACGGCACCCCAGAGCCCGCCCGGCCCCTCCTGCGGCCCGGCCATGGGCGGCCGCGGCGCCCCGCAGTGTGTGGCACCTCCTGGGGTACGCGAGGCCGGGCCGGGCCCGGGGCCGGGACTAGGACCGTGGTCGGGAGGGCGGCGAGATCGGCGGGCGTCTGTTTCGGTCCCCGGGGCGCTGATGATGCTTGCGGGGTGCGCGGCTCCCTCTGCACCCTGGCCGCCCGCGGTGCACGGGGAAGGGGCGCCAGATCCGCGCCGGGCTCTAACTTTAGTGAGAGCGTCGCTCTGGGGCCCGGCTCACTGGGTCCTACTGTGGCGGCTCTTGGCGGCCGGGCTCACTGTCCTCTTGCGCTCCTGTCCCGCAGGTGGCTGAGGGTGGCCCAACCCGCGAGCAGCTGCCACTGCTGGAGGTGTCCCCGCGCAAGAGGCGGCCTGGCGGGCCCGAGCCGAACCCATGCGGCAGCCGTCCTGCGCCCGAGGGAGCAGGGGCAGGAGCAGAGCAGGGGCATTCTGCTGGCGGGGGCGGCTGGTGCCGCCACTGCCACACAAAGCTGGTGGAGCTCAAGCGACAGGCGTGGAAGCTAGTCAGCGGGCCCGGGACACCCCTCCGGGTAAGTGACCCCACTCCAGGCCCCTGAATTTGAGAAACCTTAGGACTTGGAGGGAGGCTGGGTTCTAGCCTGTCCTGTTGCTGCTTGTGGCTCTGAGCCTCAGTTTCCCCTCCAACACGGTGTGTGTGAGTTGGAGCAGCTTGTTTTGGGGTTCAGCTGCAGGTGGGAGGGGTGTGGGCCTGCGTTTCTCTGACAGATGTCCCACAGCTGGAGCCACGCTGTGTCTAGGAGGGGGAGAGGAGCCCGCCTGCAAGGCTTCGGCCCAGAGCAGGGTAGCTCCTGCACCAGCCAGAGGCTCCTTGGGGCCCTGGGTCTGGGCCAGGTGTCTACAGTGGCTCACCTGCGTCAGACAATGCAGAGGGAAGTTGGCCCCCCAGTTGCAGCTGGGGTGTCCCTTCTGGTTCTGGGACCTCTGGGTTTTCCAGGCATAGCCCTGCTAGCAGCGTGCTGGTGGGAGAGGGTTGCTCTGTTGGGCTTTCCGGCCAGTGGGCTTGGCCAGTGGGCTTGTCCGGCTGGATAGCAGGCACCATTGTTCGGGGAACAATGCCCCTGGAAGTTTGCACAGGCAAGGGGGAGGTGAGGGTCGCCAGAGGAAGCTTGTGCCTGCCTGTAGTCTGACTGGAAGAGCTCGGGAAGTCTGCAGAGTACCCATGGAACCTGCATACATTTCTCCAGGAGAGTGTGGGGCCTGGGATGGAGACCCTGAGCTTCCCTGGGCCAGCAGGGTGGGGTGCCAGCCTGCCTTCCATCCTGGGCTCTCTGCAGGGACCCCAGAGAGGGGAGAGAACTGGGGGCCTGTCCTAAGTGCCATTGATGACAGGCTTCTGAGGGCCTATCCTGAAACCGAGGCCGGGAAGTGAAGGAGCTTGACGGACAGCTGCTCTTGCTTTGCCTGTCCTGGTCCTGTGTGGCTCCACTGGGTGCCAGGTGTGGGCTCCAGGTGGAGCTGTGACCCAGGCTCCAGTGGATGCAGGGTCCCCTACCTGGCGTGTCTTGGAGATCTCAGCAGCGTGGCCCCCATTTGTCGCCACATCCTTGAGTTCGGCTTTGACTCCTTCTGTTCCTCTTCAGGGCCGAGGTGGTGGGCTCAGGCCTCCCTGGCTGACCTTGGCACCAGCAGCCCTGGGTCCTGGGCCAGGGCTGTGTGTGGTCCTGACCTTTTCTTGCTGTGTGTGCCTCTGTGTGTGGTGGCCCCGAGGCTGTGCTGTGAGTACCATCCAACTGTGAGGTGCTGCAGCAGAGGAGGGGCTCAGGGCCATCCTGCAACCCCGGGACCCTGGTATGTCCCTGTCAGCTATGTGGCTGGGCCATGACAGTGTCCAGGGTGAGCTGTGTGCTCTTGGGGTGGGATCATGGTGACTGACTGGCTGGGACCCTGTGGGTGCACCCCTGCCCCCCAAGGCCATGTTGACCCCAGGCATCCAGAGCTGGAGTACTGAGGTTTCCCCAGGGTGTCCTGGGGCTGGGCTGGGGTCTGGCCCTGCCATTAGAGCCCTACCAGGTCACTGCTGACCCTCAGTGGCATAAGAGGTCTGGGGGTTACATGACCCAAGGGGTCCCCTCAATCTTCCATGCTTTGCCACTTCTATCGGGCCTGGCAGCCCCATGAGGGCTCTGCTCCCTGTCACAGGGCCACTGTTGGGTGGGCCCAGGTTGTACCTTGGGGACTTTGGGTTGGTATGGCTGAGCTGAGGCCCCTTCCTTTCCTGCTGTGCTCACTCAGCTCCCCGGTGGAGCCCTTGGGAACTCACCCTGTACCGCCACCCCTTCTCCTCAGACCTTGTCTTGTTGTGTGCTTCCTCTGTACAATCCAAGGACACTGCCACTACTACCCTCAAGGTTGCCCTCCCACATCCCTAGCATCCCTAGGTGGGGGGGTGTTCCTGGTGCCACCCTGCTCTGGGCCCCTGCACTCCCTTCCCAGCTGCCCTGGCTCTGAGATGCCTAGAGCCCAGCCTCCTGCTCTGCTGTCCCTGAGCCTCAAGCCTTTCAGCTGGTGTCCACCTCTGCTGCAGTGAGTGGCTACCAAGTTCTAGCAGACCTTGTCCCCACTGCAGTCTGGGGTGTGACTAATAGGCTCCTGTGAGGGAAGGCATGGGGTCCGGGTCACCTGAAGATGTTTGTTGAATGAGTGGCCATGCTGCTGGGGCTGGGTTCTGGCTCTGTGTCCCCAAGGTGGTCCACAAGTGTCACTGCCTGCTGTGACGAGCCTGCATGGGGAGCCCTCCCAGCTGCTGCCTGAACTCATCAGTCATTCAGTGTGGCAACTTTTCCCAAGGCCTGGTGACATTTGAGGTGTCAATACCAGTGCTGAATTGATTATCACTCGGATGGGGAAGTGATCAATTGTCCTTTAGCCTTTGCTGAGGTGGTCTCATCCTCTTGGCCTCTGAGGGCTCTGTGGTGCTGCTGATGGCCCCGGTGCCCATCATGGTGCCAGATGGTTGCTCAGATGGCCACTCAGGTGCAGCTTGGGGTTTCTGTAGGCTTCCCTTGTGCATGGGATCAGCGCTTGGTCTCTGTGACCTGGGCCTGGTGTGTGGTGCCTGGCCTATCACCACCCATGCTGTTGGCCTCAGGGTGAGGCCTGGGGGCCCCAGCAGCTCTCCATTCCCCATCACTTCCTGGTGCCCCTGCCCTGACCGTGCTGGCACTGGGAAGTCCTGGGTCTGCAGCTCCCAGTATCTGATTTGGATGTTTGCCTCCAGATCAGAATCCCAGCTGCGGCTGCGCCCCCCCACGCTGTTTGGAGCCTGGCCTGAGCTCCTTGACGTGCCAGGCCTGGTACCTGCCTTGGGCGCTGCAGGGTGGAGCCTTGGCTCCCTGGCTGCACCCAGGTACCTGGATTCAGTGACACCTGGGGAGGTATGAGAGGGACCGGGGCTCTCTGGGCTCCTGCCAGGGATAGTGACTCAGCTGGGAAGACATCTGGGGCTGGACTCGTGGGGCTTGCGCCTCTAGGCCTTCCAGGGGTCCTCGTAGGGGTGGGAAGGCCTGGGTTGGCTGCTCCCCTGTAGGCTGGTTTGGTGTGGGGTGAGGTGAGAACCTTCCCTCCTGGGCTGGCTTACCTGCTCTGCTGGCCTGGAGATACAGAGTTTGGGGAGATGGAGCCCAGGAATATGGGCAGTGCCCCTCTGATGCTCAGGCTGGGCACCTGGCGTGGTGCATGTGGCCAGGGAGCCCAGGATGTGGTCCTGCCTGAGGTGGGCTTCTGGGTGGAGCTGGCTGAGTGTGGTCACTGCCCTTGCTGCCCTCTGCTCAAGACTGGAAGGCGGCTCAGGGCACAGTACGGTCTGGATCGAGCGAGGCCAGGACTCCCTTGGAGTGTTCTGGGAGGGTCCGAAGTACAGGAAAGGTTAGTTTCTCCTTTGCCCCTCCTGCCTCAAGGCCCACAGCTAACCGCGAAGCTCTGGAAGAAAGGGGGCCTTTCCCACGCATCTGGAGGGAACTGGTCCTTCCTGTGTGTTTTCTCTGTGGCGGTCTCCCGTTGTGCAGTTTTGTTTCTGATTTGTATTGTGTGGCTGCTGGTGTTTGTACTCGATGAGCGATGATCGAACACACAGTGAGATGACCGGAGTGTGTCAGTGTCTGCTGTCTCTTAGCCTCCCACCCCTTCCCTGGGGTAGAGGGCAGAGGCCTTCTCTCCTGCACCTGTCCTGAGCTAGGGCACCTTCCCTGGTGCCCCTTGTGGGCAGGGTGGGCCTGGGGTGCCCCGTGTCCCCTGGGAGGGTTCCTGGCCTTGTGGCCACTTCCCCTGTGGCATCCTGGCTGCTGCTGGGTGGGGTGATGGTTTTGTGTCCTGTGTGGTGGGATCTGGCCTCACACGGATATCCTGCCCCTGAGTGCTGTGACCGCTGGCCTCGGCGGTGGTCAAGCCGCTATGTGTTTCTGGGTGGAGTGTGCTGGGCACTGCCTTGTCCCCCAGCCTTGGCCTGTAGCCACAGCCCAGCTAGGCCTCCCAGACAGGACCCTAAACCCTTCTGCTAGTCCCTAGCTGGGGCTGGGTAGCCTGAACGATTGTCCCGCAGCCCTCCCAACCCTAGCTGCTGGACAGCTGTCCCGGTACAGCTACAAGGCCCTCCTGCCCCAGCATGGACCCTATCCTGTACCACACCTGCTCTGAAATTTGGGGATCTGGCTCCCAGCTGTCTCACTGGTTCTGCTTCTGTGGTGCAAGGACACCCTCCAAAGGGCCATTGGCTGGTGGCAGAGGTTGAGGCTGGGAGTGTGCTCTGTGGGGAGAAGGCATCTCAGCCCCCTGTACCCTCACCCCGCAGTGGAAGTGGAAGGCAGAGCTGTCTCCATGCTGGAGGCAGGGAGTGGCCCAGTGCTGCAGAGGCCTGGGTGCCTGGCGGTGCTGTGTGGCTCCCCGTCCTGTCAGTGACGGGGTAAGCAGTGTGGGAGACTGGCCTGGTCTGTCAGGCCTGGGCCAGCTTGGTGCTGTCCCCTTGGGGGGCCCGGCTCTTGAGCCTGCAGGGGGAGGAGCCTGGGGTAGAGCTGGGGAGCAGTGAAGGCTGCACATCCTGCCATGGTACCTGTGTGTTGCTGATGTGGGGGACTCACACGGTGCCCCAGTGGAGCCACTCCTCCTCGGGAGTCTGCACACTGATGGGTGCTTTGAGCAGGGGCAGCCAAGGCAAGGGTCTGCATGAGAGCAGGGTCCACAGCACCAGCCCAGGGGCCCTGCTTGGACCTGAGCAGCGGCAGCGTTGGGCGGCTGTGCCTTGCAGTGAGGGCCTCACCACCCTCCAGCTGAGGTCCTTATCCCTGAGAGTCCAGTGCTATGCTGGGCAGCAGGTGAACAGAGACACCCGAGAGGGAGGAGTGTCTCAATGACCAGTCTGTGCCTGTGGGTCCAGCTGGGCCGTGCCTGGCACAGGCCTTGGGCTGCACTCCGGTTGGTGCTGGGTGGGCATGGGGAAGGCCTGTGCTGCCAGGAGCTTCGAGCTGCAGTCTGGAGGCCGAGGCCCCGGCTGGAGTGAAACGCCTGGCAGAGTGGGAGGGTGCTGGGCAGCTGAGGCGTGGCTGCCGGTTTCCAGGCTGGAAAGTCAGGCCTGGCCTGTGCCCCCACCCTGCCAGGCTGCAGGAGACCCGGGAACATTCTCGGCTGCCTGGCCTGTGGGTGCAGCTGCTGGGCCTGTAGACAGCCAGGCCCTTCCTGGACCTGTTGTTAACTCCGGAAGCCATGGTGCAGGGTTATGGCCCACAGTGCTTTGTCTGGGAAGGGAAGGGATGAGGCGGAGGGGATGGTGTTCACAGGTCCTTGTGCACACTGATTGGGGGACTGGGTGGAGGGACCCGGGGCTTTGGGGACCTTCGGTCCTGTGTGGCCTTGCCCATGGGTGCTGGGGTCTCTTTTGTGGGGACCCTGGGGGGAGGGGCTCAGAGAGGCTCTCATGCAGCAGGTCTGGAGTGGCTGGGATGTAGGTATGGGACCCCTTCCGGCCCCGGGGCAGGGCTGGGCCAGCTGGAGTCTGATGTGACATCTCTCCTGCTTCTGCCGCTGGGAGAAAATAGAAGGATTACTTACTGCAGCTCGAAAACCCCAGCAAGGAAATAAGAAATGAGAAACCATCATTTCTAAGTTGGGGAGGCTCCCGGAAACCCTCGACATGTGGGGTGCTAAATTGAATCAAATTAAGAAAAACATTTTTCCAAATGCAAGTAAAATATCTGTTTAATTAGACCCTAAAGGAGAAATTAAAAGTCATATTTTGCAGTGGAGTAATTACTATCTCTCCAAGGCACTGACTTCAGAGGGCGGGGAGCAGCCTGTGCTGGGCTTCGGGGTTAAAGTCCAGCGATTGGGCAGTGACTGGTGGTGTGTGCTGAACCCTGAAGGTACAGGAGGCTGGCAGAGCAGGGTGCTGTGGGGACTCCAGCTGGATCCCAAATGTGGAGTCTCTGTGCCGGGCTCTGCTTGTCCTGGCCCTGGAGATGCTGCCCTGGTGTGGGCTGTGCAGTTCTCAGAGACTCAAGCCCAGCTCAGTGATTTTCCCCTCTGGATCCCTTACTGGGAAGGTCACCACCTTGGTGTGTTACCAGGGTCGAGGAAGTGGCCTGGTTGGCCTCAGGCTCAGTGTCCTGTGGGAGTGGGGTAGGCTTGGGTCCTGTCCCAGGAGAGATGCTAGTCCCCAAGGTGGGTTTTGAGTCATAATCTCAGCACTCTGGGAGGCTGAGGCAGGATTGCCAGTGAGCTCAGCCTGAGGAATTTATGCCTTAGTGAAGGTGTCTCAGAATAAAAAGTAAAACGGGCCGACCTGGGTTCAGTACTGACAAAAGAGAAAGGAAGTGGGCTTTGGTTGTGGGCCAGTCTCCTGGGAGGCCGGGCAGCTGCTGGAGTGGCCACGGTGCCTATGTCGGTGAGCACTGAGCAGTGATGGGCAGCGGGGGCTGAGCTCACTGGGCAGCCCTGTCCTGTCCCAGGGCCCCATGTGATAGCCTGAGGCCTGTGCAAGGCCCTTCTTCCGAGGGGCTCACTGCCAGGCCTGGCTGGGGACAGGTCACTTCCCTCACATGTCCCTGGCTGGCCGGTGGAAGGTGGTGCTGTGTGTCTCAGGGTTCCCTGCCCCACCTGCTGCCCACTTCCTTGCTGGCTCCTGCTGTGCGGGCTGTGGAGGGGTGGAGAGGGCTCTCCATGCCTCAGGTCCCCAGGACAGTTGAGTTCCCTGGCAGTCCAGCAGAACAAAGACTGCTGGCCGGGTGGGGCTTGTCTTGGGCCTGCCGGGCCTGTTGGGCCCGGCTAATGGCTGCAGTGGAGCGGGCACTTCCTTCCCTTCACAGCCTCCTGCAGAGTGGAAAAAGCAGTACAGTCAGAGCAAGGGGAAGCCGGCCTGGCTGCCCTTGGGCTGGGGCCCTGCTGGTGGCTGTCTGGGAGGGAGTGGGGGTGGGTGCCTAGTGTGGACCTGGTGCTGGGATGCAGTGGCCGTTTCTAGTGGCTGGGGTGGGGGAATCTCCCTCCTCTGTGGATCTGAGCTCCAGGAATTCCTTCATGGAGGTGGGGGCGGGAAATGCTGGTTGGGACCAGACCTGCCAGGTGCTGCAGAGTTGGAAAGAGTCCAGGCTTCTGGGTAAGCACCACGCAAAGGCCCCCAGTGGCCGGCTGGGTCACCCTTTCATGTGGTCTGTTGTCCCTGGGGCCATGGCTGATGCTGGAGGCGGGGAGGAGGGAGCCTTGCCTTGGGGTTCCCTGCAATGATGGCCACCACCAGGACTCACTGCCCTGAGCCTCCCCCCTGAGCATGGGAACAAGTGTGGGCCACAGGGCAGGCCGAGGGCCCGGTGTCTTGCCTTCAGCTCAGAATGGGCATGTTAGGGGACATGGTGAGCTTTTTGTGACCAAGCATGGAGAGGGGACTCCCTCCAGCCAGCTTGGGAGGGAATCCCAGGCTGGGGTAGAGTCTGGAGACCCCAGGAGACCTGAGAGGAGGCAGGGACCTCAGCCTGCCCAGCCTGTGGTGGGTCACAACGTCCCTGGTTCTCGTGATAGGAAAGAGCTGTGGACTGTTGGTGGGGCCCAGGCAGGAAGCAGGCCATGAGGCCAGCGTGGCCCTGTAAAGGGGAGCAGTGTGGCCCGTTTGGGGGTGCACTGGAGCCTCGGGGTGTCCTCCAGTTGGGTGCCTAGGCCATGTGCGTCCTCTGTGCGGGCTGGATGGACTGCAAGCAGCTGGTGTGTGGTAAGGTTCAGAGAGCTGCTGTCCACATGAGCACGCTGCTTCCCTGAGGACAAGGTCGGTGGCAGGAAGTGCCTGAGTCTGGTGCCAAGTGTGGCCGTGTGCAGGCTCAGTGCATCTCGATGGCCCAGGCGTGTTTTCTGGGGCAAGTTTCTGGTGGGGGACCTGACACTTGACTGCACCTGTCACCTCTGAACCCCGCCTCTGTATCCGTGAGCCTGGGGGGCCTTGATGGGGACCTTGGTGTGTGGTGCTCTGTGTCCTGAGCCCACAGGATTTCAGAATTGGGACTGCTCGTGTCCCTCGTGCCTGCATCTCCTCCACCGTGTCTCAGGACACTCACGGGACCCTGTGGCCTGGGAGAGCAGGGCAAGGCTGGTGGGGCACAGTCCCTGGTGTCCCCTCCATGAGCGAGTCGCCCTCTGGGAAAGAGGCTGCCCCTCAGGGAGCCCTTCCTGTGTTCCACGGTGGCCCCCAATTTCATTTTCCTGCTGGCCGTCCAGGGCTGGCTGCAGACCTGGGAGAGGCTGACCAGGGTCCCCAGCCCCTACTCTGCCAAGTAGGGGGCTGAGGGGCCTGGCGGCTGTACCCACACCAAGGGCCGGTGTCGGGAGCCGAGGCCTGCACGTCTTGTTAGCTGCACGGTTAATGATGGGGGAGGTGGCGGTTATCAAGGGCACTGTGAACCTCACTATTAAGCTCTGATAATTATTTTCCTGCTGGGCTCGTGTGGATGAAGCCGTGTGGGGCTTATTAATCAGTATGGATGGTGCTGAGCGGCCGCATGGTGTGGTGGGGGTGAGGTGCGGGTGGCCAGCTCTCCACATGCTGCCCCACCTGGCCGCTGACTGTGGCTTTGTCCCTTGCTGCCCTCAGGATTCCTGTCTCTCCGCCCTGCTCCTGGATAAGCTCCCGGTGCCCGGAGTCTTGCCCGCATGCCGTCCTGAGGCTGAAAGCAGCTGCGATGCCTGCACCACACACCTGCACCAGCTCACTCGGGAGGCGCTGAGTCTGCTGCAGACCCCTGCCAGCCATGAGGACCCCGACGTCCCCCGAGGAGGCCTTCCACCCCCTAGCCCTGGAGCCATGACCAGTCCCAGGGAGGCACCCACGGGGAGGCAGCCACCGACTCCTCCTGACCGGAGGAAGGGGCTGGCCTGGCAGGCTGGGCCCAGTGTCCAGGTGTCAGTCGCCCCTGCTGGCCTAGGCGGAGCGCTGAGCACGGTCACCATCCAGGCGCAGCCATGCTTGGAGGGCATGTGGAACGTCTCGAGGGCCAGCACCTTCCTGCCGCCAACCTGCCTGGTGAGTGCTGGGCCTGCTGAGGTCGGTGCTGGGCTTCTTCCAGGCTGGGACTTCTGATGCCCTCTGGGTGGGAGTTCCCAGACATTCCTGGTGCCCCACATTGGATCTCCAAGGTAGCCTTCTGCAACCTGTTGGGGACAGCTTGGGCCACCCTTGCCGAGACCACATGTAGTTTGGGAGGGTATAGGGGCAGGTATTGGCAGGAGGAAAGAGCTCTCAATGAGCTCTCAATACCAGGCTGCCCTTAGTAAGTGGCACAGGTTTTCCTGTGGCTGGGTGCAGAGATTGGGGTATGGGGTGAGGCTGAGCCCACTCCAGTGCTGGTCCTGGTCTCTGCAGGGAAGAGAGACAGTGCATGGAGAATGTCCTTCCCCAGGGCACTCTTGGAGCCCACAGAAGGGCCCAGCTGTCCTGGCTGGCTCCGGCCAGCCTGGCTCAGAGACTCACAGTGTTCACAAAGGAGTCTGGGTAAATGGCTGCTTTTTCTGTAGCCCCGAGTGGCTAGCTGAGGTCTCCCCAGCATCCTCCAAACCTCCTCTTTTCCATCCTGAGAAGGCTTCCTGGGACCCTGAGGGTTTGGCTTGGGTATGGGAGTGGCAGGCTTGGCTGTGATGAGCAACCCTCCCCCAAGCCCAGCCAGCCCTCTGTGCACTCCTGCCTGGCACAGATGGCTTCTCTAAGAGGCACTGTGCCCTAACCTGTGACTGTTTGCTGGGAACCAAGGCCCAGCCATTGTGCCCGGCCAGGCTCTCATGT